>NW_014555639.1:611504-630778 GCF_001313825.1 Dinoponera quadriceps
GGCTGCAAGAATCGAAACTCGGGGACTTTGAGTTCCAGTCGATAAAGCTATTAGCATTTAGACGAGCTGTCGTCGTCGCCGCCGTCGTCGTCCTCCTCTTTTCCTCGCCTTCCCTTCTTCTCCCTCCCTTCGCCTCCCCCCCCTTTTACCTCTCGCGCCCTTAGCGTTTCCTCTCCCTCTCTCGCTCGGCCCTTCCTCCTCCCTCCCAGGCCACTCTCTTTTTCCCCGTATCCTCTTTGCCTCCCGCCTCGAACGGCAGCTTTGCGGCTGAAATACATACCGATGTATCTCCATCCCCGTCGTCCTCCAGCTTCCTCTCGCCGCTCCGCCGCGCTCGCGGCTCCTCCTCCTCCGCCACCCACGAATCCGCGGGTATTATGCACGTATATATACACGCGCTCGCTCACACACACACGTGTGCCCGCGCGCTTTCAACGCTCGTTCGCTCGCTCGCTTGCGAACACAGCGGCGCGCCGTGACTCCACCACCTTCTATCGCCGGCAGACCGAGCGCAGCAAATAGTAGAAAAGGAGCGACACGGTCAGACGGCGCGGTAAAAACGAAGGCGGAAAGAGCGCGAACCCCCCGGAGAGAGAGAGAGAGAGAGAGAGAGAGACGAAACCGCGGCGGGACGGAGGGAGAAAGGGGGAGAGGGATGCGAATCACCACCGGAAAGGTGGTGTGCTCCTCGGTGCGTCGTGCGTGTTACGCCCGCTTACGAGCGTCGCACGAGAGCGGCTCTCGCGTGTACGAGCGGATCGCGAAGAGGGCGTGCAATTATCATCCTCCCGCGAGACGATGACTCCGGGAAGCGCTGACGCGACTCTAAAGGACGAATAGAGAGGACGGAGAGCAGCTTCCTGAAGCGAACTAGCGGAAGTTCGAGGATCTTCCTCGCGAATCTCAGAGTCGAGGATTGCCGAGTGGAGGAACGGAGAGCGACCTTGGTTCTCGAGAAATTGCTCCGGCTCTCTCTCTCTCTCTCTTTCTCTCTCTCATGGCGTTTCGGAAGCGCTCTCGGGTTGACGGAAAGATCCGTAAAGTAGAACGCAGAGAGAGAGAGAGAGAGAGAGAGAAAGGGAGGGACGGGTTTGCCGTTAATGTGCGACGGTGTACAAGTAGTTAGGCGAGTTCGAGCGCAGCAGCACGGACACCGCGAACACAGCGAAACGTTTACGTGCAAGCCAGCGGGTCCATCTCCACCAAAGAGATACCTATTAAAGGCATCTCTCCCGCAAGCACTGCCGTTGCCGTGGTAACCTGGCTCGGCCACACGCGTGTGCACACGTGCGCGTCTTCGCACGTGTACGTATGCACGCACAGGCGGACGGGCGCGCGTATGTGCCGCCGGTGCGACCGCACCTCCCCCCCTTGCCCTCCCCCCCGTCCTGGCGAATCGCGAATGTGCGCTCGTGTACGCGATCTCACACGTCGGGAAAGAGGAATAGAGCGGTCGGTGGGTAGGTGGAGAGGAGCGAGGACGATGACGACGACGTCGACGACGACAACGAGGACGACGAGACACACACGTACACCGCGCGCCGCTGCCATACCGCGCGATGTTCCCCGACGAGGTAGGGGTGAAACAACCCTCTAATAGCCGGGGCGGCGCCTATAGCCAACCCTAATAGCCCTATCTCACCCTCGCCTCTCGCTGCGTCTCGCCTCAACTATCGGCGGCTTATCTGCTCTCTCTATCCCGTTTCCGCGTCTCCTCCTTTCCCTCCGCCGAAATCTTTCTCTCTCTCTCTCTCTCTCTCTCCACCCCGCCGTCTCTCTTCCTCTCTCTCTCTCTATCATCTCTCGCTCGCTGCGTTCGACTACCACCCGCAGGTTGACTCGTCTCGCGCTCTATCTACTTTCGCTATCTCCGTTTGTCCCTCTTCCTCGCTCCATTTCTCCCCCTTCCTCCCCCGTGCGTCTCTGTGTCACCCTCTCCTCTCTCTCTCTCTCTCTCTCTCTCCTTTTTCGCTCGTTCACCCCTCGCCCTTCCGCCCCTCGATCCGCGCCATCCGGTGTTTGTTTATTTGATGCCTTTTCACTCTCTATTAGTCTCCCGCGCTCCTACATTTTCTGATTAGCCGGATGTCGCACGTATACAAGCTTTACCTACCTACCTACCGCGCCCGATTCCGCGCGCCGGCTTTTCTTTGAACCGGAGGCAACGAGAGCCACCCGATCGATCGTGCCATCCCACACCTCCCCCTCGCTCCTCGGCCCTCCAGCCGGCCACCCCCCGGGCCCTCCCGAGCCCCCTCGCCGCGGCTGCCTCAACCCCGCGATACCTCCCCCGGCGCCACCCTCCGCGCCACTCTTCTCGAGCGTGCGTGCGTGCGGGCCCGCGTGTTTGTGTCCGTGCGTGTTTAACGATTCGAGTTTTCGTTTCCGCGATGAACGCTCTTTCACCGACGGTCAACCGCGCCGCGCGCGCCCCATAGAGAACCGGAGAGGGATGGAGAAAGGGGGGGAGAGAGACGGGGAATGAGAGAGGAAGAGAAAGGGAGAATGGCTTCTCTGCGGAGCCGCGAAACCAACGATCCGCCGAATTTCTTTATCCCGATCGGGGCCGCTCGCTCGCGTCGTTGATTTTCGCTTTCCGCGCGGAGTCGCGCATCAACGGGGTCGTTTCCACATTCGCGACGCTCGACGCACGCGATATGTGAGCCTTAATCGTAATAAAATGTCCCTCACGCGATAACGATGTAACGTGAAATTACTTCGTACGTATGACTAGGTTGCGTATGACGCAATGGTTTCGGGCAACACGAGCGGAAGTCCCACGGTATGCGTTCGAAGAAATTCCGGTAAATTGTGTGGAAAAGCGTTCCACACGGAGAAAAATAAGTTTGCTGTATCGAAACCATCTTTGCTACAACATATTCGTTACGACAGCAACGACATTTAGTTGGCGTAACTAAATTAGCGGATTATTCGTTATTAGAACAGGAACAATTTTGTCGTCGGAGTAGATAATAATCTGCTAATCGAATTTGTCGTTAGGACACGTTATTTTGCTGTCAGAAACAATGTTTTTAAATATTTTGCTGTTAGAACGAATATTTATAAATTTTCCTATATTTTTCCTATGTTTGCCGATTCATTCTTACAGCAAAATAATTAGTAGATTCAGCAAAATAACTCAGCGAATGGCGATTAGTATTCTTAACAGATCGCTTTGCTGTCCATATAGCAACTGGCAGATTTTGCTGCGACAGCCATATATTTATTATGCCGGCAAATTATTTTTCTCCATGTAGCATCGTTCGGTCGCGTAGCTTGCTGGAAATTCATTATGGCTGATTTGAAGCATTCGGAGGAAGCGGACACAAATCTTCGCGGAGCTTTCTGCGACCGGTCAATATATATACGTAGAGAAAAAAATATTATCCCTGCATGGTTTCGATTCTGAACGGCGGTCGGTCACTTATTCACTTTTGAACCGCGCTGCTGAACCTCGATGATGGGACGGCTGACATTGATTCCAATGGTTCTGACAATACCCTTTTGGCTTATACTTACATAATGTATCCTTATGGTGTTATAACTAAAATTTCGACTTGGGAAAGCATTTACGAAACGAACAATAACATGTCAAGGTAGCGTATGAGGAGTTTGCAGGGAGTTTTCAATAAATGTGCATGCTGCAAAGCAGCCAGCAAACATCCAGAAAGCATTTTATCTTTCACGAAAATAAGTCGGGAAACAAACAGGAACGATCGAAAAATTGTATCCATAAGCGAGAGATGAGGGAACAACACGGGAGTGCTCATTTTCGACTACAAACGTTTCTTGAACGCCTCCCCGAAATTTTAATCTTACTTTAAGGCTAATTTAGTTCTACATTAAATGCTCTTTGATGCTACAAATGGGGAACTTATTTCCGTTTTCCCCACTCGAAGACTTAACGTAGAATGAAAAATTTCGACTCGGGGACACATTGAGACCTATAGAGTCTATATTTCAGTTCTACATTAAGTCTTCAAGTGGAGAAAACGGAAATAACTTCCCATTCGTAACATCAATAGGAGAACAACTGAAGACCTTTGAAGATTTAACGTCGAACATTTCGATTCGGGAACTCACCGGAAACTCCCTCGATCGCTTCCTTCCCGATTGGGCGTTGTTGATGTCTATTTCACACCGTACGTACCTTCCATCGCGTACCTGTTCGCTGCGGAATCGAGACGGCTTCTCGCGCGCCAAACCGCCGTCGCCTGTAACAATCGAGGAAGACCGAGAAGTAAGAACGTATGAAAACACCAACATCCATTATGAGCGCGACGGTGGTGCTCGCAGTTGCGGGGTTAAACGTGGAGAATGGCGGAGTGCCGCGCGCGCTTTTTCGCACGCCGGCCGAGGGAAACGAAACGTGCATCCGCGATATTACTTTCGCGGGCGCGCGTGCTCGCGCCGGTAGCGTTTTTCGAAATTAAATGGAAAACGTCATTGAGCGAGAGAGAGAGAGAGAGAGAGAGAAAGAGAGAGAGAATCGATCGCACGTAGGCGTCGAGACAGCGGGACTCGGCGAAAAAGAGAGAAAGAGAGAGAAAAGACGTTCACAGCTCTTGCACCTCTTTCTCGTCACTTTTTCACGTGCGGTTTCATTTAGCCAGCCGGCAATATCACGGAGACCCGGGCGCACCGGAGAATGCATCCCCCTCCCCCCTTTATCTCTTTCTCTCCCTTTCATTCTCTCTCTTCCTCCCCTCGACTCTCCACTCCAGCGTTCTCCCGCCCCCCATGCGCCCACCTAGCCGCCCCCTTAACGTACCTTTCCATCTTTCTGTCTTTTCTCCCCTTTCACGGACGCTCGTCTTTGTTCCGCTTTTTATTTCTTTCGCGCGCGTAATCACCGCAAGCGCGCAAGACTCCATTTCGGTCTCTAAAGGAGAGACCACCACCCACCCTCCCGGCACCATCCCGCCCCGTCTCCGTCGTCTTCCGTTTCTTGCTCGGTTTGCCAGAAACGAGCCGAAACGTCGAAAGCCGCGCGACGAGAACCGCACCGGCACACGTGCACGATTCACGTTTACACGCACGCGCGCCCTTTCGCGCGCGTACACATGTACGTGGGTGCGCGCGAGCGCCCGATCCTGCCCCCGCACGCGGGTCGAAACTGCGACTTTTCACGGGCTCCGCCGGTGGCCTCCCGCTCGGCGGAATTTTTCGGGTTTCCTTCGGGAGCTCAGAACGATACGCGAGCAGAGATGACGACGGCCGGCCGGCGGAGGGGCGAATGAAACGCGCTCGTGGGGAAAATACGCCGGTTCCGGGTGGAAAGCGGGAAGAACGGTAACCGAGTTAACGGTTGTATTATTCACGGGATACATTTAGCGACGTGTAACATTAATGGCGATGGAGCACGATAAAAATTATACGCCAAGCAGCGCCCGTCCCTTTGCGGCGGATGGATTTGAAATATACACCGAATTATTCAGGTGTGCTGCGAGAACAAAAAAAAGGAACGAGGGGAAATGAATCGAATGATCTTTATTAGTTTGATTATTTCTCAGCTATTTACAGTACAATAGTCGTCATGTATAAGTTACAATATATTCTCTTGCCCGCTTAAGAATGTATTGCCGATAGCTGGAAACAGTGAAAGAGGTATGAAATAATTACAAATTTATCTACGCTGCATTTAAAAGTGACACGAAAAGTTTGATAGTAATTCAGAGTCTGTATCGAAAGTTATTCCACTTTGAAAGAAGATTGTAAGGTGAAATGGGTTTGATAAGAATTCGATGAAACTTGCATTGCTTATATGTTAAAGTATTATCTAAGTCATTGCCCGTATAATTGCAAAATGATTGATCGTTCGAGAGCTGAGATATCTGTAACTAAAGTTCACACTTTTTATACGTGTTCCTGGAGGTTAACGTACTATTTTTAATTTCTATTTTTAATATCTTTCCAACTATGTATAAAATTAAAGTTTTGATGAAAAACTATTACGATATTAAAAACTAACATGCAAATATTATATACAAATTTCACAGTTATTAATCTTTTTATTTGGGAAATACAACGGCGCATATATATACATGTTTAAACATATATATACTTCTTTCTATTATCTATACATTTTTATTAGATCGAAATATATAAATATAACATTGATAAAAAAAATTAAAAATAATTATATTTTCATATTTTGTATACACAAGTCTACCTTAACTTCGCTTCAAATAAACATTTATTATTTAGGCAATGAAATAAATGTATAGAAGCGTAATGTCTTTTGGCTTCTAAATGGAAAGGTGGTTTCCACCTTTTACCGCAGAAATTAATCGATAAGAATACGCGTTTAGGCGATACTAAAAGTTACCTCGCCAACGATCTGATACTAACTTCTTTCTGACGGAAGTATCGAAATATCTGCGACTCCTCGAGTTCCGAACAATCCAGGAGGAAGGATACTTAACGCACGAACTTCCGAAGTGTAATTAGATCGCGGAATCGTGGCGATTCCGCGGAGGAACAAGCGCGACAGCGTGCAGCGATGAATAAGCCTACGTTTGATAAAAATGAGGCGTAAAATTCTATAAATAAATTTCGCAGAAAGTAATAGATGTCGCGATACACGCCGCACCTCACGATATATTTGGACTCAGCACAAGAGAGAGAGAGAGAGAGAGAGAACGATAAAAATTTCCTCCGCTTCTTTCCCTCCCGCGTAATGCGACGCAATATATACGCTCTTATATAGTTTACCGCTTAATTAATCATGCATTAAAATAAATGCGCACGTGAATTTTTAATTGCATGCTTAATAATTCGATATCCGCCCGCATTTTACTCATATTTGTTAAAGTCATTACGGGATATTTTGTATTTCGCCGATATAATGACGTATCAATTTTTCCGCACCGCGCGCGAACGTGAGCGCGTCATTAAATGCAAAATGCGTAATTACATTTACGCGAGTAATGTCTTATTGATACGCAAAAATCATAATTGCGTCGCGAGCTTCCGATCAGCGAGTATTTTGTCTCCCTCTCTTCTCTCTTATTCCTCTCTCTCTCTCTCTCTCCTTTCCTCTCTCACTAATCTCCCCTTAGTCTTTGATCGCTGCAGTCGAATCCGAGCGATGTGTTCGCGATAACATCCGTCGAATTCTCGCCTGAATCCCCGCCTTTTCATCTTGATTCTCCGATTGAATGGTAGCAGACGGTAACACCTCGACACTTCGCGCGCTTCCGGCCAGAAAACCACGCCGAGGCTATTTACGAAAGTTGCCTAATTTCACCGCTACGATTGTCCTTAGGGGATATACCCACCCTCGTCCATTAACACGAGGCCCCCGCTGTACTTCAGCGAAATGTAGACCGCCCCTCTCTCCAGTGCGGTCGAAACGTGAAAACGCCATTATTGAGTGTAATATCACGCTGCCCCCCGTTGCGAGGTCCTCGTGTGCGCGACTTACTTCATTCAGCGGCGCCGTGCGTGCGTCTCTTCGGCTCGCAATGTAGTCACGTCGACGCCGATCATCGGATCCACACATCGGAGCAGAGAAACAAACACGCCAAGACTGTCGGCGGTAATCGCCGTCTTTTTACGCGATTTTAAATCGAGAAGCTTTTCCCCTCAGTTTCCTCATTTTTCGAATGTTTCTGCGCGCGAGCGCGAAGGACTCTCTCAGCGTCGCGCAGCCACCTAACTCGCGCTGCAACGCGAAGGATAAAGTTTAAGCGGCGCAGAGAAGAGAAGAACGAGAGGTTTTCATTATTCTAATGATTTTGCGCACCCACACGCGAAACACACATATATACACACATGTACGTAGAGAATCGCGCGCAAAGGACACGCAGAGTCGAGCCACGAAGACGTGTAAATTTTAATAAACGTAGCGCATTACGCAAAACACTATCGTAATTAGAGAATAATATCTCGTGAATTATTTCGACGATTTCGTAATCCACCTAGGGGTTTCGACGTTAATACGTTAATTATTTTATAATGCAACGTCGAACGTAAGTTCGCGCGAACGTGAAATTTCCACTCGCGGAGCGTAAAACGCGTCGCGTATAAAATTTATCATGAGCCGCACGAGCTTTCGGAGATTTTTCTCCGCGCGCGCGACGGATCAACGACCTGGACGCAGAAACGACGCGCGAATTCGATCCGTCCTTTTATCCCCGTGTGCGACGTAGAAAATTTCTTGGGTTCCAATTAGGAGAGCTCGTTTACTTAGAATCATTGTGGATTCTAGTCGGGAAATCTAGGTAGTTTCTTAAAACGTTTCAAACATAAAGTTCTATAGTCGGGAATGTAAACAGATTATCCTGTTTAGTCACCTCTAATGTCTCCTTCCCCTCAAAATTGTTTCTGGTTTACATTACGATTGAATAAAGTATATACAGAGTATATGCAAGTATATACAAAAATATTAGAGAATCAAAAGGACGTAATTATCTCTTTTCTTCAGCTTCTTGAATATTCAAATATTCAGCAATTTTCTACAAATTCATAATAATCAGCAATTTTCTACAAAATCTAATAAATTTGAACGTAGCACACGTATTTTCAAATAATTAACTTGCCATTTCATACTTTAATCTTATTATTATCCGACACATGAATACTGTTATTTTATACTTAACAATACATATACGAAAAAAATGTTAAATCTTACCTTGCGGCCGCATCGTACTTTTATAGAGCAAAACATTCGTTTACACGGCTAAATGCTGCATTATTTTAACGTCAGCGCTCTCGAGTGACCTAAACGGGATCTAACGTTTCTAATGAATATAACTACCGATTATTTCAAGTGATTATTTTAGCACAAATGCGAATTCCATACTACAATCCAGTTCCATATTTACACCGCACTTCCCCTGTATTTTAATAACTCGTAAATACTTATTTAAACACAATAGTACCTTAATTTATAAATAAATTATTGAGTGTAAGTGTAGAATGGTTCTGAATTTAAGAGAGTATTTACATAGAATTATGTAATACTCTTTCCATTAAAGAAACCTAATGGTTTCAGATTTAAACTTTTCCGTCCAGCAAATGTTAAAAGAAATAAATTTTGATATTCTTGATATTATAAATGTAATACCCGTCACAATTGTTTTTACATATATAAGTAAATGTCTATTTATATATGAAGGAAATTATATTGTATATATATTGTCAATTATATATTTTACTTCTAGCAAATATTTACCAAGAAATAACTTGGATCAAATAAATATTACTTGATTGGGAGCACTGTTTTTTTAATGTGATAATATTATATCTGTCGATCTGTCGATACGAAAAAATTACCTCGTTTATTAACCTTCCAAAGCAGTGTTTACAATGAGAATTTAAGACGTGAGTCTCAAGCCTAAGCCTTAAGCGGTTAGAAATTGACGAATTACAATCGATTATTCTTCTCACATTTGACTGTGATTAGTCAATTCCTTACAACTTAAGGCTTAAATCTCACGTCTTAAATTCTCATTGACACCGCTTAATCTGATGTTTGATCAATCCTCCCTCGATTCTAATAATGACATCCGCACGCGGCACGAAGCAAGTCGCAGCCAATCGGCATCGCTGAAAAGCTTCATGCTGGGATAAGATACGGGATAATAATAGAATTGCCAATTAATATCGCAGTGGAGTAATCTATCGTGGTACAACTGAGTATATTAATCGAAATCTATGCTGTATACGAGAAAAATCTGGAAAAATGTCTGGGCAGGAGCTCCCGATCGTTTCAGCATGTGCGACAAGCGCTTTGCGGCTTCTCGGAAATAAAGTTTCGCCCGCAAACAAATCCCGGGTACAGCTCCTTTTAATTCGCGTTTACTGTGAACGGCGTCACGTAATTAGTCGCCCGCTCCCCGAGCTTAATGTAAGGTATTAAAGCCGCCGGTACTGGAGTCAGCCCACCTTTTCTCCTTGACGCCTCCTCGTCCTACGACTTTCAGCCTCCTCGTTCATCCCCATCGCCATTGTGTGTGTGTCCGTCTCTCTCTCTCTCTCTCCTTCTCCCTTTCTCCCCGTCCCTTTTCCCCTCATCTTCCGCGCGCACCGGCTTTTAAACTGTAGTCATCGTTAATCGCTCGTTACCTGTAAGTATATCGCGGGTATTTTCGCTCCTGAACGGTGGCCCTTAGCGCGGGTAATTCAATTTGCCCGTCTCCCCCGACGCGAGAAAGAGAGAGAGAGAGAGAGCGGAGCATTGCGCGCGCGTTGCAAATTTCGCGAAATCAACGCGCCCGATTCTGCCGGGATGAGTAACGACTGCGGAAATTCGCGGGCGCAGGTTAAAGTATCGTAATGCGAGAACAAATCCCCGCGTAATCGCGCGCTAGAAAAGAGTAATGCGCGCGGCAACCGTGCACCGCGCTCGGCGCGTGAATATTTAACGATGTTCTTTGGTCGAAGGTAAAATAATTGCGTGTAACGCGGCACCCGCATATCCGTCCGCACGATATAATCACGATATACCGCGCGCACGCCCCGGCTACGATACACTTTCCGCGGCAAAGGATCCTTTGATGAAATTTGAAAACGAATCTCGCCTAATAAAAGCGCCGGCGCGCTGATGCTTTTATAAGCGATCGGAAGGCCGGCGTGTTTTTCCGATCCCCGCGAACTTCGCGATGGTAACGACGGATTTCATTCTTCGCGGACCGCTTACGACGATGAATCCGTGAATATCGAGTGAACGAGGGCAAATTATGGAAAGAGAAGACGTCGTCGAATCGAACCTTCGCCGGAGGGAAATCGATCTCGCGCGGTCGAGAGGAAACACGCGATCCCCGGGACACCTTGTGCGCGTAATCTCTTTATGTACAATAGCGCGGACGCTGGAGCACGATCTAATTACTTGGCAGAATAAATTCCCGCGGTCGGATGAAAGAAATCCCGAAACGATAACGCAAATCGGCCGTGCTGAAGTGCGGAGGCTGCGATCATTGTTGCGGCGCGCGGTAAGAGTATAAATTTCACAGCAGGTCGGCGGCTCCCGATTTGCCGGCAACCGGCCGAGAGAAAAACATAACACGCAGAGAGAGAGAGAGAGAGATGCATACTCAAACAGAAGGAAAGAACGAGATAGGCAAAAAGGCACACGAGACAGAGAGAGCTGAACGGAGGAAAGTGAGGCGACGATGTTGCGCACGGTAAAAGAAGAGCGAGAAAGAGGAAAGCGTCGAATGGTATCGGGAGAAAAAAGGAACACACGGAGCGCCTCGCAACCGTTGAAAGGAGATAACAAGAGGGAACGAGGAGAGACGCGCAGAGAGATACGAAGAGAGAGAGAGAGAGAGAGAGAAAAATAGAGAGACGGAGGAAGAAAAAGAGAGAGAGAGAGGGACGCGAAAAAGGTGCGGAGGGAAGGAAGGCGAAGCATGGAGGAAGGGAGCTTCAGTTAGCGGAGGCTGGTCGCAATTCCGCGTCGTCGGGCCTCGCGCGGCTCGCGAGAGAGTAGTTCGGCCAGAAGTATAATAGGGACCCCCCGCGGTAGCTTACCTGCATCATCGACTAATCACATCGGATAATAGGGAACAAAGACGCCCCTGTGAAAAGTGAAGCATACCCACCACTTACCTCTCCTTCACCCTCTTGTCCGCCAGCCCACCCCGTCCCGTTTACTCGCTCCCTTGCATCCTTCTCCCTCTCTTTCTCCGTCTTTTTGTCCTTCTTTCTCATTCTCGACGCCTCATGTCCGTTTCCCGGGAGAAAGAGATAGAGACAGAGATAGAGGGAGAGAGAGAGAGAGAGAGGGGCACCACCTTCCCTCTCGCTACAAGAGAGAGGATATAATCCTCTTACGCACCGCGCACAAAGTAAAATACAGGCAGCACAAGCGGCGCACTCGACCGTAGACGTCCCTAGTATTACGCATCGGCACGAACGACGGAGAGAAGGGAGAGAGAGGAGGAGAAAGAAAAGAGAAAGAAAAGACGAAGAAGGAAGGAAGGAAGAGACGGGAAAACGGGGAGGGGCACCGCAGGAGAAGTGCCGACGAGAGATCGACGCGCCGGGAAACCTCGGCCGCATTATGATGCGGGCAGAGCTTCTACACCCGGCCGCGAAATCTCTTAAGCGGCTGCCAATTTGAGCCGAATTTCGAAACTTCAATCACCAGTGCAGCAATCTCCGGACCTTCCGTCCCCGTCCGCCTCGCCCCTGGCCGTAACTGAAACACGAGCCGCTTGCTCTTCGAGAGCCGCTCTCGATCTAACTTCGTTATAGCGACACGTCCGCGTGTGCGAGCTCGCGTGGTCCTCTCACGTCGGTCTCTCTCGCTCCCAAGCCTAGCGTCATCCGATCGCCTTCTGTTGCCACTGGCATCGAGTGCTGTTCCTCGAAAGATTTAATCGATCACTCGGAATAGCAATCCGAGCACTCTGTCTCTGTGTAAGATCATTCGAGTTGTAGTTTTCAGATGCGCCGCAGTCCGTGTCTTTCCTGTCATGCCGTTACGAAATAGACTTATTTCTTTCGAATCTGTACTTGTCGAATGTGTGTATTGAACACACTCGTCCGGTCAAATTGTGTTTACGTGCGATACTACGAGTATACGATAAGTATATAAAGAGTCGGCTAATCGCCGAACGTCAGTTGTCCCCCAGGTGTACAGATAGAAACATCTCTCTCACCTGGGGAGTCAATCAATAAGAACATTGTATAATCGGTTTCTACGTACGGAGGAAACACCACGTTCATTTAGAAACTCGGCCGATAAGAATACGCGTTGAACCCCACGCGTGAAATTCCATAACTGAAATTTCGACTCGACCCGACAGCATGAGATCCCCGAACGGGACGTGTCATTTTTCAAAACCGAACGAAGAATTTCGAGGCTCGCGTACAAACCGATTTCCGTCGGTGAAATTCTCACGCGTGCACTTAGCCCGAAAGGAGGAGAAGGAGCAGACGGCTCGTACGAGTGCGTATGCGGTAACGCACTCGGCGGAATGCGCGCTATGTAACGGGTATATGTGCGACGTAATAGGATTTCGCTATCCGCAACGATTGTGACTATCGACTGCGCGCGTATTCGCAAATATTCGGGCGCTCCTGCATTTTCGATGCGCTGGTGCACGTGCGTGGGTGGACGGCAGCCCGATCCCGCCGAGCGCAGCGCAAGTATCCGTCTAATACACTTTTTCTGCACAACGCACTTTTCTATCTCCATCCGGGCGCGTTCGGACGATACTAAAAGTTTACCTCGGCCGCGACTAATTTCAGAAATCGAGAATCGACCACGGGCAAACCGCTCGCCGCTCCGTTCACGCTCGCTTTCCGCTAATGCAAAAACGCGAAGGTCCTTCCCGATTCGCCGAGTCACCGCGACGGCCGTTTTATAAAACGGCGAAACTTTCACGCACGCTTATCGTTTCGGAGCCACTTAACCGTAATGATATATTTTCTGAAATGGAATCAGCGAATACGTCACTGATTAAATCATTGAAACGGTATTTCATCGATAATCAGCGAGTATTCGCTGATTTTCAGCGGAAACGTTTCTACTTAACTTTTTCGTCTTACGCTTTACTGATGTTGGCTAGTGGAAGATTCACTGCAAATCGCTATTACGCGTACTTTAGTGAAACTATATATGCATAGGCGTAGCTAAAAGAAGGTAGGAAGCGTTTGCCCACTCTTAAATTTTGGCAACGGAGAAACAATTAATTTAAATTATGAAAATCATAAAAGTAAAAAAATATAACCGATACATTGCAATCTACATTTTATAAAAAAAGCTACGGCATATGTTCCACGATTAAAACTTAATGACAAAATATTAGCAGTGTTTTATTCGGAAATGAATGTAGCGAAAATTTCTCAATTTCACCATCAGACGTTGCTTGGCCCAATCGTACACAATGAGTACCACTGAAAGGTCTTTTAGTTGCGAACGGGTGGAAACCTGGTTGCGGTCAGAAAATCGCCTCAGTGGACTATGTCTATACATGCTACGTGTACATAGAAAAATGATACTCGCAAAATGAAAGAAGCTGGAAGAATATGTATCAAGAAAGTTTACTGAAGATCCGCGAAGACTGGCTTTAATATAAATATGTTAATTAGTTTTGTGTGAAAATAAATGTTTACCTCCTCCCCCTCCGCTGATTGAAATTCTGGCTACGTCCATGCATATGTGTACATATATTGAACCACATTTGGCGTATTTCTCATTGAGTAAAAAATTTTGTGTCGATATAACACATTTCACGTGTCCCAAACGGTCCATACAAATTTTTATGTTAACTTAACACAAGGTGAAAGTGTTGAAAAGTAACATAAATATTACGTAAAAAATTAACACAAAATTAATATTTATAATATGTTAATCGACACTGATAAGTATAAAATATATTATTTTAATATTTACAACACTTACACTTATTTTAACATTTACAAATACTATTTTAACATTACATATTAAATACCTATTAAATACAAAATATTGAAATGATATATACGCAATATTTTAAATTAATATACAAATATATTAAAAAATTAACAAAAAAATTTTAACAAGTACTAATTTTAACACAAGTACAAAATGTTTTTACTACTATAAGGCAGACTCAAAAGCTAGAAGATTCAGATTCGAATCCCATTTAAGTATACAGTTAAAAATTTTATGTTAGAAAGCATCCACTGAAATTTTATTTTAACATCGGGAATGTCGGGAATTATGATGTTAAAAAATACAATGTTTGTGTATTTTTAAATATATATTTGTGCATTTTTAACACATTTCCGCCATGTTAAAGTAACACGAAATTTCAGTGAATCGTTATTAACACACATTTTTTTTATCGCGCAAGCGTGTTTTTCAAATGTAATGTAAATGAGATCAGTTAAATGATATATAATTAGGAATGCTTCAGACAAAATTATTAACAACGTCTTAAGAATAATTAAGATAATAAAAAAGAATAAATAATATTTTTTCTCTGCTTCCGCAGACTGATTTTTTACTGATGGAAAATTGTCGCTATTAACTGAGTTTATTAGCAAAATTTTCCAAATCTGCAGTGCTATACTTATAATTATGATTACCAGTGATTATTGACTATTGTCTTCTCAGTAATAATACACTGATTACACTTTAGAAAGCATAATATCGCGCTTCGCGAAACACAACAATGCTGTATTACAAATAGCCATTCGAGATTTCGATACATGCGACACAATATGTCTAATGTATAAGACACTCGCGATACTTTATTTTAAACAAATTGTGTAAACAAAGTCCTTGAGGTATACAATCGAAGAAAGAGAAACAAGGTCAATAGCCGATCGCCGTTATTAATGCAAACATTTAACCAATTCCAAAGGAGGATAATGTGCTTGATAATGTGATAATGCACGGGATACAGGATAGTTTGACGTGGATCCTTTCACAGTTTAAATGTTCGCACTAATAACCGCAACCCGCTCTTATTGTGTTCTTGGTACTCTTTCTTCTTTATATTGAATTTATGCTTGTAGAATTTGTACTTTGAATACACTCATCGGAAGGGTCAAACTGTGTTTACAACCGTATATAAAGCGTCGGCTAATCGCTGAACGCCAGTTGCGCTACAGCTTTATAGGTAAAACTATAGTGAGGTAATGTAATCAGTATAATATAATAATAATAATAATAATAATATTTCCTTTATTGGGCGCTAATGATTAGAGTATAAAAATATTGAAGAATCAGAAAATATAGGACACTGTACGAAAGAATTTCTTAGAAAATTCTTACAAAATTCACATCTCGTCATGTTTATTATAAATCAAACTGTGTTTATGCATAATCGTATACAAAGACGTCGACTAATCAGAAAATTGTGTAAATAAATTTCTTAGTAAACTCTTATGATATTTTGCGTAAAAGTAACTCTTTAATATTTGGATACGTAAAATATAACGCACGGTGTACGGAAAAATATATAATTTACAGTCTTGATTTGGTTCTGAACGATGTGATGCATCACGTGAGTGGATTTGGCGACAACAGGTATCGATTGTTGTAGTAATTGCATGCCGAGACATGAATATCGTAAGAATTCGCTGACGAAAAGTTCTCACACTGTTCTCACATCGTTCTTATGAGACAATCTTATGGTACGGAGATGGTTTCTGTCTGTGCAAGCCGACTGTTGTTTAGTGCGATTGGCCGGCACAATAAAATGTTCTATTTAGAATTGTATAAACTGTTCTTTTTTTCAAACTTGTGTTATTACTTGCGTTATTCTGTCAGATCATATTTCAATTATTTTAGCTTCTATTTCGTTGATTATATTCCACTCTCCCTGGTAAGTTTCACAAAATATTGCGTGCAAAATTTGAAATCGCCGAGTAATAACGGCAGGTAGACGCGCGCGTCACGCGCGGTGTTTGAAAAGGGGGGAAAAAAATTGCCATCGCGCGAAATCATATCATGACTTGAGCGCGGTCGCGAATGTACAGCGCTATTCAAACGCATTAAAGGATATTTGACCGAATCGTGATTGGAGCGTGAATGGAATATGACCATCCGTCATAACGTGAATCGAGTGCGCGTTTATTGCGTGGGAATATACATCGATTTGCGCGCGGTCGCTAATATGTACGTTTGTATCAAAATCTATCTAGCTACAGATAGCTAATAAATTAATTGGCCGCAAATAATTAATAAATAATTAAACAATCGGATCGCAAAAACCATATTTCATTAATGGAATTAATAACCAAGCTTTACGGTAAACTCACGAGAAGTTTGCCGACAATTCACGCGCGAACTCTTCCTATGTTCGTTACGATGATCGCACGAAAGTGCAGGGAAAAAAATGTTACCTGTCCTGCGAGAAAAAGCGATTACTCGGTCTATTTTTCCTCCTTTCAAATTATCTTGAGCAAGAAAAATATTTTCTTGACGTAGTATTAAAATATATTCATTACAAACATTAGAAAAGTTCATGATCATTTATTTAAAAGGAGAATTTGTTCTCTTTTTAACTAGGATTGAAAATATATTTGGAAATTTGATGTGTTTACGATGAACTTACGACATACTTGGACATATACTTATTTCAAGTATTTTTCATAACTTTATGTATCCGCGAGTATATCATAAGTTCACCATAAGCGCATCAAATTTATTCAAAATATACTCTCAATCCTAGTAAGATTAATACTTCGATCAAAACTATTACATTAAGATAAAACTTCGGATTTTTTTGGTTGCGTCGCAACTTTCAGATATTTCTATAAAGCTGGCACGCAACTGGCGTTCAGCGATTAATCGACGTTTTACATACGGTTGCACGTAAACATCGTTTGACCTCCTCGATGAGTGTATTCAACGTACATACTTTTTTTACTTATTCCAATTAATCGAATTTAACTTCTCTTCGATAAAGTTTATAATATTCTTGAAAAGAGAACATATTTTTCTTTGGAGCAAATGATAATGAGCTCTTTTAATACTCGTGATGATCATATTTTAATACTATTATCAAGAAAAAATATGTCCAAGATAATCATTATTCAAGAGTAAAAAAATAAGCCGAGTAATTGCTTCTCTTCGCAGTATAAGTAATATTTTTCTGTGCATAGAAAAAAGTTAGACCGTATAAATCAAGAATGAATACTTTCATATATAAGCAAGAATATTATAATTTTCTTCGAAGATTTTCCGTCTCGATTTAATTGAATTTGGATCGACGCGAGTATCAGTTGCGCTCGAAACAAAAAACCCCTAAGAATATCACAATCACATTCTCGCTACACATGAGAATATCTATCATAGATTTCGAAGACTAGTTTTTCCCGTGTGCGTGTGTCGAATTTAGCCGCTGAAGTTGATCGCGCCGTATGCGGATCACCGGCGAGATGCAAAACCGCGCATATCTGCGGCGGAAAGTGAGAGAAAGAGAATCTCACGGAAAGAGACACGCGTACACACCGAGTCCGACCGCTCGGTCTAGTCGCTTCGTCGCTTTGCGAAAGCCTGCGACGTCGATCTTTCTGCGCTTCGGTGTTTACACGGACGCGCGAACAAATCCGGTCCATTCTCGCGGCGCTCGGGAGCGGGATCGCGGGACGGCCTCGAAAGCTCGATTCACGCGAGTTTCGGCCGAGCTTGAGTTTGCAGCTTTTCGTGCGGATCCCGCGAGCGTGCTCGCTTTCCTGCCGCTTTTGCGAGCCGAGGTGTGGCTGTTGTGGCGTGCGCGCCGCTCATTTGCGCGTCCGCCCGACTTTGAGTGGCGCCGTTAGTGGCTCTGCCTCTTTGCATTTTTACTACGTTACATCTTGTTTATGCCCGCGCGTTAATTATCACCGACTCCGGAAGAAAGGGACGACTACTCTCTATCGGTCACATCTCTCTTTCTCCCTCTCTCTCTCTCCATCCTCGTCTATCTCCCGGTCGCATTAAATGGAATGAATATAACGTGGCGCTAATTAGCTCGGCGGGGATCGCGGAATTGAATGGGGCAGGTACGCGAGATTAGGCGCGCGATCGTCGGGAAAGAGATATCATCGGCCACGCGATCACGGAGACGATGGTATCTATCTCGGTACGTATCGAGATGCGTAGAGCGCGTGATAAATACATGCCGAGGCACTGAGCGTACACTTCGAAACAGCGGGAGCGATCAAAAGTGCAGTCGGCGCGATCGGCTGAAGCGGTGCGCGATGACCGCACTGTTATCATTTCACGACGGCTACGAGAAAGAGAGGGAGAGAGGGAGGAAGTGTCCTCGAATCGATAAACCTGACGCATCGGGCCGACGGCAGGGAAGGAAGCGGCGAGGGAGGTGGATGGACGATCGCGTGTCGCGGCCCGAATCGCCCGTGGTCCGCTCTTAATTTTCGTCGCCCTGCCGCGTATTTAAGCTCCGCGCGCGAGAGAGCACTCTCCGTCCTCTGGCCGAGCGGCTCCAATACGCGCGCATCTTCCGCCGTGCTACGTGCTTAACGCGCGAATGCACCGCGCTAATACACCGACGCGCATAATGCGCGTAGGTACATAACGAGGAGGGACAAAGGCGCCTAGAGAGAGAGAGAGAGAGAGGAGCGGAGAAGACGAGTGAGAGAGAGAGAGAGACAGGCCGAATGAGAGATGAAACCGACGGAGAGAAAGAGAAGGGGTAGGAGGGAGAGAGAGATGAGGAGAGCCAGTAGATTAGTTGGGTATATCGTGCGGTTGTGGACGAGGACGTTGGGTATAGGATATATATATAGATACACCAACGGCGGCTACCATCGCGCGCCACGGTAGGAAGAGACGAGCTAGAAGGGCGGGATAGAGAGGGGTCGACGGAAGAGGGGGGGGG
>NW_014555639.1:630905-660829 GCF_001313825.1 Dinoponera quadriceps
CGATCGTCGGCCACCCCGTCCGCCCGCCGCGGCGCGTTCCGCGGGAACGTCGAGGGCGAGTATCTTTCGAGTTAAGGACGGCGCGACCGACGCGATTGGTCCGCGGCGAGGGTTACCCCGACGGGTAGTCGTGTGCGGCGCGAGTCATCGATCGCGACTCCGTCCTATGAGAAGTCCGGAGAGCCAACCCCTGGCGATCCGTAGCCCCGCCCCGCCACCTACCTACCCCGACCGCACCGACCGACACCCCTTCTGGCAACTTGCAGCTTAGCCGTCCTCCGCGCGCTCGTTTCCCCTCTTCCTCATCTACCCCCGACCTGGGGGTTCGCCCTTCCGTCTCCCTCTGACACCCTCTAATTTATCCGTTCGCCCCGTGCCGCCGAGAGAGGGAGAGAGAGCCTCCTCGGGCCCCTTCCCCCTCGCCTCTTCGCAGTCTCCAGCTATCGCGCAATAACTACCCCGTGACTCTCGAAGCGTGACTCCGAAGCGCTCTCTCTGTCTTACTTCCACCGCCCCGCCGACGTCGGCCTTCTCCCTCCTCCTCGTCTATCTGCCTACCTACCCTCTCGCCGTACGAGGCGCGCGAGCGAGAGTGTGTGCGGGCGAGCCTCGTCCGTGTGACCTGCGGTTTCTCCGGCGTTTTCCTACCCTTAGTAGTGCGAGTACAGTGGCCCGTCCGCGCGCGCGGCTCTCGTCACTCGCACCGCGGCACGAGGGTGTGCTGCTCTCCTTCTGACGCACGCACGCACGCACGGACGGACGGACGGTCTGGCTGCGCGCCGACGCTCTGGGCGACGCGCGCGAGTCGAAATTCCGACGCGACGCGAGCGCGTCGGGCGCCCTTCGGACCGCGAGATCGCGTGTTTCGTCCTTCTTACATGCGAGAGCCATCTGTCCGGAAGTCCGCCGGAGTTCGCAGTACCGCACGTTCAAATCGCGGGCCTCTTCGCGGGCTCTACCGGTCGTCAACGGGCCGCCGGGAGAACGACGCGGTAACTCCGTCGCGATGACGACGGCAACCCCGTTGCTTGCCTTGTGACCAGTGCTCGGCGATCAGTGGCAGTGACTCGAGGAAAGTGCGAGCGGCATAGCGCGAGAACGCTTCACGGCTGGAGAGAAAGATAAAGAGAAGAAAAGAGAGAGAGGGGGGAGGCACACGGGAGAGGCTCTCTTCGAGTGGAGAGCTTCTGAGGGGCGGATAGGTGAAGAAAGAGAACGAGAAGCGGAGAGACAGAGAGAGAGGGGGGGAGAGGTGAAGACAGAGAGAGGGGGTGTGATAGGTGGCGGAAGGGGGAGACTCCGCGAAGGGTGGGCCCTCCAAGTGTCTCGTCTCCTATCATCCTGTCGTCCGGGGTATCGCTTACGAATGTCGCGCGATCGAGCGATCCGATCCACGCAGGACGACGTCCTGGTGACGCGTCCACCGCACTAATCGGCCAGCCCCGCGGTCTCAGACGTACCCTGCGTCGCTCCTGCTATGCGATCGTGCGAGGAGGAGGACCGCCGCCGAGGTCGCGAGGTCGCGTCGCGCGAGCCGACGGGTTCCGCTTAACTCCGTCGGCGATCGGTGCCGACGGGGTGTGCCGTGTGTCAGCGAGAAAGAGAGAGAGAGAGAGGGAAGTCAAGAGAGAGAGAGCTGGCTGCCGAGAATCAGCTGCGGGGTAACGCGCTGCTACGACGCGCGGCTACGAGGAGGAACGGCAGCCGGCGCGGCTTCTTCGCGGGGAGAGTCGGCTAGCTGGACTAGCGGAAGCGCCGCGGAAGCAGGAGGTCGAGCGGCTCCGCGGCATGTCCGGCGAGACGGAGATCGAGGTGTCGGTGGTATCGGAGGAGGACCTGGAGCTGGAGGGCTCCAGGAGCAGCTCCACGCCGGCGGAGCTGTTGCTGCAGGAGAAGAACGGCAAGTCCGGCTGCGGCCTGAGCAACCACCACCATCCGTTCAGCTTCGACGTCGGCAAGCCGGCGCTGAGGCCCGCCTGCAACCCTCAGTACACGTCCTTCAGCATCTCCAGCATCCTCGGCAGGCCGGAGTCGCCGCCGGTGGACTCCACGTCCACCGTGTCCGGCGAGAGGCAGTCGTCGGACGTCGACAGGACGTCGCCGTTGCCGCCGGCGAACTCCCAGCCGTCGCAGAGGATCCTGCCGTCCTGCGGCAGCCCCGGCGGCAGAGTCTCGTCCTCCCCCACGTCCCTGAGGTTGTCCGGCGGGCAACGCGGCCTGCCCACCGCCGGCGGCCACGTTACCGGACTGGAGCCCAGAGCGAATTCCGCGGGTATCGGGATCGGGTGTGCTACCAGTGCTACCAGTCCGGCCGCGACTTTCTCGCCGCCCGGCGACGCCTCTGCCAATCCTCTGCTGGGCCACCAGGCGTCGGCGGATCTCGCCATGCTGTCGAGGTACGTGTGTCCTTGGACCCTCCGCTCCCCGTCGCTCGGTGCTCGCGAATTCCGCTCGGGGACCGACGGTAAACGATCGCCCACCGAGAGATCAATATTCGCTACTTGTAACTGCGATCGTCGTGGTGAAAGAATTATTTCAAGATTACCGTTTCTCTAGTAAGTGTTGCCGCAGTGTCAGTGATCACCTTGCACGCCGCACGGGGGAAAATAGTTCGCTGGCACAGCGAATTTTGTGCGCAGCGGAATCCGTCGGTGTGGACAGCGAAACGATCTGTTAGCGGTATTAATTGCCATTCGCTGGATTATTTTGCCGAATCTATAAATTATTTCGCCGTACGAATTAGTAAACGCTCGCGTTCGGTAGAGAAAACAATTCAGTAAGCGCTTTATCGTTGCTATCTATGATTGGAGTATTCCTTTAGATCCAGGAAGATGTAGTCAGAAGCAATAATCACGAAGCACTTGCTAAGCTGCTTCTTCCGCCGAACGCGAGCAATGTAAAACACTATTTTGTCCTGACAGCAAATTAATTTGTCCTAAAGATAAATTTACCCGGCAAAACATTCCCTCCGTCTCGGTAACAAAACTGTTACCGCTCTAATTACGAATAATTCGCTAATTCGGCCATGTCAACTAAATTTTATCGCTGTCGCAACGAATACGCGGTAGCAACGATGGTTTCGCTGCAACGGCAAAATTATTTTTCTTCGTACTACTATTTTTGCGGTCAAAACCACACGGGGGAAACATTTTCGCCAGCACAGCGAATTGTTACCATAGTGACAGCGAAAAGATTTGTTATATGGAAAAAATAATTTTGCTTAGCGAAACGTCGTTGCGTCAATGATAAAATTTTGCCCGGCATAAATAGCAATTAATAATCTTAACGCGTCTTTTTGCTGTCCAAAGAAATTTTCTCGTCACTAAAATAACAAACAATTTGCTATATCAGCGAACAATTTTTCTCCGTAGAAAGGATATGATTTAGACCGAAAATAACTATAATCTCTCTCAGTATATCGACCGAACTCGAATCGGCTGGATCTCCGCGATATCGGCGACGGATTGCTGTGACATTGCGTCTGCAGATTCGCGGAGACAAAGCCGTAGAGGCAAATAGACGAAAGCTCTCGGACGATGAAGCGCCACAATCGCAAAAGTAGCTTGTACGAAGAGGCTCTTAGTCGCTGAGGTTTCGTCATTCAATCGATATGTTCGATTAAAGTGTCGCCATATTCACCGCTTCTTTATGTAACCGTCCGCGCGAAAAACATCTCCGGGAAACTCGACTCGTTACTGCGGCAATGAGATTAAACGAACGCTGGCAATATTGCGCGTCGGCGACATTCGGCTTTGATCTTCGAAACTGCGCAAATTTGATATCGCGTCTGCGGTTGAAATTCCGCCGAAACCAAATATACTTCAAGCAAATCCGGGAGCGAACCCTCCTTATCTACAGACCCTACGATCGTCTGTGGTTTTCAATCAATTGGAATCAGAAAGTAATTGACGTCTTGAAAACTACCGCATAGAAAATAATCTGCTCGCTGTTCTCTCTTTGAAACTTCGAAATGTCTTCGAAAGCTCGGAGAAAAGCCACAATTTGCGAGACACTCCATGCATGCGTGGTGACATAATCGCGCTAGACAGCCTCTCTCGACGAGGAAACCGCGAAAGTGAAGCCGTATAATTTCTAAATTCAGTCTTAAAAACACGATTAGCGATAGGAGCTTTCCGTCACTCTTTGCGATGTGTTTCATTTCCAACAAATGATCCTTCGTAAACGTAGCAGCGAAGCGACGATAGTGATTTTGTAATGAAACTTTTCACTAATAGCACCCAAGAGAATGAAAGAGAAAGAAAATAAGAGAGAGAGAGAGAGAGAGCACTTGGTCGCAAACACGTGTATTGCGCGCATCGTTTATTCGCGCGTACAACGTATGTTGCACAATACCGTTATATTAAACTCCGGTTGATGCGGCGATGTGACCTTCGATTTTATTGGTTGATGGCGTCGAAATAACTGGCCGAAATCCGAACCTTGTACTGATCGGCGATCGCCATTCATTTCACTGCGTAGGACGATATTTCAGTCATCCGAGCGGAATACGCAAAACCCGCGCCGTTGTTGGTTTTTATTTATAATAAGCGGTTCGCGAGAAGCCTCTTTCTCAAAAAACAAAGGAAAAAATAATACGTTAGCGAAGAATAAAAAGAGAGAAAAGGGCGACATGCACTCTTTCCTCCTCTCTCTCTCTCTCTCTCTATTTCTGTATAATTCAAACATTTAAACGCCATCGTTTAACGGCTAATTCAGTGCCGCGCGGCCATTTAATATTAATGCAAAAGTGTCGGTAAATGGAGTTGCTAATACTTACTAATGATTAATTAATTCGGAACATCGTCGTTATTCATATTCGCCGCTCTCGTAATTGGCGGAATTGTTGAATAAATTAAGACCGCGCCCTCTCGGCAATTAGAGGCGGCGGGCGCGTGAGCGCGCGCGCGCCTCCGCGATAAAAGTATCCGCGTTCGCGAAACTTTGACACCCGAGAGATGGGAAAACACGTCGCCATCGCGACGGATTAATATCCGCGTCCGCACTTCGCCGTTGTTGTTTGCATAATTTTACACGCGCGCGTGTACGAACGCACACACACGCACACACACGTGCGCATCGCGTTTCGCATTAGCGTTGTAGATCGCTAACTGAATTATGAGCGCGCGCGTTAATATTCATTCAGCGCCCGGTTAATGAGAGTCGAGAAAACTGTCATTCCGTACCCCCGCTTCGGTCATTTCGAAATCTTCTCGGGAGGTGGGATAGAGATTGTCGTAAAAAGATCGTCGATACAATTCCGCAACGGAGAGAGAAAATGTACAGACTGATGTACAAAATATCTGAACTCCGCCGACGAACTTACAGGACGCATTCTATGTTGAAAAATAAATAAAACAGTTTTAGTAAACATATGGCCGCTGAGGCTTGGTTTCTAAGATAGTCTTCAGAAGATGACAACGACGAAAGAAAATGTGCCGCGATAAGCGGGTTAAGAATATTGATGAAACATTTTTCTTACCTGTCTTTGAAGATAATGTCTATCAATTTTGATATTCATGAATATTAACCGCAGAATCATTGTTACGTTGTTATATTATTACCGTTTGTGAGTGAAATAAAAAAACGTATCCTTTATTCCACAGTCAATTATGCATTGATGAGGAAAACGAACATTTTATTACAATACGTGTCTAGTTACTTATTTGCGATTTAATGAATAAAACATATTTGTCAAATATAAGTCACTTTAAAACGGGTTACCTGGGAACAGGTAAAATAATTGTTACTCTGGGACAGAAAAGATCAGTTTAGCATGTAAGGCAGATTCCTCGCCGAACGAGAAGTTGAACGAACGTTTAATGTAACGACTAACAGATATCTTCCCGCAAATAATATTAATATTAAGAACCCCCTAGAGTACACTCGTACTTAGATTCTTATAGTTTCAATTAAAGGATCTTCATCCTCGGTTAATTCCAGATAATGTCGTTATTTCTTAAATCAAAACCTCCTTTCCTAAACTGATATCGCGGCAGCTATAATCTCAGAAACTGAGCGTTCGAGGACACATATTTATCCGAACTGTTTTATTTATTTTTTTATACAGAATTTCTCCCATGACCTTCTTCCCTCGGCTCGATTTCTCGCCGGCTTGATTCCCGAACGCGCGAGTCCGCGGTTTCTTTCTCTCTTGATCCGGGACACGCGTATATCGCAACACTGATATCCGCACACGTCGACCTGGATTATGCGTCGAGTGAAAAGGGACGCGTCCCGGGGACAGTTTCTCGCGGCGAGCGAGAATTTTCGTAGGCGTGAGCGCGCCCGGATCAAGATACGCGACATATTGGGGGTGGCGAAACGGTAAAGGGCGGTAACGGCCGGCAGAACGACAACGAGCGAGCGCGTGCGGTGAGGATTATATTATGTGGGAATGGACGGCAGCGAGGGGACCCCGTAATGGGCCTATTAGGCTGTCTCATTTAATAACAACCGTAGCAACAACCACCCTCTTACATTACTTACGTTACTTAGGAGGTACCCCCGCTGGTATCGGATATATCTACGAGGAACCCGAGCACGGGCACCACGCGCCGCAAAGGGACAGAAAGACCGGAGGGTTCGAGATGATTTTATCAGATTTACACCCCTTCCCGATTGATGCTCCGTCTGCCCCCTCGCTCTCGCCGCCGGCGCCCACGCTTTCTCTCTCTCTCTCTCTCTCTCTCTCTCTGTCTGTCTCTTTCTAGCTCTTTCAGCACTGCCCCCGGCGTGCTCGACTGCCTAACGGCGCGACGGTCACGATTGCTTGTTTTCCAGCCGTTTACCATTTGATTAAGTTCCACTCGTATGCGCCGTCGGCTGTGCACATTTCGGTCTCGACGGGAAAAATCGCGCCGATAAATGATGAGCTTCGATATATAAACGGATTTTCCGTTTTACGCGACAAAGCGCGCGCGAACGCCTCGCGAAAACCTCGGTTTTGCTGAGAAAACGAGATTTCGACGTCCACGAGATTACAAACATCACCCTTGCAATCAGAGAGATCCCGTGCCCGTGCGCTCTAAGTGCGCGTGAATGATCGGTATATTGATAGAAAATTATCTTTTCGGCGCGAAATATAATTTATCGTAGCAGCGATACATATGTGTGAAGTTATTATTACACAGAAAAGAAATAATCAACGGCAGATATTCTTATAATTTATTCAACGACAGATATTCTTACGTATAAGCAAGAATATTATAATATTCTTAGATTTTTAGTCTTGAATCGAGTGCAAGTAACACTTGCATCAATACGAATTCAATGGAATCGAGACTAAAAATTTCCTAAAAAGATTATAATATTCTTACTTATGTGTGAAAATAACCATCATTGATTCAAGACTAATTTGTTTTTCCCGTGCACTGATATTATAGTAACCACAGCGTTATTATTAGGTCACTAAATTTTTGCTCTCACAATCGAAACATTTGTTTGCCCACATCCAAACAAGCATTTTGTTTGAGTCAACTAAATGGGTTTCTCAGTATACGTTGGGCGCCGAAAATAACTATAATTTTCTACCAATGTAGATTCGCAGGGACGTCTTCTTTTCCTTGACTTGCATCAGATCTACGAAAATATCTGGGCATTAATTCTAGCCGAAAGTGAATTCGAGCTGCGCTAGTTTCGCGGTTTTTCGTTTTTAAAAATCCGCGCAACCACGTGTAATGCAACCGTCTGCGAAATTACCCTCCTCCTTCCGCGCGAAAGAAGACGCTGGGACGCGAAACGCGCGCGACTGCAACTTAACATTAAACGCATGTAACGATACACGGATTTTCGTATAATTCATCGCGCGTCACAAAGAGAAAAAGAGAGAGAGAGAAAGAGAGAGAGAGAGAGAGAGTGGGAACGGGGAGCGAGAGAAGGAGGCATGTCTCGCTCGTAATAACTGCTGCGCCGGCGATACGTAAAATTACAAAATCGCATATATTCTATTCAGATCCATTTGCGCGTTTAAATACAATTCGACAAAAATGCGCGCGGCGGCGTAGAATTACGCGATGATCGTGCGCCCACACCACGCGCGCGCGCATACAGACACCCGCACACACGCACGTGTGTCCCGAACGTAATTCCGCAAGCACGCTAATTAACGTTACGAGCGAAACTGCCAGCGAAATTCGCTATAATTTCTGTCGCACGGCCGAAACACGCGCGTCGGATACCGATAGGGCCCCACCGTGTCGTGGCGCCTGGAAAAGCAAGAGAAAACGAGATTCGGCCGGAGAGAGGAGGCAAGAGAGAGACAGAGAGAGAGAGAGGGCTTTTGGGATGTAAAAAATCAATTAGGCGCAGAGTGCATAATGGATGCGGATGAAACGCCGCACGGTATAGTCCAAGGTTAAGGAGCCTAAGATTCCCCGGAGAAACGGGCACCTATCCCGCGGCCCATTTAGCCGAGCGGCAGCCCTTACGTCTTCCGGGAGGAAGCGCGCAAGTTCTACGGCCGGATTTATTATTAAATCGCCGCTCTACGCCGGTCTGAGATTCTCTCCTCTCGCTCGCCCAAGGTCGAGGAGAGGAGTTCGCGCCACGCGATCTCTCTCTCTCTCTCTCTTTCTCTATATATATATATCTATCTTTCTCCATCCCTCCCTCCCTCTCTTTCTCAACAGCGCAACCCCATCCTTACTTAACTTGATCAAATAATAATATTTCTCCGCAGGAATAAGTACGCACGCGCTCGGGGATTTACGCGCGTGAGATACGGCCCCGGTATGTATGCGCGCTTTATGAAATCGTAACAATCGCATCCGAGAACCTCCTCCTCCCCCACCTCCTGCCACGGCAAGAGCCGACTTAAGGTGCGACCTGAGAAACGTTTCTCTTTGCTGCTTGACACATATATACGCGGTGTACCGAATCGTCGCGTATCTCATTACAGTCAGGGTTGCGCCTTCAATTGGTTGGTGGAAATCGGTTGAAGAGACTGTCACTAATATCGAGATTTGTTTCCGGCGGAGAAAATTAGGAAGAGAAAGAAGGGGAATTTTTATACATATATTTTATATATTATTATATATATATAATTTATTAGAACCTATCGGGTTAAGTGTTCCGAGTAAGAATTAAAGCAGATGTCCGCCATTAGAATCTCCTGACATCGCATTGTATGGGAAATTAGCGCAATCGTTTTAACATGTTGGCCAACGTGATGTCTATTAATATTTCTTTAATATATCTCATGTTTTCAGAGCTAGACTTATTAGACTCTTATCTTGAAATTGTCTGTAATTTTTATTTTGAATATTTTTCATTCAGTTATTAGAGGAGGAGGGAGTATTGTGTCCTCCCTCGTTTACATTTTGCACAATTGTTAATAATCAATATTTTAAATTGAAACTTAACGATTACATTCGTCAAAGTGTTGTTCAATCTATTTTCAGAGTTACGAAATATTTATTATTTAGGACGTTATTTATAAAAATATAGCGACACTGCTTAATAGGTTCGAAGAGAAACAGAGGTGATAATGTGGCCATTCCATTAAAATAGATTTAAAAATTTGTTTCTGTTGAAAAAAACAATATTTTATTAAATGTATGTTTATTCAATACATACTTTTAAAAAGATCAACAATGAATATAGCCAAGAATTTTTAATGTAAATACTGACTTGTCAAAAGGCAGGTACAAAAGTACAATTTCTATAAAACGAGTAAAGTATTTTCAAACTTAACTTCAATTATTATTCAATTATTAACTTCAATTATTAACTTATCGAATAACTATTTCGACATGGAAACTTTGAAAAAGAGGCCGTGTTAAATTTATTTTAGCGGGGAGGCGGGCAGATTAGCAAAATGCCATACTATTGTTTAACTTCGCATGACTCAAAATATGTACAGCGGAATAAAATGTTAAATAACAAACAAAACACTCAAATATACATATATTCGTGTGATAATACACTCAAGTTTAAGAACAATGAGGAAGCATGTGTGTAATTAAATGCTGAAATGTGCCTTGAAAACGTTTCGAAATGTTCAGAAATAAAAATTTGTTATAGCAAATGCCGCCTATTGTGTGTTAGCATATTAGCGTTACTGCGTAATGGTGGACTACGTAATGGTGAACAAATGATTCCACGAGTAATCGTTAGAATTCGTCACTTAATAACGGAGATATTAAGGGAAGCTATAATATCTTTCTTATTTTTATGTTTCATTTTATTTTTTTCTTCTTATGTGGCGCAAGCAAGTGCAGCTAATTATATAATTATGTACCTTTATTCCAAAGGGAATATTACTTTCCCGTCTACCTGATAAATAATAATAATAATAATAATAGCAATAATAGTATTCGTCTGAAAGATTAATGCACTTGTTATACGTGCCCTAAATTTCGTTTTCCCCGACTTGCACGCGCGATTCGCAACGAAAGCGCGCACCGATACTTGCGGAATAGACGGGGGAATCGCGAAAATATTTTTTGCTCGTCGCTCGGCTCGTTCGATTTTGCGGGAGCTTATATTCAAAAATGTTACCGCGGGCGCGCTACGACCGCGAGCGAAAGGATCCGTCTGATAATCCGCGACAGAGACTGCCTCGTTAATTACAGCGCTGATGAATGATTCGTTAATTAGGGTGGGATCGTGCTACAAGTTTCAAAGGAAGACACGATAAAGCCTATTGTGTATGATCGCCTATTCGCGAGCGATATGGATGTTTCGACGTCGGGAACAAATGTGGGATGAGAGCGACGGCGGTGGTCGTATATGGACCGCGGATCGTAATTGCGGCGAGATACAATCCCCTTCGCTTCATTCGCCGTTGCTTCGTCTACGAAGCGATCTTGTGACTAACACCGTTACAAAAAATTGCGCGCGGACGCGCAACTAACGCGAAGAATCGCGGTATCCTCACGTAACGTCGCATCCATAGTTGCGAGAGACTTTTGCAAATTCAGCCGTTTTAGCAGAAAATACCAAACTACACGGTTTCTTAAATTCTCCGCGTCAGGGCGAAATGATTTCGGCCGTAGGCGCGAAAATAAATTCTCTGTTTCGTCTATCGCGAGCCCGTAACACAATACGAAGCCCACCAGCGGATTTACTCGAACGCTTTGAAAGCCAATAAATCATTGTTGAGTCATCCCGACGACGCTTCATAAGCCACTGTGTAACGATAGATCTCGTCGTGCTTCACGCGACGAACGACATGCGAGCGAGACCGCACGTGGACGAGAAATTAATTGGATTGAAGATCAAGGGAACACACGGAAGGAAAGGCTCTTCCTGACTTAACGTTAGGATCAGAAATTATATTCGAAGCTTCGGCTCTTCGAAACTTCGAATTTCTCAACTATCGACGCATTATATTCGAATAATAAAATTTCGAATATTCGAATGTTTGAATTCGAGATTTTAAGAACCGGACAGTATGTATGTTCGATTACTGAATTCTTCCATGTGAAAAGTTTCTTTAAATAGTATTTATTGCGCTAAAGAATATAATTCTTCCTTGCATTGTGTTATGCCGTTACATATCATAGCGAAATTTGCATTTATTTAAAAATCAAGTTAACGAGATTTGTTGTTTATTAATTGCACTTTCTTTCATTCATTTTGTTCTAATATAGACAAGCAGAAATCTCAGAATTAAACTAAAGATACTTAACTTTCTAACGGTAAAGTTGGGGTCGGATGCGATCCCACAGCTCCTTTATTTTACGCGCTGTTTCTCTTTTTAAGGGACGCTTCATGTTATTATTATTTACTTCTTTTATATATTTTGTATATTAATTACATGAAAAAGGAGCAAAAGATAAAATAGGGTCGGATCCAACCCCACTTTCTTGGATATGTTGAAAATCCACCTTGCCGTTAGAAGGTTAAGTTGATACGCACAGCACTTTGTTGTACTCTCCAAAATTAGTTCTATTAGCAGCTTCGGTATTTCGAGTCTTCGAACTCAAATTATTCCAAGTTCGTCGTCAAACGAATATATTAAAGTTTGAAGCTTCAAATATGTCAAATGATCCTAGCCCTATTTAACATCTTCGAGAAAATGGAAGAAGAAAATAAGAAAATTCCCCGAGAAATATAATTTCAAGATTCACTCTCATCTCTCTCTCTCTCTCTCGTGTTCTCATTCCTCCGCGTTGATATCGCATTAATTTATTTTCCGTTGTTTCCGCGCTGTTTCCATTCTTTTTCCCTTTCTCCCAAGCGCAGCGTGATGATCGCATGTTGAGCATGCGGATCGCAAACCGCTTTGGGCGCACTTTCGCTAGCGAACGCAATCGACTTCTCTTTCTTCGCTACGCTCCTAACTACCCTCGGTGTAACGATACACGACGAAACGTATCGTGTTACGGGGCGATCGTTAACGGCATAAAGAGTTTATATTTGAGAATAGCACTTATTCGCTGTGTGAGAGCGCACGAGGTAGAATAATAATCAATACGCAAGCGGTGCGCAACGCGTTATTGAAGACGCGGAGGGAAAGAGTTTAACGGACGTATCCGATGAGGGCTAAAACTCGCGCGTGCCCCTCGCGCGCGCTTCTTGTTGCCGAGGGAGAGCGCGGATAAATTAATAAAGTAAGTGCCAACGATCGTTCCGGAAATCTCTCCAGGATTTTGGCCTAATTTTGTAGACGATAAGAAAATCGTTCGGAAGTCGGTTTAAAAATACATCGACGTCACAAGGTCGACGAGAGAGACGGTCGAGAAATCGCGCCCCACCGGCGCCGGGGAATTAAGCGCGAACGCGTGATTACGAACGCTGATACACCAGGGAGACGAGAGGAAAGAAATAAAATTGAGAGACGGTCGCGCGGAGTCAAGTGCATGTTCGATGACCTAGATCGAGAGGGCCCATTAGAGAGGAGGTATCACTGAAGAGTCCTTGAGCACCTACGAGGAGAGAACTCGTAAACCGACCGGGATGCCGGTCTGGAGTGCTCGTCTAAGACGTAAGTCCGGCGGAATTAGGCAGTAAAAGGTGAAGGATCTATCTCACTCTCTTTCTCTCTCTCTCTCTCTCTCTCTCTCTTTCTCTCCCTCTCTCTTCCTGCGAGAGAGATCTCCGGGTGTTTGGTGTTTATACCTGCTTCTTAGGAAGGGTCCTCCGATGCTTACAAACAGGCGGTTGTCAGATTTCCTTTATCTTTTCCGGGGCATTTGTGTGCCCCGGGCCGTCTTTCTCTCTCTCCCTTTCTCTCTTTCTCTTCTCGTGCCAGAAGCCTTCCCGAGGACCTCGATATTTCGTCTCGATGCCGAGAGAATCGGGTGGGGGGTTGAGAAAGTGGCGGGCGAAGATCGCGTGTCGCCGAGAAATTCTCTTAGGGAGAGGGTCTCTCTTAATTCTTGTCCCGTGTCAGACTCGACAGCATCGTCGTCGTCGTCGACATTGTTATTGTTGTTATTGTTGCTGCGATGTCATCAACAAATCGCTCAACGCGACACCCTCGTGGTATTAAACGATCGATCTGCGAAAAACATCGTCGACGAGACTCTGAGTCATATTAGAGCAAACAATCAGCATTGTTGACTCCGCAGGTTTGTTCGTTTTAGCTGAATTGCCTACATTAGTTCAAGAAGTGTATATTGAAACATTCTCTTTGACAGAAATGACGTCATATTCACTGTTCTTTTTAACAAGCGGTTCTTTTGCAGCGGTATTCAGCGCAATCAGTTCATTGCACTACCCTAAGTCTCGAGCTGGTACAACACTGCAGTTCAATGTGGTAGCTATGTACGAACAAATACATAACCTAAAGCAATAAAATTATTGTAACAGTGGTACAGAAATGTTACGAAATATTTATATTTGATAAATTATATTTTATAATAAATAAATGCGTATATACAGAATGTCTGAAACCTTCCTCGGGATCATTGGTGTGATTGGTCGAGATAAAACGAATGAAGCTGGACAGAGAAGAGACTCCAAAAATAAGTTATTTTTCTTTATATAGAATCCGATCTACTGTTTCTCGATCATTAGCTTATGCAGATTAATTAAGTCCTCATTAGCTATTACGAATTTTACAAAACAGTATGACTTTTCTGTCCAGTTTCATCCGTTTTATCTGCACATCATGGATTCCGAGAAAGGTTTCAGACACGTTATATATATATATATTTTTTTTTTCTTTGTCACAAAAATCAAATAATTTCAAAATATGAGATACATAATTTATAAAACTTAATGCGCCATATTGGTCACTGCACTGGCACGTTCTTCGCACTTCCCTCTATATATTTTTACTTACATTGGCAGAACTCTGTACTGTCCTTACCAATTCCAGTTCACTTCAATGCAGTCCTAGTTTAAAGAGTTTAGAGAAAAAGAACAAACTTTATGACTGACACGAGGGAACTGTACGTGTACATTCATGCAGAAAATATTACTCGAGTAAAAATATATCTAGTCGGCCTGAATCAAAAGCCAGTAGTTAGCTAGTAGAGGCTAGATTAAATTTTCAAGCTCATTACTATCAGGTAACTAAAAAAGTCTCTGCAGTTTTCGGTGGAGTTCGCTGCAGTGACTTGTTTTATTTTGTAATGGTTTGCAGAGCTCAATGTTTTATCTATATCGTAAGGCATAAATACGCGTCAGTCAATCGACGCGCTCTAACTTGATGTGCACTCTTTTTCTGTAGTTGTTTAATTTCTATTATGAAAAATCGCACGAGCTATTTTGGCTACCTGACAGTACATTACTGGCTGATTATTCACATAAAATGTTGAAATGTTGAAAATCGATTTTGTGACTTAGCCATTGCTTAGACATTATATATTAAATATGATCGAGATAACATTGTCTATTCTAAAATATATAATCTAGCTACAATATACTCGCCACTAGCATTTAAAAATGAGACAGTGAATAAAAATTGAGGGTATACTATTCTTGAAAAATTTTTTTAAACCCCGAAGCGAGGATTACATTATTGTCCGGCGAGTAGCTATGATTTTTCACCCCGTAACTGTAATTTGATTGATTTAATCGTCAACTAGCTTATTTAGTTACTATTTGGAAAAGAATGAGCGATCGTTAGATATCCCCGAATAAATTCAAGAGGCGAGTTTAACCGGCGGATACCCGCTTGAATCGACACGCTTGAGCGTCGAGCGACCTGCTCGAATACGACAAAACGTATAAATCGTCCGCCCCGTCCGTTATCGCGAGGTCGATCGTCGTCGTCGTTAGATCGACGGGAAGCGCTCGCGATGTTCACGTAGCGACCAAAGTCGAATGAGCATGAGGCGAGTACGTATCGAAACGAGATCAGATCGTCGCAGACGGACTGCCGGGGAAGGAACCCGGGGAACTGCTAAGGCTTCCGAAGCCTCCTCGGCCCGCGTGCACGTTCGCCGATATCGGCTCGGCCGGCTCTATCCGCTCATCCACCTACATTTCTGCTCGACTCGTCGCCGCAAATCGGCGTTCTCGCGGAGGTTCGCGCGCCCAGCTGCGACGAAATCGTGCTCAGCCGCGATCGAAGAGCGCGCTCGTTAGGCGAGCGAACACGGTCGAGCGAGAAGCGGAGGACAAGGGAGACCCCGATGGGTCCGTCGATAAATGAGCCGAAGGTGTCCCGACCGGCCGAGGGCCTCGCGTATGGGAAAATAATATGACGAACTGCGTGGTTACATTGTCGCATTGTCGCGGATCTCGCGATCGTTGTCGCCGGTGAACGCCTACCTTCGGGAAATTAAGGGCGGAAACTGCGTCTGCGATCGAAATCAGCTGCGATCAACGTTAACTAGGTCGATTTGACCGGAGCCTCCCCGGTGCCCTGGACCATTTTGAAGAGCCTAATAGCTCTAAATCCGCCACTAGGAGGCCTACTCAGCGCAGGTATCGCCTTCGGTCAGCGCGGCCGATCTTCGAGTGCTCCTCCCGAACGCTAAGCGGATTTTTCCTCTTAATAACCAGTCGTGCGTTTTCACCCGTAACACGTCCGGCCGTTGTTGCGGCGCAAACACCGTTTCCGAATATCCCCGGCGGCGGGGCGATACTCGCTTTTCTTCACTCTCTCAGCCGGTCGAGAGTAAATCCCAGTCGTAATGGTCGCCGCGCGCTACGAGCGACGGCACTTATCCCGAAACGTAACGATCGCGCATGCTCGAATTACTCGCGCCGCTCGCGAACCGGTTCTATTCGACTGAATTTATAGAGCCGCCCGGCCTGAACGTACGTAACTCTCTCTCTCTCTCTCTCTCTTTCTCTCTTCGCACAAACAAAACTGGAAAATGTATCCGGCGCTTGTGGCACCCGGTCGTTTGTTTTTTGCGTGATCGTCCGCGAGAGACGATGATGATGGAGCCCGAAGTTCGCGGACCAACACCAATCAACCATTGACATTTAATAACACACGTGTTTCTCTTCCTCTCTCTCTCTCTCTCTCTCTCTCTCTCTTTTTCACTCTCGTATTAAATACAATTTAATTTAACAACATCGGGGCGCGATTGCGCGCACATATCGAATTAAACGCGACGCATTTCAAGTCTCAGCGAGAGAGAAAGAGAGAGAAAGAGAGAAAGTTCGCGATCGATGCTCGCGCAATTACATTACATTGGCACAAAAACGCGAGATTATATTCGTAGAGAGCTCGCGACTTTCGACCATCGCGACGGCCATCATTCGATTATAACCGCGCTCTCTAAAGTACAATCAGTGTGTTGTCATTGAAAAACAGTCACTGGTGATTCGAACTTAAACTTATGGAATATGTATATTTTATACACTCGGGTCAAACTGTGTTTATGTACAATCGTATATAAAGCGTCGGCTAATGCGTTGAACATCAGTTGTTTTCCTATGCGACAAGTAGAAATACCTACTAGTCGATGGGAAAACAACTAATAAGAATACTATACACTAATCGTTTTCTAAAGTGCGATTAATGTATTATTATTGAGAAGCAGTCAATAGTCACTAGTGATCATAATTATGACACTGCAAATTGGTAAAATTTCGCTGCAAAAATCGCGACAACTGTTTCCATCGGAGAAATGTAACTGCAGAGACAGCGAGAAAGGTATTATTTATCTTTTTTATTGTCTTAATCCCACTCTTAAGATATTGTCAATGATTTTGCCTGAAATATTTTTAATTATGTTTAATTGATATCGTAATTGAAAAACACGCTTGCCCCGATGGGACTCGGAAACTCGAAACAGCTTTTGAGTCTGCTACTATGCGAACTACACCAAATACGACATGATGGAATGTATATACGATATGTACATATATTTCTGCTACGAGATACTCCGAGTCGAAATGTTAGCTTTAGTTTACATCTAATTCAGTTTTACATCAAGTGTCCAAAAGTCTTCTATTATATTTCTTTGGTGTTACAAGTGGCGAAGTTATCGCTGTTTTCTCCACTTGAAGACTTAATATAAAACTAATAATTTTGACTCTGGAGAAAATCCGCTTTAAAGGAACACTTCTTCTGCTCCTTTGATGCTACAAATGGCAATTCTTATTTCCATATTCTCCACTTGAAGATTTAATGCAGAATTTAAAATTTCGATTCGGGGCGTAACAGCGATTTGCAGTGAATCTTTCATCAGTCACAATCAGTGAAGTATCAGCCAAAGAGCAAAGTGGAAGAGTTCCCGCTAAAAATGAGCGAATACTCATTGATTATCGGTGGAATACTGGTTACATTGACCGAGTTGGTGAGATTTTCACCGATACAACTTAAGAGAGCGAGGATCCGATATCAAGTCTGAAACGTCACTCGTGTTTTGTCCGCAGATTGATAGCCAGCCGATACCCGGTCGGCATCGGCGGCCTCTTCTACCCGTCGACGTTGCAGCACCTCCATCAGCAGCACCAGCAACATCAGCATCATTCGCGGCTGGCCGCGGCGGCGTCGTCGGCCCTGAGCAACGCAGTGCAGGTCGCCGGCCAATCAGCGGACATCGTCGATGCCGACGGCATCCGCGGCGTCCTACTCGGCGGCGCCGGCTGGCCGTTTCCATGGAGGCCAACGCACGGCCTGCAGACCCTCGAGCATCCCTCGCCGAGCGACGTGGTCGGCACCCTCAGCCGCGTTAGTCCCGCATCCGCGTCTTTCCCGCAGAGAGGTGAGTTCGATTCCTCCACCGACTCCTCCTCCTCCTGCTCCTCTATCTCCATATCCTCCGGCACCCCCCGCTGTCCGCGTTCGCACACAGAACAGATCGGGAGACCGGCTTATTTAGGATAATCCGGGGGAAAACGCCGGTCGGAGGAAAATTCCGCCGCGGTCGCTGACGTTGTTTCGCAACGTGATGGCTCGGAACGTCGGCCCGCGTCGAGTCGGATGAAGTGATGTTAACGTAACGCGCGGCGTTTCCCTTTCGAATTCGATCGAGTGGAAGTCGGAGGCACGGAACCCCTTTGTCCGTGTTTTTTCCACTATTTTTGCTTGCACTCGGTGGCGATGCGAAACGACATAATTCCACGCGCGTCGGTATGCCCGCTCGTTCACAGACCCCGTGATACTCGTTCTCGAAATTTCTTGGAGCGGAATCTCACTCAAAACGAGTGAAAAGTGGCAATGTTTTCACTCGAACCGGCGGTGGAAACATTGCCGCTCGAAATCGGGTAGGGCGAACGTTTCATTCAAGCTTGAAGCGGATTTTGACTCCGTATGAGCGGGTGTTTCAGTCGATTACAGTGAACTGGTTCCCGTGATTGTAGAATAAAAATCAGATTCACTCTTCAATTTCGAGTGAAAATATTCGATCGGCCATTCAGAGCGGAGAATTCGCCCTGTATGAGTGAAAAGTCTCACTCGAATTCGGTCACTCTCCCGTATAGACATGTAACTACACCGGAAAAGGAATTAGTTCCCATAGTTAAAAACTACTTCTATATATGATACAACTGAAATTTAGTTAACAGACTTAGTTTTTAGCTGCGGGAGCTAATTCTTTTTTCTACGTACGACCATAGTCATAAAAATTAGCTCCCACAGCTAAAACTACGTCTGTTAACTAAATTTTATTTATATTGTATGAACAGCTAGTTTTCAGCTGTGGAAGCTAATTCTCTTTTTTTGACCTAAATCAAAAGCTAATAGCTAACTAGTACAGGTTAGATTAAATTTTCTAGCTCATTATTAGCTCGTTACTGGCTAATTATTCACTAAAATATAGAATCCATTTATAATCAAGCCATTATATATCAAATATGATAGAGTGTATTCTAAAATATAGAGGAGAAGATAGTATTATAGTTCTTGTAAGTATAATAACCCCTCCTAACCTCTCTGCTATTAGGTGGTAAATTCTAGTGATTATTTACGGAATCATTTGTTTATTAGCCTGTTGTTACGCAGTAGCACTAATATGCTAACACATAACAGCCGACATTTGTTATAGTGCATTTTTATTTTCGAGCATTTCGAAACGTTTTTAAAGTATATTTTAGCATTTAATTATATATATTTCCTCATTCTTCTCAAACTTGGGCGTATTATCACACGAACACCTGTGCACTTTAATGTTTTGTTTGTTATTTAATTAAGAGTATATTTTATTCCGCTGTTTCGAGTTATATAAAGATAAATAACAGCATAGTATTTTGCTAATGTGGCCTCCCATAAAAATAGATTTAATATGATCTTTTTCTTATTTAATTAATTATTTAATGAGTCAATAATGCAAGTTGAGTTTAATAGACAGTCTATTTGTTTCGTAAAAATTGTCCTTTTGAGTTTATATCTACCTTCTGACAAATAAGTCAGTATCTACATTAAAAATCCATAGTTATATTCATTGTTGTTCTTTCTGAGAGTTTGTTTTGAATAAATACATAAATTTGTAACAAAACACCGTGTTTTTCAGACAAAACCAATTTTTTAATTGATTTTAGCGGGAGATCACATTTATCGCCTCTGTTCCTCCTCGACCCATTATGTTGTATCGCCACATTTTTATAAATAACTTCCTAAATAATAAATATTTCATAACTTTGAGTCTAAAATTGATTGAGCAATATTTTGACGAATGTTATCGTTTTCTCTTTAAAACATGATTTATTAATAAAGTTATTGTGCAAAATGCAAATAAGAAGCCATAATATCACCTGCCCCCCTATAACCTAATTACTACATACCCGTCACTAGCATATAAAAATGAAGCAGCAAATCAAAATTGAAACATAATTTCATAAAAATCTTAAAGTAAAACAAAAATAAACGTTGCATTACTACCCGGCAAGTAGCTATGTCTTTTTATCTCGTAATTGTAATTTCCTTTGTTTAACCATCAGCTTATCATCCAGCCATTATCTAACTATTAAAAGTGAGCGTTATATTACTGACCAGTAGCGACGTTAGACGCAAATTTACTATCTCGTGGCTGGACACCCACGAGGTTCAATTTCCGCTAGGGCTACTTCTCGAGTGAGATTTCACTCCGAGAAATTTCGAGAGCATCGTGTCTCGAGAAATAGAGCTGCCGTGTTCGCGTATAGATCGCGAAAAAAGACGACGGTAGGAGAGAAACAAGGATTAAAGAGTCCTATAGACGCGTTCTCCTGCCGATATATCGTCCATACGCGCTAGAGACGCGCCTCTATCTATGTGAACACCTTCGCGTATACAACCGCGCGTAAGGCTTCCACGGCTTCCACCACGACAAACCAACGTCGATCGCCTTACCCGCCGATCGTTTTGCCGCTGCCACCTCGTCTAAGCACTTAGGTAGTTACTATCCGCACCTACGGACACACACACGACCGCCCCCTCGCTCGCACCCCGGGCCGACTTGACGACGCACCCCGCATCACAACGCTGTGAAACCGTCTTTGACGGTATAACGATGGTAATAATTGGTATCGGGTGTTGCATCGCTACACGACGCGGAGATCCGGAGTTATCTAGAGAACAACAACAATTTTCGCCGTAAGACGGTTGGATGATGTAAATAGTTCACTAAAATAATAAACGAAACGATGGATAACGTACGAGATGACGAAGAAAACGGATTCCTCGATAGATGGGCCGCCTCGCGGTGGTAACGGTCGCGATTCTAATTCTCGGCGAGACGGATAAATTGAGAAACGCGTGTATATTTCGAAAAATAAATTTTGCTCAATTATATTTCCAGGCGCAAATATCAAATTATTGCGAGTATAAAAAAGGTTTGTATTTAGTTTCATTTTTCAGCCGGCTTTTTGCCGGCGCTACAACGATCATTTGTGGAGGAAAGATTAAACACACGCATCCCGCATTTCGCCGCTCTGTGAAAATAATAAGTACGAGGAAGGAAATATTTGCGGAGGAGGCGAGGCAAATTGTTGCGCGTTTTATCGTGCCCCGCGCGGCGCGTATCGCGGGGCATGGAAAGAGACACGCGACGTACAACGGTATTTCATACAAATATGCATACGTCACAAATAACGTCATCGGGTGATGCATTTGCGTGCGCATGGGGATTCAATCCGCAGCAATTATGTCCAAATGGATTAATAGAATATTAATTAGCGTTCTATTAATTGATTAAATATGCAATACGGATAGAAATATATAATGGCGATTTATTGGAGCGCGTGTGAGAGAATTTGTAAATTCAAAGCGCGCTCTCGCCGGATTGATTGACGTAGGCGGATCACGTTTTAAAAGAGAAGCGATTAACGCGTGCGCGTCCAAGCGAATACATGATTCCTTCCTCTCATTAACGATTCGGTTATATCAGTAAATATAAAAATCGCGCGTTGGCGCGTGTACTCCTCATATGTTACAAATATCATTATCTATTCATCGCCCAACTGTCATTCCCACACAACCTTCCTCTCCCCCATACGAGTTCATTAAGGTAGTTGGTCGAGTAGTAAAGTGCCGGTTTTTCAGTGGCGATATTGAGGGGCCTTTTATTATTTATTAAATATATTTTTTACTGGAAAAATACTTTCCTATAACTTTATTTAACTATCTAAGTAATAAATGTTAATTTTTAACGTGATTAAGACGAATATAGAGAAGAGCGGGACCGGTTGGCTAGTTGGCTAAAGGGATAAGTTGGCTAAGTGATTACTTTTGTTGTTTTCTAGGTTACAGAATAGGTTACTGCAAGTATCGCAACTTTCAGGTCCCACAACTCGGAAAGTATTTAATGAAAAATAACTTCACTATAGTGTTTTGAAAAGTTCTCAAAGTCGACTATAGGAATGTACAATCAAAAATAGGGGTTTCCATTGAAAAATTTCAAAATAATTTTCATGTGATCCTAACAATCCAAGGTCACATTTGCTATGTGATGCACTTAAAACCGTATAACTTTTACATAGAACATTTTCCTCAGAAATGCCTCACTTTCAAGATAATCAATTATATTGTTGAAAAATTAAGCACTTAAATTGTAAATTTCTTATGTTTATATTTTCAAAACAAAATAGTTGAGAATTGTGAAATTTCCGTATGATGTCCCTATAATTAGTACTTAATATCACAGTAGTTTTTCATAAAAATCCTAAATGTAGCTTAAAAGAGATTAAAAATAGAAGTAAAAAATAGGACATTAACCTCAAGGAACGCGTAGAAACGGTGTCACTTCCAGTTGCGAATATTTCAATTTCCGAGTGGTCGATCTCTAACTTCACAGACATGTAGATAGTATTTCAATCAATGCACGGCTGAAATTTAAAAGGATCCCTGAGAGACGAAGTTTTCGCACCGACGACCCTCATTCGCCCCGAGACACGTTTAATCGAGAAACGAGCGTCCCGGCGACGCGAAGGAGAAACCGCTACATCGCGTGTGCTTCCTTCTGCGCAGACGAGCTCGACGACGATAACGCGGACGACCGGCTGCATCGGACGAGAAGTCCGTCGAGCGGCGACGAGGGGCACGACGAGCTGGGCGACGGGGATGACTGCGCGGACGCCGACGGCGAAGGCGAGTCGACCTCGACGAGTCTCCACGGCACCTCGGTGAGCGGAAGCGGAGGCGGTGGCGGCGGGAACGGCAACGGGAACGGCGGTCAGAACAGCGTGCAAGTCGGCGTGGACGGCCGCGAGTCGAACAGCATAAAGCGCAAGAAGAAGACCCGGACGGTGTTCTCCAGGTCGCAGGTGTTCCAGCTGGAGAGCACGTTCGACATGAAGCGCTACCTCTCGTCGTCGGAGCGGGCCGGGCTGGCCGCCTCGCTCAGGCTCACCGAGACGCAGGTGAAGATCTGGTTCCAGAATCGACGGAACAAGTGGAAACGCCAACTGGCGGCCGAGCTGGAGGCGGCGAACATGGCGCACGCCACTCAGAGGCTGGTCAGGGTGCCGATACTTTACCACGAGGCGTCGGCGGGCACCGGCGCGTCCGCCGGCGGCGTCACCTCGGTCTCGGTGGCGGCGCCGGTGCCGCCGCCGCCGGTCCCCTCGTCGGTCGCGACCTCCGCCCTCTCGCACTCGGCGGTCGGAGTCGGCGTCGGGGTGGGCGTCGGCGTCGGCACCTCGTGCGCGCCCACCACGGCGCAGCCCATCTTCTACTCCCATCACCATCAACACCACCATCACCACCCGGCGGCCCACGTACAGGCGCACAGTCTCCTGTCCCACCAGGTGCACCCGCAACCGCCACCCCCGCCCCCGCCGCCGCCCAACGGCCAACCACCGCGGACGTCCTCGCAATAACACCGTCCGACGACTTACGAGGGCAGCGTGCGGCTGCAGGGCGCTGCTGCGAGCATCGCCGGGAAAACGACGCGCCTGGACCGCGCCGTTATCAGGCTGATCGACGTTGACGAATGACGTCGGCGGGACGATAGACGCAACGCACGACACGGGCCTCGTCCCGAGACATCCTCTGACCGGTATCCCGCGACGTCACCGGACGGTAGCGCGGCTCTCTCCTCGGCGATGATCGGCAGCGAGCTGGATTCGAACGTGCGGACGGCCGGATGAATGTGAGTACGGGCGAGAAACGTGGAGTTTTCTTTCGGTCTCCAAATGACGAGAAAAAAAGACTGTCTCGGATTGCGTTTGCGATGTTGAAATCGCTGTTTAACTCGGAGCGCGCTGAAGATTAGATTTGGTAGCAATCGTCAATTCGATGAAATCGTTCGGTCGCTGCAACCGAATCATTTATTACCACAGACGCATGTATGATGCACTATAATAGCATCGTATACTACACGGAAAAAGTGCTGTTGAATTAATTGAATTCCCAACAGCGCGCGTAATTGGAGTAAATCTTTTTGATTCAATGGCTATATCATTGAAACTAATACTTTAATTATTGGAACAATACATAACATAGCAGTTTTAATGATATTTGCCATTGAATCAAGAAGATTTACTCCAATTACGCGTGCTGATGGAAATTCTATTGATTCAACGGCACTTTTTTTTCATGTACATACGGTACATGATATGCATGGTACCAAAATGATTTAGTCGAGTAACCAAACAATTTAGTTGAAACTATTTAACCGAATCTTGATCATTGTTACCAAATCGTGTTTTCAATGTGAACGTTACGCTTACTTTGTCTCATTCGGGGCGATGAGTTTACTCGAAAGATACGGCCAGCGTTTCATTTAGAATATTCTTTCTCCTGTAAGAATATAATATTCAAAATTGATCAAAACTTAATGAGTTGAAACTCTACGTTTTCCCAGCCCGAGCTTGTACTCATATTTATTCGTAGCATTCGTTGCCCAGGAAGATGAAATCGTGAATTATTACGAGTTCGTTTCTGACAAAAGGAAATGAATTTATCAAGATCTGTTTCGAGAATAGAGATGTGAAATCTGGAGGAATCAACCCTCCGCGAATTATTCGACAAATTCCTGATAAAAGGTAGCGAATTTGTAAAAAGTCTGCTTCGATAAAAGAATCATCCGCTTTCTCGATAAAAACGTCTCCATTGGCGGACTCGTATAGTCGTTAATTTATATGTTAATTTCGCGGGAAAATAATTGAATTTTTCAAAAAGAAAGACGTTCCGACTTGTGTCTCCGAAACCGAGCGTCAGAGATCGCACTCGACGGCGAAATCACGCAGGGAACTGAACTGTGATTCTAATGATTTCGCGTCCCTTCCTTGAGCCGACGAGCGACGAAAGTTGGCCATACGATCTCTCGTATGATTTCCTTTCCCGGATTGTCGCCGATGTAACAATATAACGCGCGCCTTTATGCCGCTTGGCGCGCGAGATCTCACGATGTCACGATCGACGGACAGGAATCAGACTCTATTTTGCGCTAGATCTCCGACACTTGACCTCTGTAAATAGAACACTAATGGCGGTGGCGACTTTTTCGATTCGCGTGAATTTCGAGGAGAGAGAGAGAGAGAGAGAGAGAGAGAGGGAACACACAATTCGCGCGGACGCGAAAACGGAATTTTCCGAGCCGTCCCGCGGGCGACTGTGCGACGCCCGATATTTTAATCGTTCGTCGATCGTATCCGCTTCTAATCGTATCGTTTTCCCCGTGTAAATATACTTTTTGCGCAAAAATTTAATTCGCGCGTGCAATTGCGAGCGCCGAAGGAGAGACTCTGCGCGAGCCCGTGACCGGAAGCTCCGTTAATATAATCCAGGGATGAAAATTCCGGTACGATCTCGGTGAGTTCAATTTTCGAGATGTGGAAAAACGAAAACAAAAAAAAAAGACCTTACCGTCGAGAACAATATCAGCCCGCGCGCATTTCCATTGTCGCGCATGCAAGCACAGAAATCGTTTCCGCGTGTTTACGGTAATTGGAACTCGCCGAGATTACGCTGGTTTCAATACCTGATGTAATTCGGGATTTGCTGTGGTTGTAAGATTCGACATAAACACACACACACACACACATACACACACAAGTTACATACACACACGCGGCACACGCGCGTAAATACACACACACGTTAAGACACAGGCAGGGTTCCTACGATATATTCCACCTGTTGTGATAAGTATCTAAACGAATAATTTTATTAAACAGAACGGTAGAGCTACGAAGTACCGCCTCTCACATTGTATATCACCTATCTATAGACGTCAATTAAGGAGAAGGTTCGCCGTACCGTGTTTTATACGGACATTTGTGATTCGGGATCTCGAATTATTGTACAGCCGATCGTTTCGTAATCGCTAATAATGAACGTTGAACCATACAATACACGTCGTTCGAATTTCCTCTACTCAAAGATCCGACGCATCGAGAGGATCTGCATCACGATCGATCTCTCTGTTTTCCCCCCGCGCATTAAATACGCCCGAGTTCGACAGTTAACGTCGCTGGATCGAACGATCGACGAAAAATAAAACAAAAAAAAAACAAAACGCGAACGCGTATCGTTTAAATCGCGCTTTTGCCGCGCGCGACGTCCATAAAAAGATAGCCGATAAAACACAATGGAACGCACCGGCGGCGTTCACATAAAAATCCGGGGGTGAGCGGAGAAGTGAGAGGGAGAGGGGGCAGGAGCCCAGGATTAAAATTAATTGTTGCCGCGGCTTCACAAGGGACCGCCGTAACTAAACAAATTGACGCGGAGATAAAATGCGGCGCGCTCCCCGCTTTCAAATAAAATCAACGGGCGATTCTTTGATGGAATCGCGCGATTCGAGCGCGATCGAGAAGTGCGTCGGTTAATAAAACCCTATTGATCCACATTTTATCATACACATCGTCGTGTTTACGCGCGGTCCGTCGAAATTGGCAGAGCGGCGGGCGGAGTTCACCATTCAGAAAGAAGAAAGTGAAACAAAAAAACTCATCTCACTCCGCTCCGTCGTATCACAGATTTTCGCGCGGACACGTCGCGAGCAGAATTCGCTGCTCGAGTGGTATGAACTGGGTAACGATCACGTAACTTTCCCCTACACTGAGAGAAAGGTCTCTTTAGATTTTATATATTTTTAGTATTTTTATTTAATAACGTGTTTGGCTTAATTTTTTTTTTTAATATAAATAACTTTTAATATCAGATATCATTATGTTTGAATGATAATATTGTCGTTTCAGAAGTTCGTTAAATCACGTTGTTTGATAGAAAAAATAGTATTATTTAGAGAAAATAATTTTCTTTTTCAAAGAAAACAAATTTATTTCGTTATACAGGATGTCCCAAAATTCCGCATGCGGAGTGTACAGATTTTTGATAATAAAAAATGTTATATTTTCCTCTACCAAAATTTTGTCCAAACAATGTTATCTAAGAAATAAGCGATTGAAGAAATGAGGTTTTCCACGGGCTTAGGCTTCGGATGAACAAATAGGTAGCAAAATTATCTTCTTCGGTCAATTTCAAGTAGATATTATAGAATTTTAATAAAATCTAAGGTTTAGCTTCAAAGATACTTGTTATGTTAATAATTGAAAAATCACTAATATAAATATTGACACAATAAATAATGATCTTTCTCAACATTTTCGCTAAGAAAAAAGTTACTTCTTCTAGTATGAAGAATCTCCCTGTACACTCCGTATGCGGGAATTTTTTAACATTCTGTTACATATTGTTCCACTGAAATAAAGAAGTTTTTTAATATTTTTCTAACACAGTGTTACTACTTTCAAATAAATTATTGCTCGGGACAGCCATTGTAATGTGTTCAGGTGAAAATACAAAAAATATATTATTTGTCGTAAAGATATTTATTGTTTGAGAAATCAAACAATCTTGTTTGTTGAATCAAACATTTATTTGCTGCTCCATTCCAAAAGACAAATTTGTCTCAATTAAAGAAATTGTATTAAATCCAAAGAAATCTTTTTCTCTTTGTAGAAACGGAAACGTGAAAAGTGAAAAGATTTACATAAACCGACTTTGCCGGTCACGTAACTTCTCGAATAATAAAAACGTGAAACTTCTCGCGTGAGATTTTTCGCTTTTCACGTTTTCGCTCTTGGGAAAAGATTATATGATCGCCGCCCAGTTTTCCCGCATTAGTTGTTTTCCGGCAAGAGGTAAGTCAACATGAATGTTTAGTTATATCATCTATTATCCTTTTCTTTATCAAATGCAAAACGAAGAACTAATGATGATACAATTAGAATCATGTCGACTCATGTCTATTGCTGGAAAGCAACCACTGACGCATAACGAGAGACGAATGCGACGATCGCGCTCCTCGAGCGCGGTCCTCGAGGTGCGGCACTCGTCGTCGCGCTCGTTGCGGGCGCGCGTTTATCGTGCATTCTCGCGCCTTTCGTCACCCTCATCGCCGTCGAAACGGCGAACCTAGCAGCGTCAACCGCGAGGGAGGACTGGCGACAATGCACCTGCACCGCCCACGTTCCACATCCGATGCACACGAACAGCGACAACGGCAGCAGTGACGTATCCGAGTAAGTACACGCTCCACGTAAGTATGTTGGTGCTTAAGTACACTCTCCACGTAAGTATGTAGGTGCACTTCAATCAACCCTCTCGCACCATCGCGCCTTCGTCCCTTCGCTAGCCTCTGATCTCACTCTCTCTTTCTCTCCCTCTCGGCATCCACCTTTTAACTGTGGATTTTCTCTCCCTTCCTCTCTTTCTATCTCCCGTTCTTTCTCTCTTTTCTCCTTTCTATCATTATCCGTCGCATTCTAGCACTAGTGATAGCTCTGTATACCTTTATCTCCCTCTCGGTATCCGTATTCCACGCTTTGTCGCCTTTCTCTTTGCGATTCTAGACGTTCTAGCTTCTCCCCTCTCTCTCTCTCTCTCTTCATCGTTCGATCTCGCGCGCACGGTAACCTTTCGTAGACCAGTGGGAATTGTTGGTATCGAGAATATTGTCTGGTTGGTATCTATCTGCTTACCCGCATGCGGCTGCTTTGTGAACGCTGACTCCGTACGATATTGCGCTCGCGTTCTGTGCAATCATATAGGATGGATATTTGGGGGAGATTCACGGAGATGCATCTTGGATATTGAATGACTGAATATTGTAGAACATTTAGCTATCCGAGGAATATTCGACTGTGTATGTGAACACTGGATGTTTGTAATATATTGATAGAGGCGGATGTACTCGGAAGATATTGCAACTTCTTCGATGTACCGAAAATGACAGAGAAATGTCGCAGAAATGGTCTCGATTGTATGCTGATACTAATGTCCTCGATAGAAATTTTTCAACGCCCGTAAATATCATCGTAGACTACACGGGGAAAAATAAGTCGGCGGGACAGGAAATTTTATGCTGTCGCAGCAAATAAATAAATGTACAGATTATTTATTCAATATACTGTCCCATACTTTAGGAATTGATCTTTGGGATTATTTTACGAAGAAATGAACATACGTTCGTGTGAACTTTCCTTCGTAAGATCACACCTCAAAATTCAATTCCTAAAATATTGGACAGTATACTTTGACAGAGATACTCTGTATAATTTATTTACTTGCTACGACAGCCTAAAACTTGCTATCCCTCGACGTTATTCTTCTCCGTATGTGTATCATTGCTTCGCTTATACGTTTACACAGGTAAAAGGAATTTCACTTCGGTATCAAAGATATCTGTAAACATTTCGATATATAATTTCCGTATTAAAAGTTCCACGCGACAATGTGAGGAAAATTTCGGGGGCGCAACGGGTTTCCTCAAAATAATCTTTCTCTCGAAAGACCCGCGAGAAGTTTGCAAACTCGTGCAAGTCGGATCCATTTTCAAGATTGCGTCAAACCTCTAATGGCCGTGCGCGAAGGCGACCGTACACAAAAATATATTTCGACGGGGGAGACTATCCGCAAACATTTTCGCAAGACTTTTGTTGTTCGTAAACGGGAAGCCGATAGCGAAAAACTATACGAGTACCGTGCGCGCGTCGTGCTGTAATACTAAAAAAAGGGAGGCGAACGTCTCGTTACGGAAAAACATTGAAACCTGCGCATAGAGGGAAGAGAGAAAGGGAAAAGGGAGGAAAGCGCGTGTATAAAATGTGAATAGATCGATTATTATCCGATAAACGAGAGAATGGAGAACGCTCCGGTTTCTTAATTTGTGCGGAGCTTATTATCTGAGGCTACACTCCCC
>NW_014555639.1:660855-678816 GCF_001313825.1 Dinoponera quadriceps
CCCCCCCCCCCCCCCGAGCGACGTCGTGTGCGCACCGATTAGCTGGACCCTCGTCGTGTTACCCCCTTTTGAAGAGAGAGATTTTCCGCTTTTTAAAAGCATATCGAAATCGTGTTTGCCGAGGCTCGAAAGTTCACCGGCTCATTGTCGCCGGCAATCCCGGAGTCGAGTTGCAGTCCTCTCGCGCCATCGTGCTCTCTCTCTCTCTCTCTCTCTCTCCTTCTCTCTCTCTCTCTCTCTCTCACTTCTCAACGTGTATCGTGTCCCAAAGTAATTTAACACGTAAGGGGATGACAACGGGCTCGAAACCGGCGTCCTTCAAGGCCCCGTAAGTGACGATCGTGTTACAGCAGTGAATTCACGAAATTTGTCAGAACCTACGAGTTTCTTCGCGTATTCTTCCATTGATTGTACCTTATGTCGATATAATGCGACAAAGGCTCACGTTTTCCGCCGGAACAATAATGAAATGTTACATTTCACGGTTTCACATCGATAAGGCAATGATCGGTTCACGATAAAAAATAATGTACTAGCAAGGAAAAACGTCTGACACACGGACAGAGCTTTCATCTCGAGATAAATATGTTATTTCGAGAAAAAAAACCTCCCTACGTAGAATGATGCATCATTTATCGCGCGTGGCTCCTCTCACGACTTCCACTTTCGTGCGTGAACTGAATTACCCCGATGAGATGAGAATTGATAAGGGAATAATTGTCGCGCCCACCACAGAAGGTCGTTTAATTTGCTCGCAACCTCGTCGATCGGCTAATCGAGTTAATTACCGTGCGCGAGATAACGCGGCGATGACTTTGCGACAGCTGTACGACACGAGAGAGAGAGAGAGAGAGAGAGAGGAAAGAGAGAGAACGACTATCGCAGATGACGCTTTGCGAAGAGATAGAGAAAGAGGGACAGAGAGATATAAAGAACGAGAGGGAAAAGCGAGCGCGCGGTCAATTTATCGCAGCCTATTATCAGTGCCGCGATCGTTCCGTGACCGTTATTACCGCCCCGTAAAGGACCTGGCCGGATAATTACTCTAATGGAATAATTTTTTGGAAAATCTATCGCTGATGTGTCGCCGCGGGTGTGCACAGCACAGCTCGTGGACACGACAACAGAGAAAGAGAGAGAGAGAAAGAGGCCACACCCCGAAAGAACGAACGTCTATGATCCGCGAGTCTCGTTAACCGTGTATTTACAATATCGCTAGTCGTAAGAGGATGTACGAGCGAATATAAAAACGACCGAACAAAAATGCATCGGGCCGGTCTGTCGCGTCGCATTATCCAGCCTCCGGAAGCCCAGGAAGATTGCAATTCTGAGATCCCGTCGAGATTCGTGCGCTTTCGTACCGCTGGTTAATTTTCGGCCGCCTGTTTGAACCGTCGCGAACCGGATTTCCCGAATATCTTCGCGGAGAGAATCGAGGAGATCTTCATCAGCGATGAACGGAGAAAGGCAGAAGAATTCGCGAGCGTCGGCAATGCGCAACTTAGCCCCCGCGAATCTTGAGATTCGCTTCGTAAATCTGCGAAGGATAACTTTTCTTATACGCAGAGGAAAAGGTCTCTTTGGTATTCTTTAGTGTATTTATCTTGGGGATCTGTTTTACAAGAACAATATAATTTAATATCAAATATAATTTAATTTGAATAAAAGCTGGTTTCACCATACAGTAAAAATGTTGCATTATAAACGGTCCAGCAAAATTTTTGTGTTTAATACTTTAATACTTTAATAAGGTAAATATATTAAACAATAATATGTTAACAAGATGAATATATTTATTTAACATATTTATATATTTTTTAATATATTCCCCGTGTTAAAGTAAGACAAAAATTTAGTGTGCCGTTTGCAAATTACAAAATTTTTTACCGTCTAAACTATGTTGTTTGATAGAAGAAAACAGTGACATTTAGGAAAAATAATATTTGATTTTCCACAAAAATAAAATTATTTTATTATATATTAAATATCGTTCCACTGAAACAAAGAGAAAAAGAAAAGTTCTTTATTATCTTTCTATAACGTTACTTCTTCTAAATAATTCATCGCTCGTAACGATCATTGTAATGATTGGATGAAAATACAAAAGAAACACTTTATTCGACGTAATAATATTTATTGTCCGAGAAATCGAACAATCCGGTTTGTTGAATTCAACACCCGTTTACTTGCTCCATTCCAAAGGGCAAATTTGTTTCAATTAAAGACATTTGATCGAATCCAAAGAAATCTTTTTTTCTGTGTATACACGCGCACGGTAACGGGAGGAACCAATGTCGGGAGTACGTTTTGCACGGTCCGCTGGGAGTCCGCGAGGGTTAGATTAATATTTATGACGCGCCGTAAAATGTATCCGTGCTGGAGAGGAAACTTTCGTACCGTGCGCATCCCTAATCGCCCCTCGCGCGATCTTGCGCTTCGCTTCGCCACGACATACTTTCCGCGAGCGAGGTGTAACGCTTCGAGAGATTTGTATCGCGCTCCTTGGGGACCGAGAAATCTTTTCGCAGATGTCGGCAAAAGTTACGTGTTCTTTGCACAAAGTCCGATAACGACTCGAGAAAGAAGCCCCGATAATAAATGACTCGCGTAATCCGCGATTACACGAGCGAGCCACCGATTGTCACGATCGCTCGATGAGCGACTCGGACCGCGACTCGTCGGTCATTCGAATCGCTCGCGAATATTCTTTCCATATCAGCGTTGCCATCCAGTCAACGGAAGAAAAGAAGTAAAATAGTGATTGCGTGGAAAGGTGATGAAAAGTAACCTCTCAGACACCAAAATAGTGACCAAAAGTGACATTTTTGTCAAATTCTGACAGTAACTAAGGCCATTTAAACAAAAAAGTAACATTCTTACTCTTACCTTCCTATATAGTAAAAAATATTTTGTATTTATATCAAAATTAGTTCTTATCAAAATCTACCAGTTATTATGTGGGCAGCAAAACGATTTGTCGACGGTACACAGTATAAAACATTTTTTACTTGTGTTAAAATCGGCCCTTGTTAAAATTTCTGTGTTAATTGAACATATTGTACTTATGTTATCTCAACATTTTGTGCTGTGTCAATATGTTATGTCAATATTAAATATGTGTAAGTGTTAAAATCACACGTTCTATATTTCAGTGTCGATTAACGAATTAATTTTGTATTAATTTTTTACATAATATTTGTGTTATTTTTCAACATATTCACTTTGTGTTAAATTAACACACAATTTTTAGTAGACCCGTTTGGGACATGTGAAATGTGTTGAATTTGATAAAATTATTTACTATGTAGGTGTATCTTTGAATAACTTAACTAAAGTGTCTACTCAAACCTGAAAAATTCCATGATAATTCCCTGATTTTTCCATGCGCAAACAAATTCCGTGGGGATTCCAAATTTTCCAAGTTTTTCTAAATAGTCCACAGCTTGTTAACAAATCGCAAGTTCTTTTCGTAGTACGATTTGAAAAGTCACAACAAGGAAAGATCAAGAGCATGAACGATATAAGTACTAGACTTTCGGAGCGATCGGCAGCAGACAAGATGGCAAAAATATATATATAGAACACCTGCAATTTTAATATGGAACGCTCACAAATTTAACGGCAGTTCAGGAAAAGAATGACTATAGCTCAACCTATTTTGGACGATAGAAAATTTGTAGTGATTTGTCGAAAAGTGACAAAAGGTGACTCAAATGACTGTGGTAATAGCACTGCGATATCGTCACGGTGTTCTGATTCCTGGCGTTAGGTTGAACGCGCGGTTTTCACCGTCCGCACACACGGCCGGGAGTAGTTCGGAAGCCGGCGATAGAACTCGTCTCGGCGTACAGAATACCGGGGCCTGACACGGTGACAAAGAGGGCGAAAGAAAGGGAGCAAGGATGAAAGAGAGAGAAAGAGAGATAGAGAGGGAGAGAGAGGGAGAGGGGGAAGGACGGAGAAAGAGGAAACGAAAGAAAGGAGAGAGAGTCAATGGGTATAAGCACTAAGCACGTAACTATAAAAGGAGAGCCGGGGGTTGCGAATCGTCGCTAGATTAAAAAGAGGCTCCCTTTTTCGCTTGCTCTTTTATGCCGGTGCGCGCCGCGCCCCACACGCATCGCGTTCGCCTCCTCCTCCTCCTCCTCCTCGGCCCCGTAACGTTACGTTCGCTTACATGCAGGTACACGCACACTCGCGCGCGCATACATCCTCAGAACGCGCATCCGATATCTCGCGCGACCGTCCGCTGGAAAAGCAATTCGATCTAGCAGCGTGAGCGGCGGGTACGGCGGCAGCACCCTCCTCGCGCCCCTTTTTATACCCCCTCCCCCCCTTTCTCTCTCTCTCTCTCTCTCTCTCCTCAGGCCTGCTCAAGCGTCGGATTTCCTGGCTGAATTCGACTTCGCGATTCCGCCCACTCCGATTCGCGTTTATCGGAAATGTAAATTGTGACGAGCGAGAGAGAGAGAGAGAAAGAGAGCAACTTTGCCATCGATGGCGGTATTCCGGCGAAAATTCCGGCTAATACGAATGTTACAGAGCCGTCAACACGTCATTCAAATTTTTGCACGCGCCCACTCGGCATTACTGACGTCGTCTACATATACATATGTTTCATTTTAAGGAAACGTCATACCTGACAATTTTATCAACAGAATATTAATTTTTTCCGCAAAATTCGCGTCTCATTGGTTGCTCAGAATTATAAATGCTTTTACATGGTGAAAGTACGCGCGAAAATGAAGCATTGCTCAATATATGACGAAAACGATTAAAAATTTCAAAATTGACATCTCTAGCTGTCAGTTAACGTAAATATTTACACAGAAATATACTGCAATTTGTACATATCGAATGTGTCAATGTTCCAGTCAGAAAAATTTCAAGAAACATTTTTCCAATCTAATTTAAAAAATTTGGAGAGATAGAATAGATTTGCAGAAGAATTTTTACACGTCTTAGATTACATATAATAAAACAGAGTAACGTCACATTCACGCGTTCACACATATATCGTACTTACACTTACGTAAGATACGTACAAGAAACATAAGAAGAGTAGAATGATCATATCAATGTTATGTAACGTAACATTTTGAGAATCGCCTCTACATTATCGACGTCCAACTAACAAGGTAACGTCAAGTGAAGTCTTAATGACATCTTATTGACGTTAGAGACGTCATTAAGACGTTATTAAGGCATCATGTAACGTCGTCTTGTTAGCTGGAGCTGGACGCTTATCAAGTTCGTCGTCGACATCCCTTTAATCCTAATATCAGCGATCTTGACGTTGAAGTAACATTAAAAGTCTCTCAGTTCTACATCACGAAAGAAATGTTCAAAATCGTGATTTTTTTTGCATCTTTTAACCTCACGAAAATTCTTCAATTTATTATTAATTCTTATCTATTGTCTTTGTAAACTGGTCGCCGCTAGGAAATTATCTCATTGGATCATAATAATAGCTGATAATAGCAAGGGAATGAATGAGGGGGTGAGGGGGGGGGGGATAGGAAGCGAGTGTAGCGTCATGCACGAAACGCGGAAGAGACAGTAAATGAAAGAAAACGTGTAGGCCTTGTAGGCCTAACGTGTTTCCGTCAGAGTTAACCTCAATATGAAGTTCCGAATAAGTCGACGCTCCGTGATTAGGGCGTCGGGGAGCCGGCACGAGCAGATTTAATTGAAATAATACCGAAAATTGAGATCGAGAGATGATGATTGAGAATCATTCGCTCACCAACCGATTCATCGCGATGCCGTCGTCGCCTATTCGTCGGCCGTTGCGTTGCTCCGAACGCTGTCCTGACCACCACTCGCGTATTCCACACTTATTCACGAAATTCACTTGTCGCGTATTCGTCGCACGAACGCGAATCAGTCGGGGAAACGGATCGAATCGCGGTCGATCCGCACGTTAACCGATGATTCGTGACGATCATTCGTTCCCGCATCGCGTTCGCGCTAAGACTAAACGTAACGGTCCGCGGCATCAACGTGAAGTTGCCGCTGCAAGTAATTCGACTAGCTTTCCAATATGGCAGCGTGCGACTTCACTATAAATCCAAGTGTTATTTTTACATACGCATAAACGTCTTAAAATAACACATTTGACTGGAGCTATTTTTATATGTTTCTTTGCCGATTTAACTTATGTCATTTAAAACGCCTAATTGTTAAATTAACACGTTAAATTACGACGTGTTAAGTTAACACGACCAGTCGTATTAAATGACGTGATTTAAAACGGCATGACATGTGTAAAGAAATATGCAAGAGGATATTTCAGCTAAAGGATTTGCAATGTTCTTTCGAGAATTCTCGTTCGAGAATCGTTCGATGCTACGTTTGGCCTATTATTCTTCGCACGCGCGCGAGAGTTGTACTCGAGTTACGTTCGAGCGTAATGAAGCTGCATTGCAGCCACGGACACTTAGGGAAGCGGTAATTATCGGGGTAAGTACCCTTAACGTAACAATGCCGCCCGTGTGACGCACAATGCTTGTCCATCCGTTTCTGCGCAAGCAAGGCTCACAATGCTCGTATCGCAGTAATTAAGTACTGCGGCTGATCGTATTACCATTCACAATACAGCATGCGCGAAGATACGAAGGTACGAAAGACACGTATATGTACGAGTACGTTGTCGGGCGGATTGAAACAATCAGGAATTCGCGTGAGCGTTGCGATTCGCAGAATTCGCGTCGCTTATCGATCACTCTCTACCGCGGGGAGATACTTCCGAAACCTTTTTTCAATAATGAGTAGCCTCTTTTTTAAAACTTCTCTTCCCGTTAATTAAAAAAGAAACAACATTAAAATTCCCGGCGCACATTTGTTATATATTCACACGGAGAAAAATAGTCTCCTGGCATACAAATTTTACGTCGTTGCAGCAAAATCTGTCAGTTATTATGTAGACAGCAAAACGATTTACCGAGAGTATGCAGTAGAACACATTTTGTACTTGTTAAAATCGGCCCTTGTTAAAATTTCTGTATTAAATTTTTAACATATCCGTAATTTAACATATTGTGTTTATGTTACTGTAACATTTTGTGTTGCGACGATACTCAATATATTAGTGTTAAAATAACACATTTTATATTTCAGTATCGATTAACGTATTAATTTTGTGTTAATTTCATTGCAGATCCAAGTGTATTATTTTAGCTAAAGCTTTTATTACATATTTCTTGCTGTTTTAATCATGTCAATTAAACATTTTAAATGACGTAATTTAAAACGGCAAAAAACATGTAAATGAGCTTCAGTCAAATATGTAATTTTTAAGCGTTTATGCATGTAAAAATAATGTATATCAAGGGAGGCACTCATAAATAGTATTTATCACGCAAAATTACATTCCTATACATTTATTACGTTACCTAAATAATTAATGATAATTTGAAACGAAGTTGAGATAAACATATATATATAATATTACAAATATGAAAATATTTTTATTTTTTATTATTATTTTTTCTTATTAATATTATATTTATACATCAATCGATTTAATGGAGATGCATAAATAATAGAAAGATATATATAAGTGTGTATATGAGTATGTATATATATTTCAAATATTACTACAAATTATGAACTTTATACCGTGTATTTTCAAAATAAAATGATCAGTAATTCTTGAATTTGTATATCAAAATATCTACATACTAGTCTTTAATATTAAAATAGTTTTTCATCAAAATCTTATTTTTAGAAGATATTAAAAATAAAATTTTTAAGTAGCATGCTAATCTCTCTCTCTCTCTCTCTCTCTCTCTCTCTCTCTCTCTCTCTCTCTCTCTCTCAAGGAGCACATATAAAAATGTCAAAAATGTAAAAATGTCCTTAGTTACAAATATCTCAGCTCTCAAATGGTCAATTTTCTTCTAATTACATGAGAGATAAGTTAGATAATATTTCAATGAATATGTATGCAGTGCAAATTTCATCGAATTCTTATCAAACTCATTCACTGTACAATCTGCTTAATGTGTCCTAAGGACAAATGCTCAGCAAAATTTTTCTATCCTGGCGACAAAACTGTTTTTGCTTTAATTTGGTCATGCCAAATAAAAGCCACGACGGTTTCGCTACGGCAGCAGAATTATTTTTCTTCGTGCACCTTCGAACCGTCCGATTTTGATCAGCTCCAAGTTCGAGTCGCACTAATTTTGATCGTCCGATTCTCGCATGATCTTGATTGTCGTTATCTCGAAACCAAGAGAGAATCATGTAGCAGAAGCGAAAGAGAGAGGAGGAGAGAGAGAGAGAGACAGTAGACACGCACAGATACAAGCCCATCGGTAAATGGATGGATGAATCTGGGCGAAAAAGGGTGCCTTTGAGCGAGTCCGTTGCTGCCAGATTAATTAACGAAGCACTCGCCGGGGGCCGGAGGAGGATCAGCAACTCCGTTATCAGGGTAGAGAGCTAATAGACAGATACCCCTGCCTACTTATCTATCAGCCCACCTCTCGATCAACCGCCTTCTCATCGAACAGCGAATGCCTTCCGCTCCTTTCGATTGCTAATTAATCGCCTCGTGCCATGACAATTATCAATATCGACTGCTCTCGTGCGCGACGCTATTTCGTTGCCGAGATACAATTGCCCCACTTGTCATCCGTGCTAAAAAAAAAACCTCGAGAGAAACACATATTAATAAATAATAACAGATATAATAATTTCATCTTCCTCTTCCCCTTTGTTTCATGTCCGATGTTGATGTCAAGTTCAAACACGCGTTGCGCTCGAGACTCAAGGAGATAATATTAATGTGTACGAAAAAATATGAATAAATATTAATAAATAACGAGGATGTAATATTGATATAAGGAAACAATATTAACGAAATAATATTAATAAGAGGTAAAATCTCGCGGCGAGTCCCGTAGGACTTCGCCGGGAAGGGGTTGGGAGTGCAGTAATCGTCGCATCGAAATCGCCGGCCGTTTATCTCGCGTTACATACAGATCCGTCAAAGATCTCGAAGCGTCCATCTAAGTAATTACTGAAGCTTAGAAGCGTCGGGGTTGGGGCTGGCGATGGTGATTAAACGTGAGATAAGATACAACCGCTCTCCCCGTCCCCAGCGTCCGCACATGCGATACGAACGCGGTTCTTTCTCGTGTTAAACCGAGTCCCTTAATTGAAGTAGCGGCCTTTTGAATATTCCTAATGACGTATACTACATGAAACGATATAACGCACCGGTAACGCTACGGTCCTCGAGCACGCAAGATCAAGATTCTTGAGTCATACGCAATATTTCAAGCGCAACGTTTGCCTCGATGACATTTATCTCTCTGTTTAACGATCCTCCAACTATTGTTAATCTCTCGTGCATTCGTGACGCTCAACTCGATCTACACAGGGATAAATATTGTTCCAAGAAAAGCGATTACTCTCAGTTTGCTTTTCTTTCGTTTAAGTATAATAGTTATTATCAACAAATAGAACATTTCCTCGATAACATGTAGCCTTAAAATACATTCATCACAAATTTGAGAAAAACGCGATATCGCTAAACTTACTAGGATTTTAAATATATTTTGAATAAATTTAATGTTTATGATGAACTTGTAAATATATTTGCGAGTGTATAAACTTATAATAATACTTGAAACAAATATATAACATTTACTTAAATGCAATATCTATTTTTCTGTGTGTACGTTTATAAACTTAATTACATCTCTCTTTGAATTTAAATGACCATCGACTCACGATATTTTGTTTAATTTCACATATAACGGAAGAAGCGTGCGCGGAGAGAAAAGCCGCGACACCCGATATGATATTTCTTCTCCCGGATTAATTCGCAAAAGGACTGACGCACGCAAATGTGCGGCCTTTCTCCGCGCTAATAGACTCGTCTGGTCTCTTGCGCTTTCGCTTTCTAAAGCACAACGTTGACCCCAGCGTTCTGGGGATAATCGACTGAAAATAACCCCAAGAGACGAGCACCGGGGACCCCCCCGGGGTCCCTGATAGACTCGTTCTTCAATACAGCCCGGTGCATCTGTTCCTTTTGAAGAGGACGAATGACTCCGACAATTAGAGGAGCAGCAGAAATCCCATCGAAAGAGACTGCGCCTCCGCACGACCTACGTCTTATTTCTCGCTTACAATGATCGGGATCGCCGAGATTACACGATCCGTACATTTGCAGCGATATTAACCGAAGATAAGTAATAAAGAAACGGTGCGCCAATTTCGGTTAACTTTGAGAAGCATAAACGAATTTACGGCGCAAATGCGCGATTCTTTATGAGTTAACAATTTTCCGTTTACGTCATTAGCGTATATAAGATCTTATCTCGTTGAAAAACTGCTAATTGAAATTGAAATATTAACTTAAATAATTATAAATATTAATTTTATATGTTTTTTAATATATTCGCATCTGGATTCAGTAAAAAAATTTTTAGTGATACGGGTATATTTTTCACATTAGATCGCTGGCAAGGTAACTTTTAGTACCGTCGAAATGCTTATCTTTCTAGTTTGAGTACTGAGGAGATAGGTCTTTCCATCTTTCCGATAAGAACTCGACAAACATTCAGCGATTAGTCGACGCCTTATATACGATAGTATTACGTAAACACAATTTGACCTGACGAGTATTCAAAAGAGATTCTATAGGTTCGAATTCAAAATAAACATGGCTCCTTGATCGAAAGACAAGTGGCTATAAGAAACGGCGGGGAGGACGCTTCTGAAAACTTTATCGACTCGCTTATGTATATAGTGATTTGCTTATCTTTACGTATAAATATGTCACTTTCGCAATCGATGATAGAAAAAGAAGACGCTCTCTCTCTCTTTCATGTATGATGCGAATGGATCAATCGATTCTAATTACTCTGACGGACGAGAGAATTTCGTCGAAGAAAAGACATTCCCCACCGCTTTTCCCTTCACCAAATAATAATTCAGCAGTTTTATCTCGTAAATGATATAAAATGCAGATTCTACGAGTACGAACTGGAAAGATCCCGCTACATTTTTCCAGAATTAAAGTTACAGTTTTAAAAGCTCGGAAGACCCTGTTTTTTTTTAACTATAATTAACGATAATCACGCAACAAACGAGGGTCGAGAGATACGTGTGTATAATACCTACATAGTGAGATAAAAAACACATTTGACCCCTCTCTATTATGATAGTCGAGGGTCGACGTTTGTATACAGTCCGACATAATTGGCATCTTTCCTCGTAGAATTTCCTACAGTTAAAGCATTTGCATAACGATAGCGTGCCGGGAATATCTCTTCATCAAACTGATGAGCAGAGCCAGCCTGCGTGGGGCTGTGTATTATTATATACGCAAGTTGATAGATCGTCGGGCACGGACACGCTAGGGGTTTGTTCGTTTAATACCCATCCCCTACCCATACAACACGAGCACGAAGGAAGTGACTTTCCGCTTGATTCCAGCTTAAAACCGCCATGCGTTAATCTATCTTTACCTCTCGCCGCGTTAAAACGCCTCTGTGCGGACCCCACGGGTAAAAATCACGAGCGTTTCCACGGGAAAAGAGAAGGAAGGAGGGAGATATCGGCAATTTTTATCGCAATCTACGCAAGTTCACCGAGAATAAGTGGCAACGCATTATTGCGGGCGGGACGGCAGCACGCGGAAACGGAAAAGCAAAACCGAGCTGATTGCGAGCGGAGCAGCCAGTCGTGATTACCAAAGCGCAGTCTCTGCGATCGGTGCGGTTCGCGGTTGAGCGAAAGTGCTAAACGACCAATAAGGAAGTAATAGCAGTACACAGAAGGCAGCCGGAGAGCCGTGGCAGTGACGGCAACGGCGAGGGGGTCGAGCCGAAGAAGGGGTGGCTCCGCGCGCAATTACGGATTTTGAGTGACAGATGCTCGCCCAGTCGGCAGTCGGAAGATTAAAACAAGTAATCAAAGTCCCGGTAGCCACCCCGGGATGGATATGGATGGATGCACGCCTCCGGCCTCCCCTTTGCCCCCCCCCCTCCCTCTTCTCGTTTTCTCTCTCTCACTCTCTCTCTCTCTTCATCCTGCTGTTACCCCGCTGTTGCACCCCTCTTTCGACCCCCCTCGTTCACTCCTTCCTTGTCGCCGTGTCTCCTCGCTTCGAATCCCCGTACCCCGCGCGAATTCTCCTCCTTTACTCATCTTACTCCCTCTCGGAAGAGGCAAACCACCAAGGATAAGCCCCGCTACCATAATATCCACCTATAGCCGTCATCAAGGCGCGCTCTGAATGCTCCTTTAAGAAAATGTTCCTTTCGCGAGCAGTCGCGTAGGAAAGTTATTAGGCGTCTTGAAGAGGCGGGAGGGGGGGAGAGAGAGAGGGAAAGAGAGAGAGACAGCCGGGGATGGGTTATATTCAAACGACGCGAGTACACTCTACCCTACTTAAAGTGCTAAAAATACGTGCGATGTGTCGGTGATAGGGATTCTCTTCGAAGTTTACTCAAAGGAGAGACGAGGAACAAATGAAGACGAACCGTTATGCCACCGCAGCGATAATTACGATGTCGGATTCGAGCGAAGATAATGGCTCAAGTAAAAATTGGCGTAGCACTTGCCGCAGATCGCTCGGGGAGATGTCGTCGCAATTACGAGCCGAAACCTTATTGTTACACGCTCGGCTGTCCCACAATGGAAGTACCGTAAACCGAGGGCGATGGAACGAGAAATCCCTCGATTAGACTCGACGATACAATGCCGATATAATCTGACCACTTAATAGGCAAAATATAATGGTGAATCGAACGATTACGCTCGCGTAATTCTGTCACATGGCGGGAGCACAAAGCGAATGATTATTTCGAGGAAACGGACGACAATATTGCTCGTGATTGCGAACGACGATCGACATAAGCAATGTACAGTCAGTCACAGAAAGGTTGCAGCACTTCTTTCTCTACGAGTTTCGCAATATCGCATTCAATGGGAAAATATCTCTCCTGAGAATTGGAGAAAAAGGTAATATTATTATCGTTTTACATTTCGTGTAATAATTTTGTCAACGATCAATATTTTAAATTGAAAACTGAACGATTATATCTGTCAGGGGGTTGTTCGATCGATTTTAGACCCAAAGTTATGAAATATTTATTACACGGGACGTTATTTATAAAAATATAGTAGCACTGCATAATGAATTGAAAAAAAAAACAGGGATGTGGTCCCCAACTAAAATAGATTTAAAAAAATTGATTTTGTTCAAAATAACAGAGTTTTGCTACGAAATTATACATTCAAAATAAACTCTTAGAAGGAATAACAATGAATATAACCGTGAATTTTTAATGTAGATACTTATTTACTTGTCGGAAGAACAATAGTGCAATGCGGTGCAAAAGAGCAGCAGTGAACTATAGATTAAAATTGATTCATCGAATAACTACTTCAATATGAAAACCTCGAAAAAGAGGTCGTGTTACTAACACTCTTAAGGACCATCTACAGCGGAAATAATAATACTGCAGAATAGGAAGAGAGTTTTTTCAATGGAATAAAGCGTAACACCGAGAGTAAGCGAAATGGATCATTCCCATTTCTTATTCCTTATCGCCTTACTACCAATTCAATACTCTACTCCTTACTTAATACTGCTTATTTCCAATGTAGACGGTCCTTTAGAAAGCCACATTAACAAAATGTCATATTGCACTGTTTAACTTTGCATAACTCGAAATGTGTACAGTCGCACGAAATATTAAATAACGGACAAAACACTCAAATTACATATATCGTGTGATAATATGCTCAAGCTTAAAAAAAATGAGGAAGTATGTATAATTAATGCTGAAATGCACCTTTGAAACGTTGCGAAATTCATATTTGCGCCACTACGCAACGATGGATTCTCAATGATTCCATAAAAATTCGCCACCTAATAATAGGGATATTAATAGGGTTCATAACATCTATAAGGGCCATAATGGCGTCTTCTCCTCTAAAAACGAATCCTCCTATTGGATACGGGATGCGTTCCAAAACTTTCGAAGGAAAAGTGTTGCAACCTTTTTGCGACTAACCATACATAGAAGGCAGATTAAAGGATGTAACGTTCTCTTTCTCGAAAAATTTCGCAACGCATCTCTCATCCAATAGAAGAACGTATCTTTCCTGAGAATTATCAAAAAATAAATTCCCCTGTTGGGGGAATGCGAGATGCAGTGCGAAACTAATCGACAAAGAAAGAAGTATTATGCAATCTTTAATCCGCCGACTGTGTAGGTGTACACGTTCACGTGAACACCAACAGAAATCAATCATCGCCGCGTCGACATGTCTCGTGAGTTTCGCTGCTCATAGGACACGCTAATCACTCTTCGGCAAATTAACATCTTATTCCACACGAGCGTGTCTCTCAAAAGTAACATAGGAGCGGAGGCAAAGCATTCCCTTTTTTCAGCTCCCATTCTCGCCGATGTGTACTTTTCCACCTATTTTACGCTCCACAGCGATAATGAGGCCGCGCGCTGCGCGACATACGACGTACTTGTTGAAGCGCGGCGGTAACGCGCGAACACGGCAGTGATGCGAATGTGATTAGTCTGGAGATTTTCGCGCGAGCGGCGGGACGAAGGAGGCCAGGAGAACCAGGGTTGGATTTGACGGGGCGCGCGGGGTATCTACACGGGATGAGCCGTTTATCTCAGGCGTCGCTTTTCAGTTTTTCCCCCTCTCGATGTGCGACGCTCTCTCGCCGAGACTACGTCTCTGGTTACTTTATCCCTTACTCCTCCAGGATACTCCCGGTGCCCCGACCGTCGACGCGTATATCCTCCTCGCGAAATAATAAGCTCGCTCCGGTAAATTTATCATGAGGCCTCTTAGGAAGCAGCCTCCGTCGCAGCCGGCGCTTTCGCGACACGCACCCTACCTCGGTTCATCCGCCCCGCAGCGGTATTCTGTACGATATTAGCGGTATAATCCAAATTCTTGATAAGTGATCTCCGCATGCGACAACTGCGACGTCGATACGTTCGGAATATTTCCTCCCTTTCCGTTTTTAATGATTGACCCCTCGCATTGGAATCACGTCTCCCACTTAGACACTCTACTGTATTACAGAAAAAAAAGTGCTAGATTCAAGCAAATAATTATTTATTATATTTACGTGATCCCCGAGTAAAATATTTCCCAAGTAAACATTTACTAAGGAGTATCGGAGTAATTATTTACTTGAATCTAGCACTTTTTCCTGTGTACGTCAAGATAATGTAAAGATTGAATAAATATATATGCATATATATTTATTTATATACACAATCTTTACATTATCTTTACGTTTGCACATAATGTCTTACGTATGTAATTCATATTTAGATAAAATAGATCCAAAATCATCAAGCATGTCTCAGGCACTTTCGTTCTTTTTCTGTTCCATCTAAGCGTCAATAAACAGATGCATGTGTTCCGCATGAGATCAATTAAGTGCCAACGCAAGGGGTCGAAATACCGTTAACGCTCGATACAAATTACCGCTGCTATTTGCTGACGATATCGGAACAGTTCTCAATTTCGTCGTTCACTTCGCTCTGCGTTCTAATTATCTTACAGCAACCGCGCTCCAGACGAACATTCTCGTATTTCAGCTGTAACTTTAGCAACAACGCTAATTGCTCTTCATATTCTGTTACATTTCGACGTAAATCGTTCGACAATCGCCGCGACAATTTTTCAAATATTAATTGTGCGTATAAATACGTTGTATTATAAAAATATATTAAGGATTACATTCGATGTAGAAAACAATCCGACGTGAAACTTCTCACGGTTCTCTACCGCACAGAAAAAAGAATCAAATTAACCAACACGAGATTGCTCTTTCCTTTCGGCCATTCGCTCAGCATCCCGACTCTTAAGCTGCCTGTGTCACCGACACGCTCACGTGTCCTTTACAGTCCCCCGCTTAAACTCGCCATACATACATTCTCACAATAGCACAAATATATTATGCACATAAAAAGTATAACATTGACACGTCTTATAGATTTTACTAACTTTATATATAATAATTATATATATATATATATATATATATATATATAATCATAGGGCCGATATTTTTTATTGATTATATATAATCAATAAAAATATCGGTCCTATGATTTTATATTGTGTACTGCATCAGCTATATTATGTCGCATTACAAACTATCATTATGTACGGCTTAGATAAAATCGCTAAGTACACACGCTCAGTTAACCGATTCGAAGTACTCCTTGCTGCCCTTCGGATTCGGTTTGATGGTTTTGCTTTCCGGCTGCCAGTTTGCAGGGCATACCTCTCCGTGCTTCTCGACAAACTGGAAAGCTTTGATCAACCTCAACGTCTCCTCGACGCTTCTGCCCACTGGAAGATCATTGACGCTAAGCTGTCGAAGTACTCCCTCTTTGTCGATGATGAAGAGACCCCTGAGCGCGATTCCGGAGTCTTGCAGCAAGACATTGTACTTGGCTGATATCTCCTTGTTGAAGTCACTCAGCAGAGGATAACCCAAATCTCCTCCAAGACCACCTTGCTTCCTTGGTGTGTTGATCCATGCCAAGTGACTGAAATGCGAGTCTGTTGACACTCCAATCACCTGTGTATCGAGAGCTTCGAAGTCTTTGACCTTCTCACTAAATGCTATAATCTCTGTTGGACAGACAAACGTGCTGCAAACAAAGCATAGATACATCTCATATCACAGACATGCCGAAGGAATATCCTGTATGATAATTCAGAGAGAGATTACGTACAAATCTAACGGATAGAAAAACAGAACAACATATTTCCCCTTGTAGTCGCTTAACTTGATTTCTTTAAAGTCGCCCTTAACCACCGCAGTGCCGCAGAACTCTGGTGCAGGTTTTTGGATCTGTGGCCAATTGCCAAACAGTCTTGAAGTCGCTGTGAAATTACGAATGCATTCTGCCAGCACCGTATTGTTTGTCCTTACCAGTGAACTGGTTCCAGTGGCAACCTGTAAATATATATGCACATTGAAATCAGACAACATTACATTCTACGTTAACATATAACTTTTATGGAATAAAAATGACCACACATTTGTGCACACGATGAATCAGCAGAATATTTTCTTTCTATGAATATAATAGAATAATAAGGCTAAATAAAATGCTTACCAATTTTCTACCTTGTGGGCCCAATGACGTGAGTAATCGGAACATCGTAATTAACGAAAAATATTCGCAAGATTTGCTATACAATTGTTCGTGGAACGTGTTCAATCGTAGAACCGAGGAATGTAGATGCTAGATGAGTTTCGCCAACCACTCTCGTTGACGCACGAGTCGCGTGTGCAGACCCAACAGCCGGTAAGTTCAACGCACAATAAGACAGGTTATGAAACATTCGTCATACGCGTGAGGTGACGTTAAAAAATAATTTAAATGGTGAAATCGTATAAGTTTCATTGCATATTCTAAATGTTGCGATAAGCAATCAAATAAGCAAAAAAATACTCCGATATGACATAGAAATAAACATAAAATTGGTAAAACAAAGTTGGCAGCACTTACTCGAGCAAAATGAAAATTATGCTTCTGCCCATTGGAATTTATAAACCGTGATTTTCACTGTAGAACGTTATGTACTAACGCGTACGAATGTACTGTATATGTTATTAATTGATAACAAATAGTAAAACAGTTATAAATTTTATGAAAATTAAATTTACGAAATATCATAAGAAGTTTATATATAAGCTGTGCAAAGCAGTTAACATGGTCACATATTTATTCCAATAACAACAATATAAGGAGTCTTGTTTTCATTCTTATTGAGTAAATATATATACATATGAATTTAAATATATATATTTACGTTTTATGCAAAAATTCGCGCGCAAATATAATAATCACTATCAAAAATGTTTGACTATTCATTGCATTGTTTCTATCGCATTATGTATGTATGTATATATATATATATATATATATA
>NW_014555639.1:678977-693498 GCF_001313825.1 Dinoponera quadriceps
ATATATATATATATATGCACTTTAACATATCAACACTTATTACAAAATTGGGTTTTACATTATTTATAAACTAAATATCCTACTTAAAAAAAAAAAAAATACTATTAAACGAGGATACAGGGAAATCTAATTGTGACATATTACTTTTTTTCAGTTAATCTTTTGTGACACTTGTTTTCCAATTAACCTTTTCGCGGCGGAGTTGACTATCCAAGACAACACAAATTTCTAACAAGTGTCCTAAAGACATCCAAAAGACGTCTTGCACTTTCAGACATTTTTAGAACCTTCTTAAGAAATTTGTATTGTCTAGGACGCTATCGCTGTACGGGAGAACGAGACGCGCGCATGTATTATGCAGCAGAGCCAGTGCAGAGATAAAACAGAGTTTGACCTTCAGGCCAGAAATACACTTCTCTTATCATTAGAGTAATTAGAATATCAGACAAATGATTGTTATTATTATGCACCCGAGAGAAAGATGTCTTAACAACGTTCGTATGCGATCCAAGAGCAGCAACAAATCTTAAGGCCAATCACTCTATTAATTGTCGATTATAAAATAGAACATTTCCCAAGTGACAGTCACTAATCTCAATCGATGGCTGTTTTGCTCTGATTGGTTGAAAAGTAATCGCCAGTGTGATTGGCCTTTACACACAGGAGTGGCCATTATAATGGCAATTTCACGGGCGACCACTATAGCAGATAAGCTCGTCGCGAAAAGGTTAATTAACATCTCGAGACAAGAATTGCAAAGGCTTGAGATTAGCGCAAGACAATGAAGGGATAGTTTATGACATGTAGATAACAAACTGTGATAATCGAGAGCTGCGTTATGCAACGATATCCGCTAGACTTTACAGAGACACGGATTTATTTTCCGAAACAGCCACCTTCCTTAATCAATCGCTGAGAAGACGAATCATCACAATGTGCGTTATCCCTCAGTGAACGCGGGAATGCTGCGTCTCACGATTGTACGCGTTACGTCAGTTCAAACAAATTGTTTATTTAATTGGAAGCCGTGGCGGTCGCGTTTGGAGCGGGAGTAGGAGCGGCAGAGGCCGACGCGGCAGTCTCTTCCGTCACGACACGCCGATTCTTCTTTATCCTCTTCCATTCGCCGTTCATATAATTCATCTGGAAGTGGGTCTCCACCAACATCTGAACGGTCGTGCCATCCGCCTGCGTTACTTCTTCTACGTTCTCCGACAACATCACTGTGACTATGTTACCCAATTTCGGGCAAGGATTGTCTGCAAGCGAGGTGAAAAGCGGCATTATTGACATGCAACTTGCGTGAAGGGGATGCTTTCCAACGAGAGACACAAGACGCGAGTCTAGTTATATCATCATGTCCTTATTTCGTATTTGATAAAGAAAGGAATAACAGATGAATACAATGAAACGTTTGTGTCTCCTGCTCGAAAGAGCAACCTTCGTAACTTGAACAAACGTACCCCTGGAGCCGGCCATGAAACCTAGGATGAGGGCTTTCTCAGGACGCGTTACTTTATTCGCGGTTCTGAACATCTCCTGTGCCTCCAACATTTGTTCTCGCTGTAATTCGACAGAGAGGTAAACGGTGAGTGTCTCAAGATGCATATACGGACACACGATCGAATAGAACGTCGCGGGGTTACTCACCGTGAGAGACAGGCCTTTTCTCGTATTAGCTGCCGCACCGGACTGCGTGGTGGTCTGTATACGAATCTGCGTGACCGTCTGAGTCGGTCTGATCGTTTGCACGGCGACAGGTGTGCTCTCCACAGGTGTTATCACCGTTGTCGTAACTACAGCTGGCGGTATTACAGCTGTAGGTGTAGTAGGTGTCGTAGGTGCTGTTATCGTGGTAGCTGTATATCACAGAAAACCTCGTCAAGATCCAAACGAGATTACGCAGATTCTTATATAGGGGAAAAAGTGCCGTACTTCGTACCTATTTTATCTTGGGTCGATTTCAGCATTGTCTATTGATTTTTTCGCTTTGCTAATGTCATAGTCCATTATGTTTACCGCCATAGATAAGGACTTTGGCGGTAAACATAATGAATTATCACATTAAAGGCTAATCTCCGATTAGCTTGATCGGCCGATTATTTCATTGCAAATGACCGATTGCATTAAGCAGAATTAACCAGAATTAACCAATCACGGTTGACACTCACATCAGTTTCTATCATCATAGTTTAAATCTAAACGATAATTAGCTCAACGAAATCGACCAATCACATTGATCGGTTCAACTAATTAACCAATGCGATTGGTTAATTCCGTCGAGTTAATCGTCAATTAGATTTAAACCATGATGGTAGAAACGGGCATTAATCGGTCGATTAAGTTAATCGGAGATAGCGAGAGCAGCCCTGAAATGAATAGATCGCCGGATAAAGCGCTGAAATCAACATCGACGGGTCCAAGCACCTTCCCTTAGACTAGGTATTGTCTTACGCGTTGTTGGTGTAGTCGTGACGACAATGTTGCTCGGTGTATTAGGCGCAACGTAAGACTGTGCCACGGTGGCCACTGGAGGTGCGACCGGAGTGGCGGGTGGATTTATCGGAGCCAGTCCTTGCGCGTACTCCGGCGTCACCGGAGTATCGATGACCGGCGAAGCGGCCGGAGCCGTGGCAGCGGTCGTAGCCGTCGCTTGCGCCTCTGCGACCTTCTTCTGCTGCTCCTCCAACTCCAGCATCTTTTTCCTCTTCTTCGCCTGAGCGTATCCGAGAGGTTGTTCATTAATGTCCAACAACTTAATACCACCGTCCTTTCGCATCCTACTGCTAATCGGTGTCCTGTTGGACATGGTTGAACTGGTGAGCGAAGAGGAGCGAAAACCGCTCGTCGGGACCCTGCTGGGAATGCCTTTGAGGGGCGCTGGAAAGTTCAAACACGCGTGAAATATCGCTGATTAAATACATACGCAGCATCCGCTGCCACCCAGACAACCGTAACAAAAAAAAAAGGTGAGATAGTGACTGCTTTCTGACAGAAAAGGTAACAAAAATAACTTCTCAGGCATCAAAATAGTGACGAAAAGTAACATTTATTGTTAAATTCTGAGAGTAATTAGAGCCAGCAAAAACAATTACTCTTTTAGCAAAAACATTTATTCTTATCTTCCCAAGTTTGTCTTTGAATAACATAACATTCTTTTCCTGGTACGGTTTAAAAATTCATAACAAGGAAAGGCCAAGAGCATGAATAAGTACGCTTTCGTAACAGTTCTGGTTAAGAGAGATGGCAAAAATATGTATAGAACGTTCATATCTTACAAATTTAACAGCAGCTCAAGAAAAAAATGGCTGTAGTGATTCATTTTGAATAACGATTTGTTTTAGTGACTTGTCGAGAAAAAGTAACAAAAAGTGACTTAAGTAACTGAATGGCAGCACTGCTTGTATGGGACAATACATAAACGTGTACTCGGAACTGTATGCTTACTCGTATCAGTCATTTTTCTCGGCATTCCACGGCTTCTTACAGGTACAGTGGGAGCTGTGCTCTTTTTGAAATTATTAGCAGCGTCTGTACTCTTTTGGAGTAATTCTTGTCTCAAGGCTGCGCTCTTTGGCTTCCTCTTAATAGTGAAGTGTTTGACCGGTGTAGGTTGCTGACCTACCACCGAGGCCAACGCAGCCTTGTTGAGATAGTGACACTCCAGAGGAAGCATAGCTGGATCGTTCTGCTTTTTCAGCAGTTTCCGCAGATCATTGACCAACTCGCCAAAGATTGGTCTGTGTTCTTCTAAGTCGCTAATGTCCGTATTCAATGAACCTGTCGATGGGAAAGTCTTCATCGCTTCGGATAACATTGATACCCATAGCTCCCCGTCCAATATCGCAACCTCAATAATTTCTTCCAGTTCCACACGCCACTGTTAACATCAATTTCATAAGTAACAATAATCACAATTCTTCATGAAATAAATACAGGATGTCTACGTCAATTTGAACAAAATTCCCTGATTTTCCCGGCAATTTGTTAAAAATTCCAGATAAAATAAAAGTATTTTTAAATCTATCTCGCAAATGAATATGTATTTATCGTGCAAAGTCCCCTTAATATTTTTCATTCCCAAAAGCTTACAAATCATAAAATAAAATTAAGAATCACATAAATTTCAATGATTAAATTTGAAAATCTTTGAAAAAAACATTATAAACAAGAATTCTGTAAATAAAATCTCTAAGAAGAAATATTTTATTTTGCATAAAATTTTATTTCTAAAAGTTATTACTAAAAAAATCATGTATATGTAACCGGTTAAACTTTTATAAATCTATTAAAATATCTGTTTTGATTAAACAAAACTGCACCTAACACAAAATTGTTATTTTCATTACTAAATATTGAATTAGTCATTAAATCAGTATGCTGCTCTAAATATCAGAGAAGTATAATTAAAAATTTAAATTATATATATATAGAGAAAGAGAGAGAACATATAGAGAACATATAGAGAAAGAGAATCTATTATAAACACAAAAGAAGTGCTAATATTTAAATATTGAACAGAAACTTAAAAACCTTAGATGTATATATACAGAATGTTAACAACTTCGCACCATGATTTATAGAGTGCTATTCCTTATTAACAGAATTAATTGGAAATCAAGTCAAAAGACATGAACCATCTTTTTCTATAATTCTTAGTAAAGGAAATATTATTAAGTAAAATTCAGTCAACCACATTATATTTGTCTATGTATAACGCGAATGATACACTTTGCAGACAGCCCATTAAAAATTGCCTAATTTCCAATAAAATTCCCTGAGAATTTCTCGATTTTTCCAAGCATAAACAAATTCCCTGAGAATTCCAAATTTTTTCCAGGCGGTAGACACCCAACAAGTATCAGAGGGAGAGAAAGAAGAGAGTGATGTACATTTGCCTACGCATACGCATGTTTGTTTACGAAGTTTCCTCGCCACAGGAATGGAAGGAGCGGTAAATTGCAAAATGTTACTGCAGATTACGAAATGTTTATCCACTTGACAATCAAAGAAATCACAGTTTCACCACGAGCACACGCTGCAACACACTCTACACGGGGGGAAACTTCTGTACTAAACGTATCAAAAACATCACGAAGAATCGAGAGAAGTAAATAGATGGCGGGTAGATGATAAACGTTCGACGTGTCGCTAATTTCACGCGTGCGACGAACAATCGTGTCCCGATCCGAGAACGGCGTTCGCCGTGTCGACGCGACGACGACGGGCTAGAAGACGCGACAAAAGCTGGCGCTGGTCTTACCTCCTCGACATTCCGTCTGGGTATGTGGAAGAACGAGAGTAGCAGTTTGAGCTTGACCTGCGTCTGCAGGTCGGGAAAACAGTCCTTGATGTTCCGCAGAACCTCGGCATTGAGCTGCGAGCAAATCGAACTGCCGGTCCAGCTATCGTTCGACGTACCGAGTTTGTTATGCAGCCACAACGATGTGTCCCTGCTGTCCCTCGCGTTCGCCATATTGGAAATGTTTGCTTCTCACGGTCGTCGCACCTCGCCGCGCGCCGCGCCACGTGCGCTTTCCCGCCAGAAAACAACGCGCAGGCGCCACGCTCGCAGCGACGCAGCACTTCCAGCGTTCGCAATGGCGGGCGTTTACCGACGGTGGAGCGAAGTGCGCATTTGTTCTCCGATTGGCATTTGAATTTTAACAGGACATGACAAACACAACGAACGGATTGCCGAGCTCACAGGAATCGGCGTTGTACGACGAAGAGACGTTCTGCGAAATACAGTCGGAATTGTAAGTAATATCTTCGATATTCATCGAAATCTACCGACTACTTTCGTTGGCGTCCTTTTCACGCTCAGTCTTTGTGCTGTGATATATGATGTAGTCCAGGTACTTAGGACCTCGACAGAATGGCTGACCTTGTAATTTTCATCCTCGCAACAAAAGATAGAGATCATTCGTGATTTCCCAGCACAAGATGTTTATTATTATATTTTTGAAAATATTTATCATTTCATTTGATTTTTGTGCCTTTGTTTTCAATCAAATCAGAACAGATATTCTTATATTTTACTTATGATCTCACCTTTTTGTTTTTGTTCACATTCTGTTAACATATAAGGGCGATTGCATATTACTTAAGATAAAATTAGGGCTTGAAATGAAAAAAAAAATCAAATATTCTGCTAATGCCCTCACAAAGAACTTGCTATTGCTATCTGTTGTATTATCTTATTTCTCTTTTTTTTTTATTAGAAATAGCAAGGGCTACAGCTTATCTTTTTTATTGGAGGATAAGGAATTATTTGACATGTCAGGACAGAAACGAGGCATATCTGATGTTTCTGACGTTGAGCAATTAACATTTACAAAGGAGTGGAAGAGGGTAAAGAAAGAAGAAGCTGAGGAAATGTATACTCCATTACCAGAAATTACTCAGCAATTGGACGATTGCTTTGCTGGTCAGTTCAAATTCAGTTATATCTTTGCTGATGATGGTACCGGTCAAGATTGGACTGTAAGTACTTCACTGAATTCAGCATACTTACATACACAGATAAATGTAATACATATGTATTAATACACATGTATTGATACATAACATGTGATAAGACATATTTAAAGAGTAGCTACATAATTATAAAAGTAGTAGCTACATAATTATAAAAGCTTTAAGTTGGACTATATTCAGCCTTTCTGTCATTTCTTGAGATCGAAGTTGAATTATCGAATGACACATAACTACTTGCAGACTAATTCTGCCTCTTGATGATAAATATTTTCAAAGTCTTTACTGTGCTGGTTATATAACTTTCATAGAAGAAATTCCATATAAACTGCAAATACAAATCTCTCGAATATCATCTTACAACATTCGCGAAGCTGAGAGAATACCGAAAGTAAGATATCTTAGTGAACCATTTTATGCCTTGCTATTGAAATGAATCGTTAATGTCTCACAAAAGTATTGACGAATCTGCTTAAATCTAAACCAGGTTACTGTAAATGAAATTAATCTACTGACTTGACCTGCAAAATCATGTTTAAGCAGATTTTATGTATAAGTACCTGTGTAGTAGATAGACTAGATAGAAATATGCATGACTTAGATAGAAGTGTGCATAACACGATCTTAAAATTGATGTGCAATGAAGTAATATTCCCTAAATTAGGCTCTATGATTGTTTGGATACGAGGTATTTGCAATTGTTTATATAGCATTAATCTAATCCTCCTTTGTATCGCTCTCTTACATCTAGTACTCCCAAACACTGGACAAGCTCTTCATCAAAATGGAAAAAGTCTTGCCCTTGAAATTTGTATGGGACCCGCCGATAGAAGGATTACACTTGCGCACCGCAATGGCTTTTAAATTGGAGCAGTATAAAAACGATCCTGTTAGAAGATGCTATAATCATATGGCATCGACTGACATCACTAATCAAAATATGGACGCGCAGAAAATAAAACACGTGGTTCATTGCGTTAATCATTCCTCATCTATTTATGTGGAGAAAAACGAAAAGCTCTCAATTTTAACCCCGCTTCGCATGCCAGAGCCTGGTTCCTCTTACATGCCGATGTGCTACAAATTCCTATGTAAGAACAGTTGTCCATCCGGCATTAACAGAAGACCAACTGAACTAGTGTTCACACTGGAGGATCTGAATGCAGGCACAATTTTGGGTCGCCGTAAATTACTAGTTAGAATATGCAGTTGTCCCAAGCGAGACAGACAGAAAGAAGAAGGTGAATCAACGCCTAACAATTCTGGTAACAATCTTACAGCCAAGAAAAAGCCAATTAAACATTCCGCACATTCGGGTAAAAAGATGCCGCCATTACACGATCAGCATGTCTATAAAGTAAATTTGAATATCGTAGGTAAAGAAAACTATTTGGCTATACTTAAATATGCTTATGATATTACGGCCGGTCAAGCAATGAAAACTGGCCAATTTGAATTTCTGAAACCGTATATGGATGATATACTCCATAATATGCCTTAACGCATAAGCGTTATGTACGTGTTATTTCATTTTATTTCACTTGTTACGTCCATGAAAATTTACCTCGAAAATCTGTCAAAGAAAAAAGTTTCTGTTCTTCTTCTAATAGTAACATAGTTTCTCTTATGTCAGTTTTTTAACAACTTGTTTAACGCGTTTCATGCCTAGTTTTACGTGATTCAGGCCACCGATAGACCCACGTTGTTCTATTACGAGCCAAATTTTATGTACCAAGTAATATGTGTCATATAATAATGGTTACCAAAGCATTTCACGATTGTTTCACCTTAGAAATAAAATATAAAACTACCCGAACGATAATTTCAGCTTGGGCTACCGGTGGCTCACGCAATGTAGAACATATTAATCCTCGAATAACAAAGTTCACGCAGGTACATGTGTGACAAGGTGGGTCGAATTCGACCAATAGACGCATTTTCATTTTTTCAACTAATTCTTCAGAGTAGGCCTCTTTTATTCTCACTATAAGTTAAAAAAATATTTAAAATTGAATAAAATAAATCGCAGAATATATATATAAAATTTGCCTGAAACATAACGCTTCACAAGCGCGTGCGCGGAAACATTAAAATATGGGTCCAATTTTGTTATTCGAAGGTTAAGTTGCCGACTCGACTTGTAAGTTTTAACCATTTCCCCTTTTTACGTTAGCTTAAAGATCTCTTATGTTTTAGAAACGTTATAATTAATGTTTTTTTTTTTTAACATGATGCATGTATTTTTTATACTATGTGAATTGATGTTCATGCACGAGAGAAGATATTGAGTAAGAGGGCAAAGTTAAAAATTGTGCACTGAGTTTTGTCGTGCGACCGGCTTGATTTTAGTCAACTCATATCGACTTTGTCATATTACTTGATAACTTCTCGGCAGAACGAAGCATTCATTAAGTAATCGTAGTGTAAAACCATTTCTTTTTTATTTTCATAGCGATCTTAATGATTAATGTGATACTATAGAATTTATTTGCATCATTTGTTAATCTATAGTATTATATCAACAAGAAATAAATGATTTTTCACGTTACATTTTCTCATACCAGCTTGTCTAGTTCTTCAATGCGCATTTTGCTCGCGACGACGATGAGTTTGACAGAACTCCGGCGCATCGTTCCTCCTCACGCGTAGAATCTATCGTCGATACGGTGATCCGCTATGCCTATTGTCATGCTGTTTAGCGATAACGAAGTCGGTACTGGCGCGATGTGTTCCGAGGTCAGCGTGACGGGATCCTCCAGGTACGCGACGTATCGGCGCAGATATATTTGCGATCCGCCGTCGTTCCACGCGTGTAACGTCCATTCCGTCGCATTGTTCGCGCACGCCATCGCGGTCGGGCATGTCATCCACGCCGCTCCCGATCCGCACTAAAAATCCATGTTACTAAGAACTAAAGTTGGCGAAGTTACTCGTTACCGTTATCGTGACTTAACAAGTAACGAGTCGTTACAATTTCACCAAGTTTCGAGGACCTCTTTTTTAGGATCCGCTTCTACTTGTTTTATATATACAAGGTGTTCCTTAAGTGCCCGGCCATACTGAAGGGGGCGATTCTCTGATTTATTTCAAATAAAAAAGTTCACGTAAACGTGAGTCCTAAACGGCTTAGTTTGCGAAATACAAAATATTGAAGCTTTCAAGAAAATGTCAACGTCACACGAGCTCTAGGATATTTTATTGAAACTAAGCGAAAGGATGTATAGAAGTGATTTTAGGAGAAGATGGATACTCTTTAGACATTTAGTACAAAATGTGATGACTTATGAGGTGGGAATATGGGAGTGAGCTGTACCTGAAAGAAGAACATATAGCCGTCGTGATGGAGCACGTAGAAGGCATCGCGGCCGAAGGGGACCGGCAACGGGATCCTCGCGCTTCTGGAGTAGAAGTGCACCTGCGGCGTGCGATGGCTCTTGATATGCTCCGGCAATGAATGGAAGTTCACCACCTCGTTGCAGAGCCGCAGGAGAGGGCACGCCAGCGGCGCGTACGACACGGAGTCCGCGGAGCCGCTGAGGACCGCCGTTTGGTGCGAGCTTAACGACTGCTGGCTTTGCCGGCTACGCAATTCATGACTCGATCCGGTGATCTGCAACGACGACGACGCCGAATCGACGCGTTGAACTACCCGCGGGCTGCCGAGACTGTCGTCCCTCGACAACTCGCCGGTGCTCGCTGATTTCGCGCGATCATTCGAGGATAATCGCAGCAAGCCTTTGGCGACAGCCGGCCTGCTGCGGACGGACGCAGCTTCGTCGATTCCCGACACCCTCGTGAGGTTGTCCGCGGAAGCGGCCTTCTCTCTGCCTCCCAGCAGCAGCCTCGTCAACAGGAACTGCTTGGGCTTCGATGTGCCGGGGTTACCCCTTGTCACGGCCACGGTCTCATGCTGCTTCTTCGCTTTGCCGAACAATTGCTCGTGCAGGCTGCAATGATCCGACGCGACGTTCTCGCCCTTCTCTTCTGGCTGACTGGTGGTCGCGTCGAAGTATGTGTCGCGGAGCACACGGTGCAAATTGTCCGCGAGGAGACACCGACCCTGGCCGAGCCGGGCCCTGCAGATGGGACAACGAGTCATCTTCGGCCTGCAGACGACGCACAGGATGTGCCCGTGGACGCATTGCGAGACCGGCGGCGCGGCGGTCTCGAAGCAAATCGGACACTCCAAAGCGCGGATCTGGAAAAGGAGATTCTCCTTCAGCGATATTCTCGATATTCTCCGAACTTTCTTAGAATATACATGTTCCGTTGGAGTAATTTGTACAATTCAGGATGATCGTCTTTTCTATATTTTATCCCAAAATTGTAATATATTACTTCTTCTATTAATCCTCTTCCGTTTAATCCATTAACTGCCAAATTTTTTCTTTTGAAATTTTGGACCGGATAAGTTATATATATGCGCAAAAAGTTGTGTAACAGTATAATTATATTCAAATTATGTTTTGTTTTGATCCCCAAATGGAGATGGCAGCTAGTGGGTTAATAACGTATGCTTGAAGGTTATTCTCTACTTGCCGCGATAACCAGCGTTCTGCTTTTTCGTGAGAACTAGAATTTTAGTATGGAAGGAAAAAAACGATTGTTTCAAGTCACAGAATAAGAAACGAAATAGTGAATCGCAAAGAATCGCAAACCGATAAAAATGTAACGGTTCTGATTTCAGTTCCGGTTCTGTAGGATTTATACAATTTCGCTACTGTTTTACGGTTCCGGCAAAAATACCGATTTCCATACGGTTTTCGGTTCCGATCCGGATTCCGGATCACTGCTATAAAGTATATTTACATCTATGGAACATATAATTTATGTTTAATGTAAACATATAGACGCACCATTCCCGACAATGCGCTCACGAGATTCTTCGTTATATCCGGAAGCGGGCCCTTTAGAGCTACTCCTATATCGTCTTGTGTCTCGTTCTTAGCGGGACATCTCCAGACGTCAAGATTTATGTAGCTTCCGCTCTCCTCATTACGAATCAAGGCAGCGATGTCTGTTATCTTTAATCCTAACAAGTCGACACCGTCCACGCTCAGCAGGCAATCCCCAACTCTGACGGACACATCGCATGATTTAGTTCAAGTTTCGCTCGCAATAATATGTAGAGAATATACACATTTATATCGTATATAGAGTGTCCGAAACTTCTCTTTCAATCGCTCACGTGAAGGTAGAACGGATTAAACCGAGCAGAAAAATACTCTATCATTTTGCAAACCGCGCAAAATTTCGAGCTATCAATGATTGAAAATCATTATATACACTCGTAGATTAGGCCTTCGAACAAATAAGTCTCTACCATTTTGCAAATAAAACGTAAATTTTTTAATTATTACTTAAAAAGCTTTTATACATGACCATTTTTAATCATTAATAATTTCACAATCACAATTTTGCGTGGCTATTTGCAAAATGGTAGAGAACTTTTTTGCTCCGTTTAACCTGTTCTATCTTCACACGAGCGATTGAAAGAAAAGTTTCAGACACCTTGTATATCAATACAAAGTTTTTTTCGAATATAAGTTGAAGTAGTTTTTACGAATCGAATGTAGTTGACGGTTCCACTTTATTCGTAAACTTCTTTGTAAAATTCTCGTGAACATGAATACATTACATTTCAAATTACATTGGTGATACGTCTGGAGAAATCTTTTTACGAATTTTAGTATTTTACCGTACTAATAATTTGGTAAGAAGCGTAAAGCGCACCTCAGTCCAGTCAAGTCGGCAAAGCTGCCGTTTTCGACGTAGCCGATCCACGGAAATGGATCCCATTTTGACTTCGTCAAGTGAAATCCAAGTGAATTATCGGATTCTCTGTTTATTCTCGGCAATTTGAGAATTATCTTTCCCGGCGCGAGCGTATTCGCGTCTTCTTCGGGCGAGACTGTCACGATCTTCACGCCCGCCGCTTCTGCGAGGATTTTGAGAGATGACATTTTCTCTCGCGGGATCGCTCACATACAACCAGAAATCACTCTGTTCTCCAGCGACATAAATACTTCTTACGACGTGGATAAACAGACAAATATTTGGGAGTCACTTTCGTACGCAAACAAATAATTCACAATGTACACCAAAAAATTTGTCGTATCTATCTTTTATTCGTTTAATTTCTCATTTGTATAATTCACTGAACACACTCTCGACATGCGTAACACGTTAATCCACACTTTGATCTCCGAGCTAACTTCGAACGAGACCAAAACTGTGGGAGCGATCGCGTCGGACACATCTCGAGAAGAGAGAAAAGTTACTCGCCTGTTTACCTTCACCCATTTGCACGCTCTTGACATTGGTTCTTACATCATACCGCGATGAACACGCTGTTTCCCCTTTACTCTAACGTACCAACGAGTGTGTATTCTTAGAAATGCTTTCAACCAGAATAATTAAGTACGACTACAGCGAATGCACACCTTACGCACATGACACGTATATATTATATAAATGCAATATGAGGAAACAATGAAGCAGGTTCCTTTTATGTATGTATATGACATAATAATGTTATATATCTTTTGTAATACAAACAAAAGTAATAATATTTTGTACACGTCGCACTTTCACACGATCGTATCAATTGCAAATTGAGATGTGGACTAAAAGTATAATAATATTTCAAGTACTTCGTATAATAAAATCTGGATATATAGAAGCTTTGTACAGGGTCCTTAACGGCTTAACTATAGTATACCACTTTCGATTTTGGTGAAATTTTACAGGTGTATAGCACTTATTAAAGTTGAAGCTACTGGTGCGGAGTTGCGGAAATACTTAGTTTCCGAGAAATTCAAATTTTAATTATTCGGCTTAATGTTTTGTTCAAGATTTCAATACGAAAAAATAAATAAAATTCAGAAATATTTTGCTGAAATGTTTCATTTTATTAATGTATTAAAAAACTGTACGTATAATGTTGACAAAATATTAATATCATAAAAAATAAGAAATTAAAAAACTCATTTTCTTAAGTAATTTTTTACGTATTTTTTTAACGTAATTATGATATAAATAATAAATAAAATTATTAGCAAAAAAAGTTTGAAAGTTTGAAGTTCTAATTTATTCAATAAAAACATCTGTCGTAGTGGCCGTAGCATTAGAAAGTACGATGAAACCAATGAAACGGGAAATTTTATGCAAATTCGAAATTATGCGGAAAAATAACAATTTTCTATCTGACGAAAAGATAAAATAGCATTGAGTACAACTTTTACTCATGGGATATGGAAATCAAGAGGATTTGGATTAAATTAGATTAGACCAACGGAGGAAAGGTTTCCCCCATCACCTGTACATCATCATATATTATAAATGTCACTCTTCTGAATATCCTTTACTTGAGTAAATGGACTGGTTGAACTGTGATAAAAGAAATAGTTGACGTGTACGCGAAACGAGAGTTTTAATTAATATAATGGAGGATCTAACGGATACTCATTTAAAAAAATAACCCCCTCTCCCAACAACAATGTTCTTTAGCAAATTATATCTTCCAGGGTTGAGAATAAGTGTTATATTTTTCAAATTTCTTTTATCAATAATTTTTTAACTTTTTAACAATGAATGATGGTTAAAACCATTTAAAGATTATTTAGGAGGATGATCTTTATAACATGTGCCAAGATCAAGATAATTTGGGATGGATGGGAGATGCTCTATTTGGGATATTCACTCACTTTTTTAATATACAAATAAATTGAAATATTTCAGCAAAATATGTTTCAATTATTTTTCGTATCAAAATATTGAAAAACGTTAAGCCAAATAATTAAAATTTGAGTTTTTCGGAAACTATGCATTTCCGCAACTTTGCACTTGTGACTTCGATTATATTTAGTTTTAGTACTATATATACTGTAAAATTTCAACAAAATCGGAAATGAATAGTTTACTAAAACTTTACTCTCTTAATAATAATTGTCTTACAATAATATATAAATATGTGTATATATATATATATACATTTTAAAGGATATGTATATATAGTTAGGATATGTATATATAGCTAGGATAT
>NW_014555639.1:693580-711213 GCF_001313825.1 Dinoponera quadriceps
TATATATATCCTAGCTATATATACATATCCTTTAAAATCTACAACTATACAATATTTTCACCCTGGAAGAACATACACCTAGATTGTCGTTAGCAGAGCCAGTCCAGATGACAAAAGGCTATACTTAAATCACGTAATAAATTTATTAAGAATATAAATTGAGACCAACGTAACAAAACTTGGATGTATAATGAAAAAAATATTATATTTTCTTTATCATGTAATATTATCGTAAACATGAATATAAAAAAAAATATGTATATTCATAATTGAAAATAAAATTAGAGTTTCATTTTTTCCCTTCGAGATTCAATAATAACAAATAAAATAAACTTTAAATAAATATCAAACCTGAGTAATATCTGAAACCAGCTCTGATTATTGATAAATAAAGAACTACTTAAAATAAAATATATGTAAATATTGCAATGAGCAATCTTATGTACTCACACGTATAAAAAATTATATAGTCAACCTAATTACCAAGTCGCTACTGATACAAAATGTTGAGACACTGGTTCAAAGTATGCAGAGTTGTGTGCGCTGTAGCTTTGAGGACCAAGAGATCAGGATCCAGATGTAGATCCAAGTTCTCAATGGACTGTGCCAAGGCAAGATTATGTTTCTCCACTTTCCTCAATTGTTCCTGGCAATTGGCGAAAGCATCCAACACTTCTAATTTAACAACAGGATTCCTACTCGTATTCCCAGAGTGTTCTCGAGGAGGTAATGGAGGATGACTGCTGGCTATGGCTCTAGTGTACATCTCTGTAACAGCTCGCAACTTGTCCACCCATTCCTGACGAGCTCGCGCATCTGTGGCCCTCAGCTTGATCATGTCACCTTAAAAATATCAAGAAACCAAATTATATATATTATTTATATATGTAGAGAAAAGGATATTATAGTATCTCATTTATATTTTGTACAATAACTTTGTCAATTAAGTTAATTAATATTTTTAATTGAGGACTGCTATTCTATCATTTAACTTTGCATAACTCGAAATGTATACAGAAAACGAAATGTTAAGTAATGAACAAAACATTTAAATATACATATATTTATACGATCATATGTTCAAATTTAAGAAGAATGAGAAAATATGTTTAATTAAATGCTAAAATGTATCTTGAAAACGTTCTTAAATGCTCAAAAATAAAAGTATATTATAACAAATGCTTGTTATTGTGAATCGGCATATTAGCGCCGCTATATAACAGTATACTATTATTAATTAAATTAATTAATTAAATAATTTCAAAATTAATCATTAGAATTTGCTATCTAGCAGTAGAAATGTTAAGAAGGGCTTAATATCTTACAAAGGCTATATAATACCACCTTCTCCTCTATTATTTATATCCATATGATATATATATATATATATATAAAAGATCTTTACCTGTAGCAGAATTAACTGTAAATGTGTTGGAATCCTCGTCGCTGGGAGCTATCACTGCCCCCGCCAGATATATCGAACACCGGGGCCTCTGATTCTTCTCGGATTCGCTGAGGAAGTAGTGCAGCTCGCCGGTCTCAGGGCTTAGGATGAACCATCGGTATTGCCAGCCTTTCATAGCATTTGTATACTTGTGCAGCAGACCCTCGTAAGGATGTCTCGTTTGTACGTTCATCGTTTGTCACTTTGCTTGTCCTCTTGGAAGCCTTTTACTCTTCGAACGAAGTGTCCGAAGATCCTTCGGATGATATGTCATCTGAACTAGCGTGATCGTATGCACAACGTTCAGGAAGGTTAGGTGTGATATGTTGGTTTCGGATAGGTTAGATTATACGTCAATAATATTCTAATTCGATACTATTAGATTTTATCACTAAACATTACCTCATTGAACTCGCTCTGGAACTTGTTCCGTTTAAATTTTTCCCTCCCAATAATGTAATTTAACATCAGATCGAAAAAATATTACTTGTCAATAGAGTCTACACAGTCCACTGTTTAGATATATCAGACGTACTCCTTTAAAGTAAACACAGATTTGTTTAATTTATTGTTGAGTTATCTGTTTCATTTGATAATAAAAGTAGCACTGATGGAAAATAACGATCCCCTGATCTATCGTTGGTCCGTACTACTTCTATGAAAGTCCGACTGATTTGCATCGAGTCATCCTACGACCTTGATTTAATAGCAGAAACGATTTTCGATTCGCTGACGCAACTCGACTCGGACAGCGTTCCGATCATCCTTGTAGTACTGCAATCTATAATTCATGTTACATATGCTACAGTCGTAATATTTTATCGAATACCGGAATATCGGGGTCAATTATGTATCTCAAAACGAAGTAAAAATGATAAAAAGTGAGTAAATTCATGAAATGTCGGCCAATAAAATTATAAATTTTCTAGTAAATTCATTCACTTTTGTAATCTTCACTTCGTTTTGAGATATCGATCCCCTGCTTTAGTCGGGTTGAGTCAACAAATCGAAAACGCCAACAGAATGGCCGCACTTAGCGGAAAGCAACAGCTCAGAGAGTTAGTGATTATTGTCTGTAATTGGAGCATTCTTTTAGATTCTTAGTAGATCCGGGAGTATAGACCAATCAGAAGCGATAATCAGTAAGCACTTTCTGAACTGCTTTTTCCGTTGAATGTGGCAAATACCTACCGTTTAAGCGTTGGTCCATAATAGGTATATTACGCCTTAAACCTTAAGAAATTGACCAATTATAGTTAATAATTCTTTTCACATTCGACTGTGATTGGTTAATTTCTTAAGACTTAAAATACCTACTGTGGACCGACATTAAAGCGTGGTCTACAATAGATGATTAAACTCTAAGCCTTAAGAAATTGATCAATCACAATCGATTATTCTCCGCATATTCGACTGTGATTGATCAATTTCTTAAGATTTAGAGCTTAAAACATCTATCTTAGACCGGAAGTGACATAGAGATTTACCTTCATATAAAATTTGATATGATCATGTACCAACTAAATTTGAATTAAAAAATTTTACGTCAGATTTTATATAACTTCATGAAGAAACAAAATATTCATGTGTATTTAAGATTTAAAAAATAAAAATATTATTAACGTCTGTACACGGAGTATATAATGGTAGATGTAATTGTACAAAAAGTGAGCTACATTGCATAATACAAATAATAAATTTGTATATAAGTTATATTTATCTATTATATACACATACAAGATATCTCGTAATTCGTGATACTGTAAAATGGTAATCTCTCATTAGGAAAATAAGTCCCAAATATAGAATAGGTTAAAAGTTTTTCGCATCGTTTTCGACGAACTTGGTCCGTCAACTTTTAACGAACGATATTACAAGCGTCACTGACGATTATACAAGCCTAAAAAAACTATGGTCAACTATGGTCAACTTTCTGAATGACAGAAATCAATTCTTCAATATATACGAGATATCTTGTATATCAATAACATGCAGTTTAACTTTAAGGTGACGTCCGTGTCTTCCTTTTCCTCAAGTATTTATAGGTGTCCTTTGACAACAAATAACTGACACCCCCTGCGATTGTTGTAAGTGCTGTCAAGTAGCACAGACCTTGTAATATCGGGTGGTCTACAAAATGGAAAATTGGAGCAGCCAGTGTGCCAGCAACCAGGGTCAATTGCATTCCTGTGTTCAGCTTGCTTATTAATGTTGGCGCTAATTGCACAGTGGCGTGTGTAGGGTCAAAGTACCTTGCTAATGTTTTCTGAAATCATTATATTCATATGAAATGCAATCCTTAATATATTAATGCATATGTATATGTACAAAGGAATTGATAGAAACATAAGTGCTTACCGGTGGAGGTAAGGAACGATATCTGATATACGACGCAGCAGTTACCAGAGCAACATCACGCACGACCACAAGGCAAGTGAGCGGTATTGGTATTAAACCGACCCACGCCAGAGAAAGGAACAATGTCCCAACGAGTAACTTATCCGCAACAGGATCCAGAAAGCTGCCAAGTTTGGAAGCTTGCGACGTCCAAGTACGCGCGATCCATCCATCAGCTAGATCACTGACTCCTGCGAATGCAAGCAGGCACAACGCTATCTGTGCCACAGTAGACATTATAGGAACATTTCTTACATAATCTATTGCCGAACAACGGTCACAGCACATAATTGTAACAATGAAGTGTATTGGTGTTATATTTTCATGCTATACTGTCAAGGTTCTCTCATCAAACTATAAAATTATATCCAGCGTTGCCATCCAATCACAGAAACAAAAAAGTGAATTAGTAACTGCTTCTTGGCGGAAAAAGTGATAAAAAGTGATCTTTCCTTTCTAGGTTTATTTTTGGATAACTCGACATGTAGCAAGTTCTTTTCATAGTTTGGTTTGAAAATTCACAATAAGGAAAGACCAGAGATATGAATAATATAAGTACACTTTTGGAGTAGTTTTATTAAGAAAAAAAAAAAAATATATATATATATATATATATATATATATAATGCTCATATTTCACAAAATGGCAGCTCAAGAAAAAAGTGATTATATAATGGCTATTTTGAATGATAGTGAGTTTTTTAGTATCTTGTTAAAAAAAAATGACAAAAGGTGAGTTAAATGGCTGGATGGTAGCGCTGATCATACCTGATAATCGTGTGACAGGATCAAATAACTTAAGAATGGCGATGTCACAATCCGACCCATGCATAGCAGATTTGGCACAGTCCAGATATTTTCCCTTTCGATGATCTCTTCCACCTTCTTCCTTGTTTGTTTGAGATCTTGCAATAAACGCGTTCGCAATGTCTTCCTATGAATACACCGTTCTTTCGCACCAACATAATGTTTAAAACGATTCTCGGTTGCTACGACATAAAGTCTGGTTTGACACGTCCGATATTGCCTCAAACATTGCCTCAAACATTGCTCTATCAAGCGTCTGTTTAGAGTTGAGCATTGTCTAAACAGGAGCGTAGTAAAGTAGCTCATAATTATTCGCTCCAATATCCTAAAGAAGAAAACAGAAATTTTATCAGACATTTGTGTGGCTAAATCTAATTAATGTGACTTTTAACAAATGCATTGTTCGGAAATTCGCAGAAAGTGGACACGTTATTTTCCGTGAGGTTTCTCGACTTGATTTTTTTCACTCAAGCAAAAATACCAAACACCGATAGTCTTAGAAACCGCAGTTGAACCGTCACTTCCAGTTGATTTTGCTACAACGAAACTCCAATTTGAGCCATAAATTGATCTCTCTTAGTCATCACCTGAAAATACCGTAGAAATCCTATTGAATGAAATACAAAGATTTTCGGCCGAGATAAAAATGACAATGATCGCTGACCGCTCTAAATCGCACGCGAAAAATAATACCGACGTGCGTTCTCGCTGCGATTTCTGAGACATTCTCGCGTGTAAATCGCGCCGCGCGAGACGACTCTCTCGAACATAATTTATATTTTACGCCACATACAAAATGAGCATGTGTATCCTCTAAGCATGCCTCGAGATTGGGGCTCCCATTTTTTAGGTTAAACTTCGGAGCGCGCAAACAGAATACTCGGGATTTCCCTCCGCCACTGTCTTCCCCCACCCCACCCCCTCTTCCGAAACTTGAATGAACACACGACGCGTCGCAATTGCGCGTGGTGGTGGGGAGGCTCCGAGGTATCGATACGAGATACTTGTGTGCAAAAGTAGCGGGGTGGCGAGCCGCGTAATACAATATCGGAGTTAGGGGATGTATCGCGAGTAGGAACTAAGAGGGGGGAGTGAGGGAGGCGGGAGAGCTGCTTATTTGCAGCATATGCGATGAATATTAATTTCTCGCTGAATATTGACATTCGTTCGGCGAATCTACCGTTGATTCTCGCTGCGGGCTGTTCGAACGTCCTGTTATTGCGAATCGATCGGATGGCTCGCTATTCGATATTCTATTACTCTTTTAACTTGTTCTCTAATGAGAGATTTGCAGTACGAATTACAAGATATCTTGTAATTTATGTGCAATTCAATAATTAATAACTCGAAATTTTGCGTGTTGTTTGCAAAATGGTATAGTTTTCTTTTCCTCGCCTCAATCCATTCTACCCCCTCAAGAAGTTTGTCCACGTTGACCTGGGACACCTTGTGCGTAAGAGTATTATTTATTCTCCGAAGTCTTGCGAAATCTGACTCATTTATTTGATTTTGCTGAAATTTACTTAGTTGATTCGCCATATCCGACTTAACACGAAGGTAGATTTCTTTATATTAGAAAGTAAATTCATCAGATATCTCTCGCACGTTCGGAAGGCTCGACAGTTCGAACGATTCGATCACACGACTCCGTGTGTTCCCCGGGTGAGCTGAAATCCGCTCCTCCGCCGTATCGCTCTCTCTCCCTTCCTCTAATTGCGCCCCTGCCGCCGCACAGTCTCTGCGCCTGACGGCGGGCAACGCGAGGCGCGCGTGGCCGTTCCGCTGGAGGGCGCAGTGCGCAGCCGCGTATGTCGAGTCTCGGTGCAGCAGGCGCACGCACCTCGTCGTCGCGTCCGAGCAACAGAGTGCTGTGTATACACCCCCGCCCACGTATTATTTTGTGCGGTCAGCCCGAAGTCAGCCAGCCAGCCACGCTTCCTCCGATCTCGCGAGCGGACGGGGAACCGCCTGGCCTAGGGACCGCCGGGGCGGATGATGCATTCGTTATTTCACGAGGGGCAACCACGGGCCGCGCCACCGTGCCACGTAAGGAAGCTTTAATGTGACATCGCGGACGAGCATGATTCTGGCTGGATCAGACCACTTCCTAGCGGGTAAGTCCACTATTCAGCCGGGTCTATGTCACCCCGACGACGATCCCCGAGACCCAGGACACCTACCGGGTGTCCCTGCGAAGAGAGAGAGCGAAGATACCATCGCGAATAGCAGCGACCAAGCGCGTCCCGTAGAGAAAATGAGAAAATAAATCGCGCGGCGGAAATCGAGCCCGTCTCTCGAGCCCCGTCGACTTCGATTCCGCCCGTCGTCGTTCCGTTAGGACGCGTCCTGGCTGCCGGGAATCATCAGTCGTCGAGCCTCGTATCGGCCGATTTGACTGTTCGGCATCGATTTTCACGGGATTCGAGCGGATCTCTCGGAGAGCCTCTGACGGCTGCGAACGATCGAGAATCCTCGCGATCCGCATTGCGCAAGCGGATTCCGAAATTTGGAGGAGGTGCGACGATACGCTCATGGAAATCAAACGAGCCGACGGGGCGAAGCGATCGCGCGCGTCGGAAATCGAACGGGCTGGCTGGCGATTGTGAATAATTCGTGCACCCTCCTCTCCTCGTTTTCGTCGAGCGTTCGAGCAACTCCGCGTTGTTGCACTCGGAGAACGTGCGTGCCGACGCTGCGCAATACCGCACAACGCGGCTAGTTTGTGTCACAACTGGAGCGATAATAAATTATTCCAGGTCATTACAGCGTAATATGTCGCCGCCGCGTTAACGCGCTCGATACAACACGCCGGATGTACGTATATAGCGCGCTGGCCAAAATTCCGAGAACTCGAGGGAAACGGAAAGGGAGATTCGCGAAATCAACTCGTCGGCCGGCCACGAGCCTCTCTCATCAAGTGAAAAGATTCTCCCATTTTTCCGGCCCTCGGCGACCGTTCCCTCGACCGCGAAATTTATAGAGCCTTGACAGAACAGCCGACTTATCGGCTCAAAACAATGTTTTGTGCCTTAAGTCTTTGTCTTTGAGCAGTCCCGGTCTGCAATAGGTGTTTTAAATTTTAAGAAATCGACCAATCATAATCGAATATGAGGAGAATAATCGGCGTAAAACACTGTTGTAGGCCGCACAATGACTGCCCAATAAGCGAGAAACGTTAAATCAATCTTTCGAAACATTGATTTTATGTAGATTTTGCAAACATTTTGATTAATATTTTATAAATGTTTTTAAACGTTTATTTGATAATACGATATAATTATTTAATATTAGGAATATTATTAATTCCTAAATATTAAATAATATGATAAAATGACATAATGCGATAAAAATAATATAACTTTCCTAAATATTTTATAACCATAGTGTAGAGAAATTTTTTTAATGCCTGAGTAAAATATTGTTAACAATATATATGATGTTGCATACAATATTAAGAAATACATATTTGAAAACGTTACATGTTACAAGATATCATTGTGATTACGTCGCTTTCTGGGCGTCTTGTGTTTTGAGCCTTAAAAGCTGTCCTCTTTGTAATTGATAACAATCCATCGTATAATATATAAAGAAGCAAGCAAACGATAATTTCCATATAAAGATTGAAAGCATAAAATATTGTCTTCAAATTATAGATCAGCCATTCTGCTGAGGCTCTAATTCGCTCGCGAAATCGAGCGGTGGTCGCGCAATCGAAACCTCGCCGCACCGATTCGTAGCCGAGGAGAAAGAAAGCGTTCACCCCGGACACCCGGTATACGTGCCTATCGGCCGATTAGCCCGTACGTGTTTGTCATCGTTTCGCGTTTAGCCAATTGCGCCCCTACAAGTGTACCGTTTTCTCTTCTCTCTCTCTCTCTCTCTCCAACTGCGAGACTCGGCCAGCATCTCGAGCGATTCGCGAGCGAATCGGGAGATTTTTGCTCGCCGATTGTGTTTCGAGACAGGTTGACGAATTCTTGAAAAAAAAAGAAAAGAAAACTACGGCCGCGGGCAACTCGAATGTCGCGCGTCGTTATGTAACGGCGCGCATATTTCCATTATTTGTACGAATCGTCTTCAATTATTAGCGACGGGGGATTACACGTATCGATTACTTAAAAAAAGATTATAATTGCTGAATCGATAACCCGGATAAACTGTTGACGGCCATCGTCATGCAGTTTCTGCCGGCGCTCGGTCAAAATATTCACCTCGCGCGAAAGTAATGAATCGTTAAAATGTGCGAAACTTCCACGATAAGCGCTTATCGAGCACACGCGCGATAGCCCACGCGGGATGCCGTGCGTGCGCGCGCGTAAGTTAATCGCGTTTCCTACCTACCTACCTACCTACCTTACCTCGCCTATGTACGTAGCGAAATCCCTCGCTAACGCAGCGTGGAAGGAAAGGAGGAAGAAAAAAAAACACGGGAGGAAGATTCTGCGACACGGCGGCTCGCTCGGCCTTTTACACACACCGAATATTCGCATCCTTCCTTTATTAAGTCTTCGCGAGGAAAGGGGAAAAAAAATCGATGACGTCGGAAGGACAGGGTGGATCAATATAAACTTGATCGCGTTAATGGGCTATCGGAAGTTTCTATTTCATTAGCACGTGGCGGCGCGCGCTCTTCCGACGTAAGAAAACATCTCTCGCCCCGGCGCAAATACTTATGTCACGAATGAAAGGTGTCTCTTGAGAAATTAGACAGAGCGTCGGCGGAGCGGCCGTCCGTACGAGAGGGTTGAATCGCGCCGCGTCTACAAAATGTCGATCCACCGACGACGATTTCCCGCTAATTCTCGAGATTGTTGCTTTTTCCCTTTCGCTGCGTTTTTCGAAATAGAACGCTATTTCCGTGGACCTGGCTCGCGATCAATCGCGGGTAATCCGAACGCGCGGTTAACAATCAATCGGGAGAAACATATTTCCAGCGCGGTCCGAATCTGAAATTTTGTATGTTTGACGTAACACCTTTCTTTCGCGTTTGTACGCGGGAAAGATGCTCTTGTTTCGGTAGAATTGGTCAGCAGCTTGGTGATAAAGCCAAAATCTTTTTGGTTCAATGGCGATATTGTTGAGACTGATACGTCATATATATTGTTTTAATAACTGTTAATATTAATTTTAAGGCAGCAGTAGCGCTGAGTGTTTTTAGCGGCGCATCGAGGAGGCCACTCGTAAATTTAATATTTATCAAGCAAGATTACGTTTCTGTACATTTATTTCACCACCTAAATAATGAATGTTAATTTGAAACGAGTTGAAGTAGACGTATAAACAAAATATTACAATTGTTGTTTTTTATTTTCTTACTATTTTTATGTATTAATTGATCTAATAGAGATGCACGGGTAATAGAAAGAGGTATGTAAGTGTTTAAATATGTGCATATACATGTATTTCGAATATTACTAAGTTATGAACTTTATATCGCTGGATTTTCCAAACAAAATAGTCGAATTCTGAAACTTTTGCATGAATATCTTTATATTATATCCTTAATATCAGTAGTTTTTATTACATTAATAATAACCACTACTAGCAGTAAGCTAGAAACAATAAACCACTAATAATAACTAACAATAACTATTAATATAAGTATTCGTTTTGATGAAAAGTTCTTCAACAAATATTGCTATCGAATCAGAGGAAGATTTACTCTAATTACGGCACCGTCGACCAATTCTATTGATGTAACTGCATTTCTTCCCCGTGTATTATACTCTCTAAGCGCGGAGATTGATCTCTACAATGGGAGTCAGAAGAGGATTTCATATCGTGTTTCTCGCCGGTTACGCAAATCGCTTTAAAGCCGATCCTCGCTCGGGGCTATTTCAGTACCTGTGGAAGCGACTGCAGTTCTGGGTGCCGTTGCTGGCTTCGTAGTCCTACTGCTGGCTCTCTTCCTCTACTTATCCCGGAAGTGGTGCTTCACGCCGCCCTCGTCCACCGCGCTCTTCGGCGGAGTCTGTGTGCCCCTCTGTGAGTCCACCAACAGCTCCACATCTCAAATCTCGAAAAACATAGGTACAGTGATTTATCTTCCGCCTTCCGTCCTTATCCCTGCGAAAATCTTGTAAACCGTCCGCCGATTTGTCAAGCGTGACTATCCGAAGAGAATGGAACTTCTCGGCGCGGAGGCGATTAATTAATCTTCGGTGATTCGCAACTTCGAGCTTGAATGAAAAATCACTTAAGTTTCGTCTTCGTCGATCCTGCGTCAGTTAATTCCAAATTTATCGGACAAATTGTTGCGAAGGAAGCAGCTTGAAAAGTACAATTTATCACGGTGGATTACTGCTTGTCTCAAATTTCCGGAACGTCGGTTTGGTGGCCCTTTGAGGTGCAAACGGATCGCAGTAATCAGCATATGTTCACCCGATAGGGAAGGCATTCTCCTACTCGGATCCAGAAACAAGCTCCGATTCAGAGGAAGACGCCCTACGACGATTGAATTCACGCGCGCATCCCCCGCCGGATACGCTGACTATTCAAGCGGAAGATGGACCAACCACCATTGTGGGTCAGTAACAGCGCGATAATATAGCTTAATCCCAGAATATTGTAAGAGAACAAGCGATAATATGTATAGGATGTCCCATTTTAATGGAAATAGTAGAATGCCCTGAAAATGAAGCAATTGACAAAGGAAGGTTTAGACAAAAGTTGTTTAGAGGGAGTCAGCGATCTTAACTTCGTTGTATAATCAATAATTCAGTCATTTCAAGGTCAATTTCATTTTTTTTTTTAAATCATATAGTTTTTTTAACACAAATCAATTCCTCTGTTCATTCTGCGTATAAAAATACGCAGGGAAAGATCATCGAAAAGTGAACACTTTTCGAGATACTTGACCTTATATTCAGGTATTTTCCAGCGTAAAATATGAAATATCTCATAAAGTATTCATTTTTCGATAACATCACTTCAACACTTTTCTACATAACTTTTTTACATAACTTTTTCGTCAATTTCTTCGTTTTCAAGATATTCTATCGTTTTTATTAAAATAAGATACTCTGTATAGACAATGAACGACGTGCGCAGTAACGCGATTTATTCTTCCTTATTCTTTGATTTGCTTAATTATTCCTTATTTTAAAAGTAACTCTAAAAATAAAGATATAATGATTTTCAGTTTGTACTCTAAGGGTAAATATTTGACATGCAATTTCCCTCGGGTTTGTTAATATATTTGTTGTTTACAGATGCTGGAACAACTTCCAGCAGCTGCACTGAGGAACACCCTCCAGCAGATCAACAACAGGTGATCTCTCGAATCTATTTGAGATAAATTTTCGAACTGCTTCAGAGAAACTCTCCAAGAATCAACAAGACAGTTTGGGGAATTTTATGATCGTCTAACCAAATAGCTCGTGTCAACTTTTCAAACTTTAATTAAAAATATAATTATAAAACCTTCGTTAGAAACTTTAGTTAAAAATATAACCATAAAATATAATCATAAAATGTGGAAATATTTTTTTAAACGAAAACTTTGAAACGGTACGACACAGCTGAGAGTATATGAGTTGTGTTTTTATTTGAGACATAGAATACCGCGATATTTTGTGGCGGGGGGGAAAAAAATTGAACTCATTGTTTCGCCTCGCCTTATTTTCGCAGTGCGTAGTGGAAGTCGGAGCTTCCGGCATTATACTCGACAGTAGGGAACAGGAAATAGAAGTTGAGCAAAATGAATCGACGACTAACGACGTCATCAGGACAATGGGCGCAACGACTACCGAGGAAATCGGCGGCCTGGAAGTCGCTTTCTTATACGACGCCCCGATGCGCGAGATGACAGTTCGTATATTTACTTCGCGCCGCTCAATCGCCGATTCCAATTCGCTCAATTCTCTCGCATCTCTCTGATGTCAATTCACCCCCCGACTAACCCATTATCTCCTCAGGTTCACGTGTTGCAAGGTCGAAACTATCCCCCGGGCATCGGCGGCAGTCAGGTACGGCTGGTTCTTTTGCCATCGAAGAAGCAGAGGCGTAAGACTCGAGTCCGCCAAGGAACCTCCCCGCAGTACATGGAGAGCTTCCTGCTCCCCCGTGTGAATCCGGAAGACGTGAACGCGATGGGGGTGCGGCTCAGAGTGTACCTCTGGGGCGGCAGGATGATGCGTCGGGAGAGATTGTTGGGCGAGGCCAGAGTGTCTTTCGATCGGATCAACCTCCAACTGGAGACCACTCTCTGGTTGACCCTTCAGCCGCCGCTTTCTTCCTCGGTAAAATAGATTCTTCCTCATTTCTTCATAGCCGGTGATCTGTAATGTGCCTTCTTTAACCCTCCGTTAGTCGCAATATCCAATAGATACACGTTCAGACTGCAACGTATCGCCGTTGCTGTACGGCCTCAAGGTCGAACTCGTCCTTGTCAATGTTTTCCCTTTCTTCTCTTTGTTCTTCACTTTGTCTTTTGTTTAATTTAGTGCCTGGTCTATTAACTAAGCTAATGAAAGAAAAATGTTTTCAAGAGGTAGAGGAAAATAATGCGAAAATTAGTGTATCTGTGAGATACATTGTGACCATTCATGGGTGAAAAATTTAACGGAGAATTATCGTATATACATATATATAATAATAATAATAATAATAATAATAATAATAATAATAATAATATAATCACACACATATACACACGTTATAAATATAATTTTCTCGTAGGGCAATACTTAACTATAATTAACTATAAATTAAGAGTAAAACTAATAGGGAATTGAACAAATCCCAAATAAATTTAAAAATATATTATAAAAATTATAATATATAATAGTTATTTACCATATATAATGCTTACACTATACACACACTATATGATAAATCAAATATATTTCCGCAAGACTATCCATCTTTGTCTGAATTAGCGTATTATACGATGAATCGTATAAGCGTTTTGCAATCATATCATGTTTCTAGGCACAAGATTGGGGAACCACTAGCAGTCTCACTCGCAGCGACTCCACGGGATCTCAACAGTCAGTCCAGTCGTACGCCTCACCTGCCGTACCACCTTACGGCAGTAGCATGAAGGGCGGCAGCGTCGCGGAGATTCTAATCGGTCTGGCATACAACGGCACGACGGGCCGCTTGTCGGTGGAGATAATCAAAGGTTCCCATTTCCGTGGCGGGGGCGGAAACGACACGAAACCACCTGATACCTACGTGAAGCTAGCCCTGGTCGACAGTAACGGCCACGAGATGGGCCGGTCGAAGACCGGACTGAAGCGTGCCCAGCCAAATCCTCTCTACAAGGAGACTTTCATATTTCAGGTAACAATCCTACACTCTCGCTCGCTCGTAGAAGTCCGTCAAGCTTTCGAGCTTTATTGGGTTGATGCAAAAGTTTGTCTCGTTGTTTTATCGGTTCTTTTCTCGGAGATCCCAGGATTTCTACGACTGCAGGGGAAGTGGCAGGAACGACGCATTAGAATTTTAGCAGGCTTTTAAGAGCAAAACATGAGCGTCATAATGTCATTGGAATATTAATATTGTCAACATTAATATATTGCCTACAGGAGGGTGAAATTATTCAGCGTAATAACATAATAAGTGGAATCAAAAGTTGCTTCTAATTAATTTAACAATTGGACACGAAGGTTTCTCAGAGAAATTGAATTTACGACAGTTTTATCCTCCCACAAATAACATTAATAGTGACAATATTAATATTCTAATGGCGCTACAAACAAGCGTACTTCGCTCCTAAAGGCCCGTTGAAACGTTTCTTGACTGATTGCACTTACAATTAAAGAAACGTATCGTACATTTTGCTGAAAAAACGGAAAGGACTTTTACGTTAAGCCAATAGATATTAGCGACTGTGGTCCTTAAAGGGTTCTACACCGAGTCTCTTTCGCACGGACGCAGGTCGCCTTGTTCCAGCTGGGGGACGTCACGCTCTTCTTGTCCGTGTATAATCGCCGGCGGGGCGGGATGGGCAGGAAGGGACGGGAGATGATCGGCTGGCTCTGCCTCGGTCTGAACAGCTCCGGGTCCGAGGAGCTGCAGCATTGGAACGACATGCGGACGGCGAGGCAGCCGACGCAGGTGCAACGCTGGCATTCGCTGCTGCGCCCTTGAAGCGGCCGCGAGCGACCGCCTGCCACGGATTGATGACTTCTCGCAGCGGCAGCGGCTCGAGCGGATTATTTGAGCCTCGGCGGCTCTCGCCGAGGGAAAGCGAGCGACGGACGCGCGTCCTCGGAAGGAACAACCGGGCTTGTCTCGAGAGGGATCTCGACTACTTTCTCCTTACTTCGCGGAGACACTGCGTACTGCCCGGTCGAACAACAACGGAAGTCAATACTCTCTCCAGTCGATTTGTCGGTCGCAAGTCGGATCCCGAACAACGCAAGTGTCCAACCACGACGTCTCTCACCGAGAGACGCGTGACCTCTTGGGTGTGTCCGTCGGTCAGACGAGCATGTAACGCCACCGTCTGATCGTATATATCGTAAGGACCATCCGAGGGACGTCCCGATCTCCGATGTTGTCGAGCGTCTAACCGATATCACGTCCTCTCGCTGATGTCGCGCGCTAACTTCTCACACGTCCGTCGGACGGGGAGACACGAATGTGTCTGTTAACGTCGCAGAGACGTCCGGGCGGCGTCCTCAACGGTATCTCTGAGATACGTCCGTTCAATGAAGGATCGAGCGGCGTCGCGGATGCGTCCGAAAGACGATCTTCTCGGCCGTTGAGCGTCCCGGCGTCGTCGAGACGGAGGGCAAGCAATCTCCGCGCCGAGGGACGTCTTCGACGTCCTCCTCTTCGAGGTTCCTCGGGCTTTTGCTTTCTGTTGTTCGGGATGCTGCTTTGGGACGTTGTAAATCTCTGAGTTGCAAACTCTCTCGTCTAAATGTACCAAGTACATTCCCTTTTTGATACGCTGGTGGGAGCAGAGCGGGGTGGGTTGTCTTCGATGTCGAGGGTCCGGACGATCGCGTGACGCGACCGGCTCGGCACCCAACTTCATCGTGCCCGTCCCGTCACGCGACGGTACGACGCTCTCCTCGACTCGACATGTGCCTGAGCCAATCTGAACCGTTTATTCTTTACTTTGTGCCTTTCACCCTTTTTAGGCTGCGCGCGCCGAACGGAGAACCGTCACGGAGCGTAATTCGAGCCGGCCGGCGAACTCGTCGACCGAGACGGATTTCATTCTCTCCACCTCACCGTACTCTGTAAGATGCCGCAAGGGTGGCCGCCGGAGGAATCGCGAGTCTCTCTCTGTCGCGACCCGGCGAGTCCGGCGAAACTGGCTCAACTCGATTTGCGCGGTCAATCGAAGGTGACTTCGTGTTCGCACTCGCGGCGAACTACGGGAGCTCGGTGTCTCCGTTGCGAGATTCGTGCGTCCGCTCTTACAGATGGGATTATACACCGACACAGTGAATTGCCATCGGGCGATCGCGTCTGTTGTTTTGCGGAACAATAACGAAATTGTTGAGACGCCCCGACTTGCCGTGCTTCTTCTCCTCGTTTTTTCTCGGTCGCCTCGAGCGCCCTTCTAAGCGAATGCGCGAGTTCATATGATCGCGGCAACAAGCGCATTCGATGTCTTGCTTTCTTGTATCCGCGGCCTTATTGAGACTCCTGTTTCCTCGCCGCATCCGTTTTGATTATTTGACGGTGTCAGGATGGAGAAAACGTCCGAAATTCTGACGGGATCAAATTCTTACGGAAGTAAAATGGATGGTGTCCGTAAGATGGCGCGTTTATAAAACATTCCGATAACGTTTCTTCCACTTTAACAATCGACGAATAGGCGTAAATTAAAAAATCATGAGAAAAGTAAGACATTCGATTTCACTTAACGTTGATTAAACCTTCTGAATTTAATTCTCTTCGGATAAAGATTCGAGGATGTTGTCAGGAGAAATAAGTTTGATGAGAATTCGATGAAACTTGCATTATACGTGTGCGTTAAAATGTCAAACTGCTCGTGCGATTAGAAAAAGATTGACCATTTGAGAGCTGAGGTATTTGTAATTCAAGTTGACACATTTTATACGTATTCCTTGAGATTATCGCGCTATTTTTGATTTTGATTTTTAATACTTTCTAAACTAAAAATAAGATTTTGTCGAAAAAGTATTATGATATTAAAGATTAATACGTAGATTATTTCTGTACACAAATTTAAAAATTATTGACCGTTTCATTTTGGAAAAATACAACGGTGTAAAGTTCATAACTTATAGTAATGTTAAAAAAAAATATATATATAATATATAATATAATAATTATATATATAAAAATATATATATATTAAAAGTCATCAAGCGAAACGACTTCAGTGAGGGAGCAGGAGCTTTAATTTCCATTGCAAAGTAACTTCAGCTAGCCCGAGCTTCAATCGAGCGTGAACTTCCCCGGGGGACGTTAACCATTACTCCGCAGTCGCGAAGAACACGCCCTCACCTTGGATTTATCATTTTCGTCCGCAAAATTCGCGATAAACGCATCGTCGCTATTGTGGACGCGCGCGCTGTCCGAGTATCTCGGCAACGCCGTTGTTGTTCTTCAAGTTGTGAATCATCGCTATTACTGTGTCGTTGTAGCGTCAAGTATTGATCCATCTTATAGTACATCCGACGGATACTCGATCTGCTTGTGCTTGTTCACACGAATCGATATTACGAATATTACGGGGCCCGTGTTCTCGCCGCGCGCGCATTTAACGCACGACTATCCGATTCCCATCGCTGGTATCGGTGTCCACAACATTATACTCGATATATCGCGTTAGCTGGTATCCAGACAAAGACCTGAACGGAGCACGAGTGCCTCGACAGCCGACTTTAGACGGAGCTCGAGGAGTGACGACCGCCGATCAAGCCGGCGAACTTCGTGAAACAACGTGGCGATTCATCGCTATTCTTCGCGATTTCTTTCGACGATGAGTCGACGGTATCGGCTAAGTAATAATACAATTGCATTGTCTTTCGACCAATACTGGGGGGGGGGG
>NW_014555639.1:711248-746279 GCF_001313825.1 Dinoponera quadriceps
GGGGGGGGGGAGGGGTTAATCACCGTTGCGACTAGCAACGTTCATGCCAGCCGGGCCGTTCGCCTAGACGAACTATGCTTATGCATTCGCGTTCATTTTTATATACGACGATCTTCATTAACCTTTCGATCGGTCCGGTTCATTTAACCGCGACTTTTAATCCCAATCCAAAGCGGCATCTTACGCTCCGTTCAGGTGTGTCTGGGAGAGCTCAGAATCGGAACGGACTTAGAAGGCGGCGAGCGAGGGTGACTTTCATCGGATTCCGATGAAGCTAATCGATGTATAATCAAGAATTGCCAACACCAATTTCCAGTTCCGTGACTCGACGTTCAACAATAATCGAAAATTTCATAGTTTCTATCTGTGTTAGCGGGGTAAAGAACAGGCGGTATTTGACCGACAGCAATTTTCAATCGTCCATTGATCCGAGTTCGGTGAAAGTCACCTCGCGTGCTTTTCAGCAAGGAAACACAGGTAGGCATTGTGTCACGCAATTGAACACAGTGCATGACGATGCTTGGACGGAACGTTTTAATTTTGGAAACAATCAAAAAGTAGTTGGCGAATGTGCTAGATGTTAGCGAATGTTACGTGTAAATGTTTGCGAGTGAAGCCGGTTCTGATCGCTTTGGCATAGCGTTCGTGTAGCATTATTTTCCCTAAGACGGAAACGTGAAAAGTGAAGATGCCGAGTGTTTTCGAATTAGAAAATTTACACTTTTCACGAGTTTGTGTCGGAAAAGATTCACGATAAACCCCCAGAGGGTTACAAATCTTCTTCTCTAGCGTGAACTTGTGAGAAGTGTAAATTTCCTATTTGAAATTTGAAAACGTTTTTATAAGCGTCTACTAGCCAATTACAGGACTTAAGATGTCGTTAATCGTTCCTGGGGCGATCTGAGTCGACTTCAAACGAAGAAGCTAATAATTTTATCGACAATTATAACTTTCATTTATCGCTATCACCCAGAAATATTTGCTGTTTGGCAGAAATGAATGCTGTAGGGTATCCACGTTACGTACTATTTATTACAATGTTAACATACATTCTGAGCTTATATCCTATAATAAGTATCACGTATACAGAGACTTAAAGTATCGAGAATCGAGCACAAAATATCACGAAGAGAGGGAACAACTCTCCAGCGTATTTTTAATGCTGCAGATGTAGTGATTATATAAAAATTGCTAAGAAGTTGACAGCCGTGATATTGACGAATGTTCGACTCCGGTCTGCAGCTGCGTCGTGTTGCATCGTTGTGGGAAGGCACTGTGTTACACTGTGTGCCAATTGTGTCTCTTGCTGGAAAGCTCCTCTTAAGCGGCGTTATTGTATTAAGAACACGGGTGTTGGTGTCTTGAGATGGTTCGAGAATGGATTGATACATGCGCGCAATTGGCGTGCGCTGTGACGACGGCGACGACGACGATGACGACGACGATGACGACCGTTTCAAGCGAAGGTATCTCGGCCGAGGGTGATCTCGAGGTGACGTGTAAGGGCGAGGAGTGGGGCGGATTCACACAATTCAATGACGCACAATGACTCGCAAAACGCACTCCGTAAACGCAGATGTGATTGTAGAGTCGATATAACTGTAAAACTCGGATTAGAAACATACGCACGAGTACATGAGTACGTACGTACGTTAGATAGCGATGTTATAATCTGTAACGTTAATATTAGAGGGAATTTCCGACGAGAGAGATAGAGAGAGAAAGCGAGAGGGGGTTCCCTCCGCGTTGTACCGCTAGGGGCGATTTGGATATGTCGCGTGAAATACCACTTTCGCCATGTTCGGGCATTTTGTACGAGAGACTCGCGGCTGTCACCTGAATGCCACTTGTTACTCGACGACGAAGATAATATAGACTCTTGATTACCCGCGCTTCTTCTCGGTCCGACACAACCGTGTCTGGGACGATAGATATTGGGAGCAAACGTCCGAGTTGTTTCTTCAACGCCCCTCGACTCGAGGGAGAAACACCCGAGAGGCGTTTGGAAAGTTGAAAGGAAGACGGTGGTGATATAACGTAGAGCTTGGACTTAGACCAAAAGAAGAAAAAAAAAGAGAGAAAAGCGAAAAAAAAGACGACCAATCGTCAGGGGACCCCCGGGGATCAGCGGACAAAGCCGGCGACTGATTAACGGACAAACAGATGCTGTGAATTATTTAACGCTTGACTTTTTCAAGCCTCTAGTGGTAAATTTTCATCGTGGTTATTAATCCATGCTCGAACTATTCTGTCATTTACGTCTTAGGGGTAAAAGCGATCGCGGGGTCTCAGAAGTGCTGCGAAGGAGCACGGCGGATTTGCCCGTCACGGCTGCGTTTAGCACCGAGCGCGCGTTCGAATGGTTTCCCCGTTGAGAGGAAGAGGGAGAGGAAGTTTCTTTGGCTTTCGCGTCGTGATCTTTCGCTCGAGTGACAATCAGTGAACTACCTACACACTATGCTAGAACGTGAACAGCCATGCTAAGCGCCCGGGCAGCACGGAGAAAAAATACGGGTTGATTAGGGACCACTTCTGTCTCTGTCTAACGAATTTTGACGGGTCGATGGTCTTCTAAGTTCTCTATGACATAACATCAATTTTACTAACTTTCTCCATTCGATCTAGTCGACTAGTCCGATAGCTGTCTGATGCTTTCATATGAGTGCAGCTTTCCCTCTTGTTATTAATCCTCGTATAATTATAATTATTTCATGATTAAACATCTCCGACGATCCAACATTTCTGCGTCCGTCTCGTCCTGTTTTCTTCTAGAATCAAGTTCACATTCTAGTGCATAGTGTATAGTTCACTGGTGAGAATTTCAAGATTATTTACCGGTCTCGCTATGTGTGTGAGAATACGACGTTATCTTAAGCTGTGAGTACAAAGCGGTCTCGCTTGGCGCTAAATACGAGGTATAAATGAAGACACTTAGAGGATCAGCACGATTTATATGCTGATTTACGGCTGGTGTCGTTAGAGAGCACTTCTGAGCCCCGGCGATGTCATCGTATAATGTACAGTCTGTTTATAAACGGCACGATGCTGAGGAGGAGAGGATTACCGTTTATCTAAATCGATTAAAGGTAGCGCTGATCTCTCGATTGGAGGTAACCGATCATTCGTTTTGTATAACGCGAGCTGGAATTAGTGAGGAATTCCAAGAGTTCCAGTCGGCATGAGGTAATTCACTAGCGGGTAGTTTTTCAGGGTAATTTTTAGGCCTTTTACTCTTCGAATATCTGATGTAACATAATCGTGATAACGTTAATCTTACCGCGTTTTTCACACTTTGCGTGACAAAAGTCGATGCCCCGCGCTGGCTTCGTATAGGGTGACCAGACGTCCCGGTTTTTCATCGGAAAATGCCGCCCCATGAGCCGGCCCTTTCCTCTCTGGCAGATCTAACGTGTCTCTCTCGACTTCGTCAGGGAAGAACGAAGCTTCTCGCGTACCTAAATTCAAGCACCGAATTAGAATTCCGCTCGAGTCTCGAGGAATCAAGCGTGAACGATTTGCCCGGCTGTTTGCGACCAGCGTATTTTGCGTGCGTTGTTGTTATAACGAAGTTACATAGGGACGAAGCGTGTGTGCGTGCATGTGCGTGTGAGAAACAGCGGAGATACGATAGGCGGTATAAGACGTTGATTATTTTTCCTCTCTTCGCCGGATATCTGGTCACCCTAGCTTCGTATAGTGGACACGCCGCAGAACTAGGTAGGACTCGTCTGTCGATAGATGCTTGCAGTATCGAGACGACAAGGGACAAAGCCGAGCATCGTTTCCAACACGTTGATTATCTTTGCAACACATAACGTTACATTTACAGAAGAGGAAAAGCGAACCCGGATAAGCGTGTGCGACAATTTCTGGATTTTATTACGGAGCAACGACAACACCGTAACTCTGCCCCGTCGTTCTATTTTATTACGGTATTTCACCCATTTTCCCGGTTTTCGCGAGAAGAGGGGGGGGGGNGTCGCGAAGATTATAAACAGACTACCGTTGGATTTCGATCTATATTTTATCTACAGCACCCGTTTTTTCTCTCGATAAGCATCAATTCAAGTTTGAATGTCTACTGCACAAACTAATTACCTTAATCAATGTTATTACGTACTTATAAATTAACAATAATTATTATATCCATCGCGTTTTATAAAAATGTATTCTAAATATATATAATTAAACCAATAAATTTACGAATATACATTTATTATCGTTTAATTGTATAGCTATGTTAAAAAAATAGTTACTATTGTGCCTAAGCACAGTCGCGCAGGCCTCAGTCCAGACCGTACTTGTCCAGTAGTTCCTTTTTCTTCCTAGCTAACAGAGCCTCCTGGATATCCTGCTGCGTGGGTATCGACTTCTGCGCCGTGGTCTCGACGTCCGTGGATTCCGGCTCCTTTTCGCGAGATATCCACTCGTTGATGCACTTTTCCCTCGCTTCTTGCTCGGCTCTTTGCTCCAGCGGTATCAAGATACCATCGTCATCGTCCATGTAACCGTAATAGTCCGCGTCGATGTCCTTCATCAGTTCCGCGCGAGTTTTCCGAGGGGGTGGCGGTGGTTCCTGCTCGAATAATTCTCTGACGCCAGGTAGCTCTTTGGCAGCTCCGAAATACTTGTAACCTCTATTGCCAGGCACCTGTTGTTCGATCGTGTTAAAAGGTTTCATCCGTTATTTGATCTATTTGTTTTTTTTTTTTTTTTTTAAGGGGTATTTAAAGGGCTTTCAGCCTCCGCTTAAGATTTGTTGGCTGTATGACACATTGTCTTAGTCTGTCGAATGGTCTTCTATGGTAGTTGTATGATACTATCTTCTTCTTAATCTATCAAATATTGTTTTGTATCTCATTTATATAATACATAATATCATTTCGTAATATGCTTATCGAGACCCTATTTGGTCCGTTCCTTTTAGCTGGACTGTCTGCACCAGTTCGAGGAATTTATACACACCGAAACCTGAGAATCTCGCATGCTTCATACGCTTTGATATATATGTAGATTTCTGAAACTGGTGCAGCCAGTTCGGCTAAAAGGAACAGACCGGTAGAAATACAGGAGATTCTAAAACTACTATGATAATTTGCCAACTTACCTCGCGTCCTTCATGGTCCAACATACGAGGACCGACTCTAGAATAATCAGGCCCACCGAGTTCCTTTATCTGCGCCTCCCAATGTCGCTTTTCTCTGAGCAATTTGTTGATCTCATCGTTCAAGTCACGAATACGGAACTCCCCGAGCCCGGCATTTTGAATTTGAGCAACTTTCTTGGCAATCTCTCTGATTATTTGCATTCTCCACTTCTCTGCCTTGCGCAAATCTCTACATTCTGAAGCTAAGTACGGCCTCCGTTCCTGCTCTTTCCTCGCCCCTTCGTTACTTTGCGCCGCTCTCCAACGAGCCAGCGTTGTCCTAAAAATATCGGCAACATCAGACGTCAATAAGAGATCGTAAAGCCGTTTGATCGGGCAGATTACAAAGTGTGTAAAAGATTGAGAAATATAAATGACAGACACTCACATAGCCTTTTCCGCATTTCGTGCCTGAAAAATACAAGGTTGATCGGATGAAGTGAGATATATTACTTGAATATTTATTTGATAAAATACATAACAATAAAATTTCACGTATACACTTACCATTTTACGAGCGTGTTTGTATTTCTAGGTTATGTGTTACAATGTCATTCTTGTCAACACGCTAGACCAACCTAGCGGCATCTAGCGACACCACGAAGGACCTGCTGCTTTCTACCAGCAAAGTTCAGGAAAAATTTGGACAAAATTGATTAAAACGCGATTTAAAGCCAGCGGCGCATGATGCTTGTTTTCGTGCTGGCTTGTTTGCTGAGTGGAAATATACTGCGTTTTGATCGATCTATTGTTATTCATTTTTGGAAATGCACTAATCAGAACGCGGTATTTTTGTCCAGCGAGCCGGTCCAGCACGAAAACAAGTGTGCCGCTGGCTTTAATTACGAAATAATGAGATTGCTTGCGTTCCGCCGATGCGGATGCGACTTATCTAAAAAAATATGCGGCTCTTCAACGAAGAACAAAGGAACAAAGACCCCGCGGACGCGCGCACAAAGCACGTCCGAACCACTCGGCTGTTTCCGCGAGACTAAATATGATAAACGTGAAGATTAAATTTGAAAATGTCGAGAAGGCAATCGACCCTTCAACGAGAAAAAAGAATCGATTATCAATTCATCGATCGTGCATCGCCCATCTTCAGGTCGCAGAAGACTGGTCGTGTTTCAAGGTTTCCAGAGCACGTTCTTAAAGCTAAGAACCGGTTCCGAATCTATTGCAGCAGCAAAAATATGTTTCTTCAAGCGCATTTAAGTCCGTCTCACACAACTTATATTCGATGAAAGTATTTTATTGTTAACTCTAACAGCAAGTTAAGAGTTTCTTTCACCGAACCCCAATTTAATTAATCGACGATTAACCGGCGGAATTGCCAACAGCAATCGCCAGCTGTGCAATTTGTCGTTCGATAATAACCAACAAATCGATAATTCCGCGTGCCTTAGTAAAATGGAGTAATTAATGCTTGACTAATAGGAATTTTCGGAAGTAATAAATTATAACGAAAGAACAAGAAAATTGCCTCACTCCTGCTCAACAACGAACTGCATTTGATTTCCCATATTGATAAAGGCCTTTGCACGTAAAACTGACATAACCGTAACTGCAAAGCCGTAAAATTTGATGTCTACTCTTAACAGCAGATGACAGTTCATCACGTGGGACATGGAACCCTCTTTCTAGTGATTTCTGATTGGTCAACGAGACCGCTTCCTATTGGTTGACCGTAAGGCGTTAATTGCAAAATTCCAATGTGATGGAACTTTTGCTACTACGATTACAGCCTCACGAATTGTCACTTGCTCCATTTGATTGCACGTGTTGGAAACTTACAGTTAAAACTTTTTCACGTGCAATTATTCCTTAATCCCGCCGGCTGAGCTAATGCGTCGACGAGTCTGATTCGAATTTGAAAGTCACCTTCAGCCATTCATATGTAAATGCCAATCGTACATGTAATTCATTGTGCGTAACGCGACGTGTATTGCGTTTTATTGCATTTCCCTTTCGATTATCGATCGATTTCATTCCCTCTTCGTGTACGCTCCACGCAGCCGCGCGCGCGATTCTGCCTGGATAGATCTTTAACTTTGCATGCAAAAGCTGCAAATAGCTTTGCGAACGTGGACGGCATCGATCGCGAACGCTATAAACACGTGGCGCGGCACACGCTTCGAGGAGTCAGGAGTCCAGTGTGGGTCAATGTGTCTTCAAGGTCCCATAAAACAAGTAAAAATGAAGCAACAAAGAACGCGTATCAGTCTTACATATTGTCAAACCTCAGGCCCGTTATCGTCGAGCAATAAGTCGGATTACGTGCCCACTACGTAATTTCGCTTTATTTATCAAATCGTGATTCATCAATCTGTCCATCCATCTAGCGGCAAACGTGTTTTACGGTAGTAATATATTACTTCGTAGCTCCAGAGCGGGCTCAGTAAGCGTTCGGCCACCTTCGCAGCTGCCGGTCCCGTCAGAATGTTGCGTGAGTAGACGGAAAGTTTCGAATTCTCATCTGTTTGTCTCAACTGTTATCGCTTCACACGCGAAATCGATCCCGAATGTCCCTCTAATGACGACTTAACGATTAAATAACAATTTAATCGACGGAGCATTGATTTTGTATAGATTTTATAAACATTTGGCAGAATGTTTTACAAATGTTTTTAAACTGTTTCCTTTGCTAATATGATATTCCGAAATATTAAAATCGTAGTGTGAAAATATATTATTTTTAATGTTCGGGTAAAATATATCGTTAACCCTCTAACGGCAAAGTGGATTTCCGACGCATCCAGAGAAGTGGGGTTGGATCCGACCCCATGCTCTATTTTGTTCATTTTTCATGCAATCAATATATGAAATAAGTAAAAGAAGTAAATAATAGCATGAAACATTCCTTGAGAAGAGAAACAGCGAGTGCGAAATAAACGTTGTAAAATAAACGAAGTTGTTGGGTCAATCTGACCCCATTTTACCGTTAACGATGACGTTGTATACAACATTAAGAAATACATATTTGAAAACATTACATATTATAAAAAACATCATTGTAATAATGTTGTGTTAATGATTTCTTACTTACTACGTAGTGCATGGCGTTTAATGTTTTGTTAATTGATTTGTTTTATCCTGCGTGTAATCCTCGATAGCACGAAACATCTTGAGATCAAGCCGTATGTGTTCGGGACATCTTGGATACATTCAGGACTATTCTCCAGGATGTTTTGTGACATATCTACCGACGCATTCTCACATTCTGACAAATAAAAACAGCCGATATTCCTTCCGCTTCTGTACATAAAGAAAGACGAAAACTATTCCCACAAGTTGTTTAACGCAATCTCTTCCTACAAATTTTCTTGCCGTCGCTTTCACTTGAAATTTCCTATTCGCGTTTAAGTCTCTTATTTACAACGTTCATCCCGAACTCAAACACAAAGGTTAAGGGGATAATACAGAACTTATCCGGGGAGGGGAGAGATAAAAAAGAGAAGCGAAAAAAGAGAGGCAAGAAGTGCTTTAAGAGATCTCAAGAATAATCCGGCCTCGGGTTTATTAATCTTGGCAAATAAGACGGTGCATTAACTAACAGCTGTATTACGTAAACGCAGGAATTACGTCGTTATTCCTGCTCTTTGCCGTCTTCGCGAGGCTGGCCGAATTGAAGGCGCTCAACCAAGACGCCGACTGGGATTCCGCTACCACGATATACGACTTCCACGCGAACGACATCGAGGGCGAAGATGTGCCGCTGGAGAAATACCGCGGCAATGCGCTCGTCATCGTCAACGTCGCCAGCAACTGCGGCTTAACGACCTCGAATTACAAGCAGCTCCAGCAACTCTACGACAAGTACATGACGAAAGGCTTGCGGATCCTCGCGTTCCCGAGCAATCAATTCGCCGGTCAGGAGCCGGGCACGAACGAGGAGATCTTAAACTTCGTGCAACGCGAGTTCAACGTCACCTTCGACATGTTCGCGAAGATCGACGTGAACGGGGAGGCTGCCCATCCGTTGTGGAAGTGGCTGAAGAAGCAGACGGGCGGGGACAAGATTCCCTGGAACTTCACCAAGTTCGTCGTGGACAGGCAGGGCAATGTGGTGGAGAGATTCGTCCCGTCCACCGAGCCGTTGGGCATGGAAGAAACTTTGAAGAAATACCTTTGACTCTCTTGAAACACGTTATCTCCCTCTCGTGCGCGCTTCCTCTCTTTATACGTAATATTCTCAAAAGTAACGTATCTGTATCGCCAATAACTCTGTCTTTCCTCATTATAGAGACCGCTAGGTAGACGCGTATAAAGTTACACAAACCTGGCGAGAGATTCGTAGAGACTTCCTTTTTGCACCACTTGTATCATCAAATGGCATATAAGAAGATTACATTGTACTCAAAGAGAGAAAGAATGCGAATAAAGTTGTTTTACAGATATATCTATCGTTATTGCTGATTATTGCGCAGGAACATGTCGGGCGTAATATTCGTACACTTCTCACGCGAATTTATAATAATGTTATTTATTGTATAAATTTTTCTCTCTAAAAATACAAGTATAAACTGTACAAAATCCGTTCGGTCCAATAAGACGCGACGCGTGAGACTATTTACTTATCAGTTGTGTCTTAGTTAAGTAATTAATTTCATTAAATACATCGAATAAACATGTTAACGTGAATACATGTAAGTGGTTATTACGACGTAAAATTTAAGTACAGGTAAATCGGACACGTTCGCCAGCGTGTTTCCTCCTTTCTTTTAGTGCTTTTATCTTCCTTCCTCCACCGAAATCGGAGGTTTAAAATCGTATTTAATGTCGTACAATATGTGCGCTATATACAAGTTTTAATACAACGTAACGTTCTCATAAAATTAATCTCAATCTCGAGAGAACTCGCGGGAAATTGCGGGTCATCTGTGCATGCGTTGCGGTCTGAGTATTTCGAAACTAATCGGTAAAAGTATTGCATCTTTCACACAGCGGCATATATATATATGTGTGTGTGTGTGTATTGCTTCGACAACACTTCGTGATTATTCCTGACATAAGTGTGTGTGACTGTTAATTGATCGATCGGCAGTGTCTCTTCTTCTAGCATATAATACGTACAATACATTGTCATACGTATATGGACGGACTTATTAAACGGATCCTCGCGGGTTCTCGCCGCGCGAGCGCGGCGTGATATATAAATAAATATAGATTTAATAAATTATAGAGCTTTAAGCGGTTTCCTTGGCATTCGAATTGATGGTGGTCATCTCGTGGTCGGTCGTGGTTTTGTTCCTCCCGTTGGATATCGTGACCGCATCCTCACAGGTCTAAAGGGAGATAACGTTCATTAGTGGATATTTTTGTGCTGGCGTCGATGTAAAGTGATATGCTTGACTTACTTTCTAAATTTCACGGAGTGGAATTTCACCCGAAAAACGATGAAGAAGAACGTGTAGGAAACTCAAATAAAACATTGCCAGGGGAAAAAGTGTCCCATATATAATTAGATATATATAATTATATATAATTATATATATGAGAAATTTCTTCCCTGGTAAGACGTCGTAAAACGTTGTAAAGATGTCTTTTAGGTAATAATACGTGTAAAGAACGTCTTTGAGATGTTTTTAAGACATACAAGTTGTTTGGGAAGATTTTCGGGATATACAATATTTAAATAATTGGAAGAGGCCGATATAAGAGCAGACAATTAAAAAATTATTACCTACAACCGAAAGGTTTAGAAATTAGATTTATCGACTTGGTCATCAAATCAAATAATTTCGTAATTTCGCAACTAATTACCAACGGCCAGCTTTTGTTGGTCGTTTTGAATTATTCAAGGATTTCACGCGAAAAATACAGTGACAGTCATTCGGGTTCGAGTGATTTTTCACCGGTGTAGAGTGAATTTTCCACTCTGTATCGTCGAGTGAACATTCTCACTCGAAACTGAAGAGCGAAGTTGATGTATTCCATCGTTACGGAAATAAATTCACTCGAATCGATTGAAATATTCATTCGTGTGGAGTCAGATTCCACTCTAAGCTTGACTGGGACATTCACTCTTGCGATTTCGAGTGGCGATATTTCCATTATCGCTTTGAGCGAACTGTCACTTTTACTCTCTCTTGTTCTGTGTGAGATTCCACTTCAAGAAGTTTAGAAAGTAAGTGCTTCCCTTTCGTAAGACTAAGAAAATTGATCGCAAGGTAAACGCACCAAAGGTTATTTTTTAACATGTATGCGGAGAAATTCATAGACAAACTAAGCATGCGTGATTCTTCGTAATACCCGGGAAAAAATGATTATATATGATTACATATAATTACATAAAATCATATATGAATTTTCTTTATATTGTGGTTACATATATGATCATATTATGCTTATACGAAAAAAATGATGTCATGTCATACAATTAAATATCATGTGCTGTCGGAAACGCAAGTAGCCAGAAGTATTTACTTCGATTGTATTTGCACATAATTTGTAAGCGACAATATTTTTTCATTAGGAACAGATGATTATATATCGTCATATACGGTCGAATTTCACATACGATCTTTTTTCGCCGGGTATTCTCGCGCGAAGAAGATCAAGATGCGAATGCGCCGGCCATATTGGTGCGTTTTGCCCTTACATTATATAAGAAACAATAATATCGAATTACCCATAGTTTCTTGTTGTAATTCTACCTTGTAGGATGGATTGTCGTACGCCGACGTCGTTTTACGGGGTGATATGTCGGCCTTGCTGCTGCTCCGTCTCTTCATCAACATCATCAGCAGGATCAGAGTCGATAGTATCGCCAAAGAGGCCACGATGGCTACTATCACCAGAGGACCGTAGTAGTCCCCTTCGTGAAGAGGGAGCGACGCGAGTTTCCCGGCTAAGTAAGACCGAAAGACGGTCGGTTAGTCCAACAATGCGACGGTAGGGAAAAAACAATAACGTCGAATCAGCTCGAGAAGACGGTCTACCTTGTTGGGACACGGTGGCCGGTAAGAGGACACCTGGTTTAGTGACGAAGTCTTGAACGTTGCTCTTTTTAATCCTTCCATTCGTCAAGTATATTTCGAGCCACAATCGGTATCTGGTGCCGGGCTTCAGATCGCTGATCACGGTCTTAGCGTGAGAATCTCTCTTGGCGATCTTGAAGGTGCTGGTGTCTTCCTTGCCGGTGTCGCTCTGATAAATCGCTCGGTAGATGTTCACGTATTTGTCCTCCGGGTAAGGCACACCGCTCCATGCCACTTCCACGTCCGTCGACTTGATTGTTTTGATCTCGACTTTCACGTCGAAAGAATAGGGATCGGGCTCCATAGATGTGATTACTTCGATCTGTAAAAGAAGGAAACACTTCCATGACATTAACACGTTCGTTAAAAACAGGTCCGGTGTTGATCGGATAGTTGTTTTCATAGCTCAAGCACATTCGTCAGCGTCCAAGCTCTGTCGCATAATTTCCTAATCGAGCTGTTCCCAGGAACGATTATTTACGAAAGTCACCGCAATCAAGCACAACGACGAGCTGTCTTACCGTTTTCTCGCTGATCAGTTCCGTTGTTTGCCCCGCAAACGGTATGAAGTAGATACCGACTTCGTACTTGGTGGCCGGCTTCAGGTTCTCGATCACGTAATTCGTGACGGAACGGTGGATCAGCGGTGTCGCCGCGTAAACCTTACCGTCGTGCTCCTTGTACCTGAGCTGCACACCGTCTATGAACTGCAGCTCGTAATCCGAGAACTTCTTCCACATGATGCCGACCCAGCTCGAGTTCGTCTCCATCGCGCGGAGCTCGGCGTCGACCGGGATCTGCGGAGGCAGGGTCGCCTCGTCCGCGCGTTTCTCCAGAGTGCGCACGCTGTAGATCTTGCTGCTCGGGTTGTTGTCCAGACCGTTCAGCTTCACCGTGATCTTCACCTTGTACTCGGTCATCGGCTGCAGATCGCCCAGCTCGAACTCGAGCTGCTGCGTCGCGATCAGATCCTGAGGCGGCGCGAACATCTGCAGCTTCCACATGGACGGGTCGAAATTCCTGCGGGAGACGATGAGATTTCTTACGTAAGCTCGATAACCGGGTAATCCGGGACTCGTGAGATCCGTGAACTCACGTCTTGTCGCTGGTGTATCGCAACTCGACTCGGCCGTGCAGTCCCACCAGGAGCTGAGGCACGGTAAACACCAGCCGAACTGTGTGCTCATCCAGCGCCTCCAGTATTTGCACGGTGATCTCGTTGGAGGGCGGCGCAGCCGGGAATCCGGATATACTTCCGGGTAATGGGAAGCCTGGAGGTACAATGTTATGGTCCAGACCTACAATACGTCGGAATACGTCTGTTATTCTGTCGCTTTGTCGCATCACGGTAGTAGCAAGAATCGATCTCGCTGCTGGGGCTCAGAAATGCGTGAGGACACACACAGTGAGTGGTGAGATGCGACAAGATGATATAAGCCTCGGTTTTCTCCGAGTGCTTCATTGATGTCGGCTCGCTGCATAAGTGTTCGTTCCGTTTATTAATAAAATATGTACATATGACATTTGTTTAGTTTAGAATGCAATCAGTTTTTTTTTAATATGCAGAATTACAACACACATCATGATTTCAGTTATAATTCCGGTACGATCGAAAATTTTGCGATGATTTTTACTCAAATATTATCTCCGTGCAGTCGCTGAGCGAAGAACCGATTGCAAAAAACGGAATGAATCCTGTTGCATCAACCCAGTATTATTAATCAGTAATAAACTGAAATTCTCACAATTTTGCTTCCGTTTAGCAACGTTCGACTGTTTTGTTTTTCCTTTCCTCTTTATTATAAATTTTGATAATCGCGTTATCTTTGATGAGTAACTAAAATTTCTGTTCTTTTCTCTTCACACCATTAGCGAACTGTTCCGAGAAACGAATTGTCTCGCCACTCCCTGGTCTGAAGCTCAACTCCAACGTATGTCCTCGCGAACTTATATCGAAGTTTATTCTCACGACTCATTCTCATCTTTACGCGTTTCCGACAAATTTCCGATCACAGCTGATATTTTTAATTGGAAAGATCCTTCGAGATTAACACGACGTTCCTCATACGGTTATACGAGATCCTTGGTAACAAGCGTATCTGGTGTAAGTAGGGGAACCTGAGGACACTTGATCCCCCTTTTGATTTTATTGAGTACCTCAAAAAATGAGAGGAGAATCAAAACGTTCTTATGCAAATATCATAGATATTTTAATAATATATATAACTACATTGATCAAGTTAAATAATAACAATTCCAATATAACCGATATAGGACCAATTTATTGCCAATAAATTGTACTACTAAGATATAGGAGACTTGATCTGTGGATCAAGTGTCCCCAATCTGGCGTTAATCCTGTCTCTCCAAATAGTACTATTTTAAAATATTCACCTCATTTTTGTAAACAAATCGATTTTTGTTGACTAACCTCGTAATTGCCGTCTCAAAGCAACCAACTTTTCATTCCACTATGGAATTTTAATAAAAAAAACCTAATAACTTAAAGAACAATTAAATATTTACGAAAGGAAGAATTGGGCACCCCAAAAAGTAAAACTCATTCTTATTTTGTTGTATCAACGTTCAACCGTCAAAATGACATTTAACGTTTCCTACAGTTCAGAATGAATAACTTTCCATTATCAAAATATTTATTAGGGATCGAGTGTCTTAAAGAATCAAATGTCCTCAGGTTCGCCTATTGGTATTCCTCATGGAAAGCTGGAAATCACTTTTCCTTCGCGAAAAAAACCTCATCGAATCGCGACGGACTGAAGAAAAAAGACGCGAGCGAACTTCGTTCTCGAAATTTGCGATCCGACCGACGGAACCGCTCTTTTCGACTAATGCTGACCGGTTTTTAACGGAATCTTAATTTTCGCGACTTCGAGGCTTTTTGACGCGGGAACTTCGCGGGAAGGATCGACGATCCATCGACGGGACACCGACAGCGGAAGGATCATCTCGGCTCTTCGACGAGGTATACCAGCCCGAACGCAGCCGTTACCGAAAATCCCGTACGTTATCTCTTCTGGTGATCAGGAACGAACCTGACTGGTTTGGCGTTTGTGCTGCGAACGGATGGTTCAAATGCGTGAGTCCTGAATGTGGTATGTGAGCGTCTATGTGAAGCGGTAGAGTGGCCGGCGGGCCGTTCGGTACGTTATGAGGTATGGCCGGTTGTCCGGGATAGTTTTGGAAGGATCCGGGATTGGAATCGTGCTGGCTGATGTGTGCCAACAGCTCCTCGATCTGTTGCGGAGTGTTCGGGATTTCGGGCGTGTGGATGTGATAGGTGGTCTGCCCGTTCTCGTTCTTTTGCGCGAAAATATGGGGCTTGATCGCCTTCTTCGGCGCGGAGGGCGACGTCCCGAAGTAATCGGACTGCCCGCGGTCAATGGGCGGCTGTTTCTGACCGGAGATCTGCTGGTGAAGGTCGTACAGGCCCGGGTGGGCTTGAGGGGGCGCCTGATCGAGCTGAATCAGACCCGGGTGCTGTAGGTTTATCAGATGGTACAGTTGCTCCGACGAGAGCTCCTGATCGGGATTTCTCTGACCCTGTTTTGGTCGACCCGGTAATATCGGCGGGGACGACGCTTTCGATTTGTCCGCGTCGGCGAAGGGATCGCCCAACGGGGGTTTCTTTTTCGGGATCGCCGGGATGATTATGTTCGGGTCGATCTTGTCGGGCTTGACAACTGGAACTGGGTCCCGATAAGGAGGTCCGGCCGAATGATCGAGGCGGCCATTGAAGCTGGCTGGAGGAACGCTCCCTTTGGGGCCGTTCGAAACGTAAGGGAAGTCCGGGCCTGATATGTCCGGGTGAAGATTCAACGGAATGAACTGAGGTTGATCGATCAGATGGCCCTTCTGTTGAGGGGGCAGCTTGTTCGGGCCTGGAACGTGCTGGTTCTCGTGGACAGAGTACGAGGACGTAGAAGTGGCTTTGTCGGGGAACCTATTGGGCGCTAACGGGCCGGGGAAATACTGATCGATCATGTCCTTGTGAGGCTTTACCGGCTCTACGGGCTTCTTGCTGTCGGATTTCGACTTGGACTTTTCTTTCGGGGTCGGCATCGGCTTTTCGGGATGGCCGGCCAAGTGAAAGACGTTCTCCACGGTGGGATGTGTGGGCACGTAATCGGGACTGTAGGGTCCGTTGTAAGGCACTGTGGGATGTCCTGGGTCCATGGGATAATGAGGGAGTCCGTGAGTAGTGGCGTCTGGTTGGGTCTTATAGGTTTTTGGATCTTCCCACAAGGAGGGAGCGCCACGCTCCGGTTCCTGGCTGGGCTTGAGCGTTTCCGACTTGTTATTCGGTCTTTTGCTATTGTCAATCGTTTGCCGATCGAACGTGTCTGTGGCTAAGGGGCCGGGATACGCGGTCGTCACGTTCATTCCTGCAATGAGTAAAGTCCATTGTCACAGAGATTGTCACAGTGATCGGTCACAGGTTGTCCATAGTCCATGCATATTTACAGCGGGATCCAACTTACGCATTGCTTTTTGGTTTTTTTCAAGCACAGCCGTGGCCACATGAAGCATGCATTTACAGCTTTGCTCTCGGTTATGGCGGAGTATGTACAAAGGGACCGAGGGAGACGATCAGGGTGTCATTCGGGTTGAACATATGTCTATGGTTAACAAGATCGGATATCATGACGGCGTCTAAGAGTCCGAGGAGTTGCCGGATCTGCGCGAACATATCGCTCACACGGAGGGGTGAATCCGAGTCCGATTCTAAGGCGTACATTGTGTCAAATTCACAAGATGGCGGTTGTAAACATCGGGAAGAGCGTGGACAATTTTCACCATATGCATTCACGTATGCAGATTCAACACAGCCTTAAGGATGATTACATGTAAAATCTGCCTCCCTTCCTCCAAGTCGCAGCGGTAGGGATGAGTTTTCGGGAAAAACGCGCGCCCAAGTGTCAATAACAATCAGGAAATTATGGGTCTGGTCGTTTCGCACCCCAAGTGCGTGCACCCTCAACGAACCATCTGGCGAGGATGTTGGAAGGTGCATTCGTCGCTCCACCTAGATCGCTCTTTACCTGGTAGGTGTGCCGATGGAGAGGCGCAGGTCCACTGCAGGCAACACGGGTTTTCAGGCTGACTCGTCAACGTTGCCTGATAGGGACACAGCAAGTTGGCAGGCGGCAAGGCTGGTACCGGGTTGCAAGCCGCGCGGCAAGACACGTTGCCCATCTCGCAGAAGCAATCGTTCTCGCAGCCGGTGACGTTCATCGGCAACCTGCTCCAGTTATCGTACACGACATCTTCGTAGATGCAGGAGCCGTTATTTCTACAGCGCACTTCCTGCAAGGTGTCGAAACGATGATAAGTGTGCGATCTCGACGGAACCTTCGTTAACAAGAAAACAACAATTCCCGAAATCATCTCCCTTCTCGTTAAACGACGCATTTTACAACCATGAATATTCTACGTTAATATGATATAATGTAAAGAATTATAATATATACGCGATGCATACGTTTGAATATAATATACGCGATGTATACGTTTGAATATTATTTTCGCGTGTAAATACGTAATGTAAATACATAATATAATTTTCGCATGTAATACGTAAATTTTAACCCGCAAATTTTCAACTTCGTTTTAACTTTATAATACGTAAATTGAAATATAACGTAAAACCTTTATATGATAATTTTATATTTTATACAATGTCAACATGTCGCGGACCGATATGACGTATATATATTTTTTTATTAGTGAATACGATAGTAAAGTTTTTGAATGCGATATTCATTGAAACGTTATTCTTCACGAAGGAATATTACACAGAATTTTCACTGCAGTTCCAATCCTCGAAGCAGTGAGTTGACGTTTCCGGTTCTCAATGTTTCAGAAACTGAAAACGTCGATTCACGTCTTCGATCCGCACTGTATTAAGACTAATGGAATATGCATCTATTTTTGTGAAAATTATCGAGAAATAGTAACGCGATGTATGCGATAATTTGGGTTAAAACGAAAGTATTATAAATTGAATGCACAATTTCGATCGGTACAGATGAAAGTTCCGAAGGGCCGTTACCGGAGGACAACAGTTCGGTGCTTTCGGGACGAAGTCCGCGGGGACAGTCTCCCAATCCACACAATGCGAATTCAACGTGTCCAGCTCGAAGTCCGTGGAGCACTCTATTGTGTTGCATTCGGGCTTGCCGCCTTCTTTGCAGTTGCAGAAGTGTACGCACTCGTCGTACCAGCCCGCGCCGACCTTGTAGGACTTCCCTCTGTAGTTGCAGGAGTTTTTGTCGGACATTTTCTCCGTAATATTTGCCACCTTCACCACTTCGGCCGGCAGAAATACCTGAATGGCTGGACCAGTGCGGCTTCCTTCCGCCACGCGAACGTAATACGTGTGCGCGGGTTCCAACGTCGAGACGACACCATCTGCAAGATACGCGGGAACTCAGTTACCTCTGATTCTGCATTTTTCGTCATTAAGAAGGTTGCAAGACTCAGTGCCGTATTTTCAGGTGACTTGCTCAGCATACTTGACACTTTAACGGCTGCTATCACACGCATAATGAAATACATTTTGTACCTGCGTCAAAATCGATCCTTATTGGAATTTTTGCGTTAAATTTTTAACATACTCGTGTGCTAATTTAACGTATTGTGTTTATGTTATCTCAATCTTTTGTGTTGAGTCGATACTCATTTTACGTAAGTGTCAAAATAACGCATTTTATACTTCAATGCCGATTGAAGTATTAATTTTGTATTCATTTCTGACGTAATATTTATTTGCGTTACTTTTCAATATATTCAACTTATATTAAATCGATAGAAAAATTTGCGTGAACCGTTTGCAACATGTGAAATGTATAAAGTTTAACACTTTTTTACCCTGTACACATGCTATCACCTTATAAAGAAATATTTACCGATAATAACGGTCTATATTGTAATATTACAGAGGATGTATGAGAGGATTTATGTACAGGGGATGTTTTTTGATGATGCGATTCTCGAGCGAGCTTTCGAAATCCGAAATTTCCGCGATAAATATGCGGCTTTCAAAGTATTAATTTATATATTCGGACAGGGAATACAAAATTACTTCGCTACATATGCGACGCCGGCCTCCCATGAGAATCGACGTACGCGTGACGCGTGGTAACCAGCGCGTTAAAAACCAGCGCCAAATGATCGTTTCGAAAAATCCCCTCACCTTTGTCGGGTTTCTGTTGCCTCCACACGTGATTATTCTCCGAGATCTCTATGGTGACGTCCTGGGGATTCTTGGCTGACAGTTTCAGCTTGATCGCCGTTGAATTCAACACCTTCACGTCCATCAAGTGCACACTCAGGTCCGTGGAATTCTCGGCTTTGATCTCGTGATCGCCTAAGGTGACGTCGCAGAGCGTGATGGTGCAACAGGAGTCCCTGAAGTGCAAGCAGTTAGCCTGTTTCCGAACCATTTCACCCCACGATTCGGTAGTTTGCGTTCGATGGAAAGAGAAAGACCTTTACCTGGGATCGGCTAGAGCGACGCAGCGATCGTGTTGATTGGCTATGGAAGTAGTCTCGTTCGGCGGACACCTGGCTTGGCATTTTAAGTGGCCGCCGGCTTCGCAGACGCACGTCCTGGAGCAGCCGTCATCGACACGATGCCCTCTGGCTACCGTTTGGTTGCCGAACACGCACGTCTCCTCGGGCTCGGGAGCTGCGTCAAATGTATCTCCAAATTGTCGAACCGAGTAATTCGACGAGAGAGCAACACAAACAGCTCGAATTTCCCAAAAACGTCCTTAAAACGTCTAAAGGACGTTCCGTCCCTTTTTTCCAAAAGACGTCTTTTACACCTTTAGAAAATCTTACTTTCACCGGATCGTTCTTTACTGAGACGTTTTTAGAAAAGGCTTCTAATTTTACTTCTAAGATTATCTCTCCCTCGGAAGTCTAAAACGTCCTACATTACCAGATCTTTTCTTTCAGGCGTTCTTTAGACGTATACAAAAATTCTATTCTTACAGGAGATCCTTCTTTTTATAGACATTCTTCTTTTTTTAGGCGTCTCTTAAAAGTTTACGTTGTATAAGGAAATATGGGAAAATCGAGTCGCCGGGAACACGAGAAGGAACATACCGGAATCCGCGGCACAGAGGATCACGGCGCAACACGGCTCCTCGGTGGCCGTCTTCTCCTGGCACAGCGGATCCTCGACTCCCCTACCCGCTCTGACGTAAGGATGCACGCACAGCGGCTGGCAATTCGTGATGCCACCTTCCGAGCACACGCACTTCTCCTCGCAATCACGCACGACTTTCTCGCCCAATGAATAGGTGCGATTCCCGTAAACGCACACTGGCATCTTCGGCAGCAATGTCGAGGTGATATTGACGGTTTCGTTGTGAGACGCAACGTATTCTCCGCCTGAAGACAGTCGATCAAATTGTTCGAATCTTCCCGTGAAAAATGTAGTTAATTAGAGTAGTTAACTTATATATCCGCCAATAACATTTAAAACTAGAGTAGCAAATCAGAACGTTATTCCAAAAAAATCTTAAAAATGCAGAAGTATACAGTTACATTACAGCCCAGCGACTAGTTATGCTTTTTCATCTCGTAACTGTAACTTTTTTTATTTAATCATCAGCTAACTTATTTATCTAATCATTATCTAGCTATGAGAAAAAATGGGCGTTACGTTATTGACTAGTACCGACGTTAGACATAAATTTATTACCTCATGGCTAGATACCCACGAAGTTCAATTTCTGTTAGAGTATATCTAATCGACCTAAGTTAAAAGTCAGCAGCTAGTTAGTACAGACTAGATTAAATTTTCTAGCTCGTTAATCAATTAATTCGTTACTGGCTGATTACTCGCTAAAATATAGAATCGATTTTGACATCTAACTGTTGTCAGCTGGTGTCTAGCTGTTACATATCAAATGATAAAATAGTTATTAGCGTTATGTATTCTAAAATATATAATCTAATTATATAATCTAATATAATCTAATTATATAATCTATAATCTAATATAGTCTAATATAATCTAATATAATCTAATATAATCTAATTATATAATCTATAATCTAATATAGTCTAATATAATCTAATATAATCTAATATAATCTAATTATATAATCTATAATCTAATATAGTCTAATATAATCTAATATAATCTAATATAATCTAATTATATAATCTATAATCTAATATAGTCTAATATAATCTAATATAATCTAATATAATCTAATTATATAATCTATAATCTAATATAGTCTAATATAATCTAATATAATCTAATATAATCTAATTATATAATCTATAATCTAATATAGTCTAATATAATCTAATATAATCTAATATAATCTAATTATATAATCTATAATCTAATATAGTCTAATATAATCTAATATAATCTAATATAATCTAATTATATAATCTATAATCTAATATAGTCTAATATAATCTAATATAATCTAATATAATCTAATTATATAATCTATAATCTAATATAGTCTAATATAATCTAATATAATCTAATATAATCTAATTATATAATCTATAATCTAATATAGTCTAATATAATCTAATATAATCTAATATAATCTAATTATATAATCTAATCTTGTTATATCCGCCATTAGCGTTTAAAAATGAAATAAAAAAAATAAAACTGAAGGTACGTTGTTTCATAAAAATCTTAAAGATGTAGAAGTCAATGTTACATTACTCTACTCGGCTACTTATATTTTATACTTTGTAACTTCTCATCTCGTATCTGTAATTTCTTTTGCTTAACCATCAGCTAAATTATTTATCTAGCCATTATCAGATTAGGGAGGTTTAATTTCTACTAGGGATTGTGTTATTTTAGAAACGTTGTTTTAAAGGAACAAGTTTTAAACTGCCACGTGTTTAACACGTAGTTTAACATGTTGAGTGCCGCGCCAATTTCAAGTAACTTTTCATTCATGAAGTACTATCCTATGTCCATATAGTATCCTATAGTTCACGTTACCACACTTATTATAAGATATACCTTATAATATTTATAAAACTGCAAAACTCATTATTATGAAGAAGAAAATGTAACGTAAAATATAATGGAAAATGTAACATAAAAGGAGAGAGATGGTCCACTTAAATCAAGCAGCTTAAATATTTTATTTGTTTTTGATGATACAAAGAAATGTCTAAAGAAAAAGTTGCGCCATTTGAGGGAATAATTACAACAAAGTTTTTTCAAGGTCATTTTTCAGAGATTTGAAAGTCGAAATAATTTTTTGAAATAGAACTACATGTTTTTGTTTGCAGGATTTTATAGCCATCGAGAAGAGTTCAGTGATTTATGACGAAATAATCTTTAAATGATCTTGAACATGGAAAATTACGTATGTTTAAAGAAAAAAATGTTTAAAAAAAAAGAAAAGTCATATATTTATCTTCTACAATTTCATTAAAATTTCTACAAAAATGTATTTTCTATAAAAATTTACAAAAATATATCTTCTACAAAAACTTATGGAGATATTCAAAATGATGTCTTTTGACTACAATATATTTTTGTATATGATACATAAATAATACTCTTGCCCCTTCTATCATTTCTGAATTTGTCCTCGCACATGTATTCAAAATATGCTCTCTCATATTCTTCTACGTAGTTGTAAACATCGTTTTAAAAAGCTTTTATTTTATTAAACCATCTTTCCCTTAGAAGTACCTTACTTTATTAGATCTTTCTTTTTAGGTGTCTTTTAAACGTATAAAAAAATTCTACCTCACAGGAGATTCTTCTTTTTATAGATATTCTTCTTTTTTAGACGTCTCTTAAAAGTTCATATTGTATAAGGAAATATGAAAAGATCGAGTCGCCGGAAACGCGGGAAGGAACATAACGGAATCCGTTTTTCATCATTAATTACAGAAAAGTCTAGATAATTTAATTTAATTTAATTCAGCCTCCTTAAATTAATTTTTATGTCGAAGAACATAAATGTTTGACTTCTCTGTTTTCTTTAAACATACGTCATTTCTATATTCAAGATTATTTAAACGTCATAGGTTACTGAACTCTTGTTCATGTTGGCTGTAAAATCGCGCAAACAAAAACATATCCTATTTAGAAACATTATTTTGATCTTCAAATCTCTGAGAAAAATGATCATGAAAATAAAACTTTCTGTCATCTTAATTACCCTCTTAAACGGTGTTTTTCCTTAGACATTTCTCCGTATTATCAAAACCAAGTGAATTTAAGATACTCGATTTAAGTGGACCACCTGTATATGCGCTATACGGTCTGAACAAAAAGTTCAATGCAGGCCATCAACGGTACTTAACATGTTACAACAAGATGGCAATTAATTTTAAACGATATTAAAAACATCGAGCGCGACATTTTCTGCCATTTTTCACTCCTCTCAGAATTTGTGTCGAAAAAAAATGGTTGGTATTTGCTGAAAAAAAGAAAAACGAGATAAAGCGAATGATGTCTTTCTTGTAACAACGTTTACCTTCCACTTCCTTATCGTCGTCGTCCATACTGACGTCACTGAGATCTGTAATATTAGCGTGCAACGAGTTCGTTGGCTCCGGAGCGGAGATGTTCAAGGCTCTGCCTCTCGACGACGTCGTTTCCTCCGTCACTCGCATCTCCTCCGTGCTGCTCATCGTGTCCTGGATGGCAGGAGTGCTCGTCGTTGGCGTCGTCGCGGTGATCCCGACGATCGGCTCTCCGTGAAGAAGAAATGGGATCGTTACATCCGCCGCATCCATGGGTTTGGTCGTCGCCGAGGAATGATCGGGCTTCATCGGAGACGTCGTGGGCGAAGCCGGCAACGTCATCGACGCGTCGACCTCCACGGGTCTCTTCGCGTCATCGTCCTTGATAATGGGTTTCTGGTACTTCTGATCGCTTTTGACCTTGAAATCCACTACCGGCTTCTTCTTCGCCTCTGTCGTGGCCTTGATATCGGCCTCTTTCGTCGGATATGCGCTTTTCGATTCCGCCGTGTCATTTCGCGCTTCCGTCCACGGAGACTGCGCGGCTCCGGCGGTATCTTCGTCACTGATACCTACGGATGAATAATAGCCTATATTTTCTCGTGCTTTCTCCTCGTAACATTGGATGATAATCTGCGTTTATCGTTTAACCGAGTTCGCGTGAAACACGCTCGCTACCAGCATCACACGTGTGTAACGCATCGATCTCTCACGAGAGACCACACGGGAGAAAATCAATATCAATTCAAGATTCATATCCTTATTAATGAGCAAGAATATATAACAGGATTGGTTAATAACTAATTAATCAGTTAAAAATTATTTTAAAAAGTTAATAACTTTTAACTTAATTAATTTTACATTAGTTAATTTTTAATTTAGTTAATTTTTAATTTAGTCGCGTAAAATGCATTAAACTTTAAACTTTTAACTTAAAATTAACTTACACAACATAGATATATAATCTAATATAAAGATAAAACTTATACATAAAGAATCTATAAAGTTTCTATATAGTTCCACTAAAAATATCATATTCTTATTATTCAAGAATATGATATTTTTAGTGGAATATAATGGATGAAGGCTTTTTTCATATGTTAGCAAGTTTCATTTTCATATAACATTATATATTTTTGCTTATATATGAGAATATGAGTCTTGAGTTAATATTGATTTTTTCCGTGCAGCTTTACGTACATGTAACAGCGATCTTTTTTCATTCTACGTCCACATAAGTAAACTAAGGCATTCACAGTCGAATATTATATTTAAGATCGTCTCAAGTTCATTTTCAGGCTCTTCGCTGCCAATAAAACAATTTGTACACCATCTGAAGGTGAATTTAAGAAGATTTTAAGGAGATATTTTCAGTCGAAACGTCGTTTTGCAGGTAACTTTTAGACACTTTTTTAGAAATCTACAATTCTGAAAAGTTGTAAATAATTTTGTGCAGCGCTGAATAAAAATTTTGTTTGCATACACGATTCCGGACGTTGATATTAAAAAGGCAAAAAAATGATTAAACTATAAACTCATGGCTATTATATCCACGAGTAGGAGAGTAAAAATCGATTTTTGACAAAATGGCACGACTTATAAAAGAAAAGTCGATTTTTGGACAGTTCTTTTTCAACTTTGGGAATCTTGGAAAAATCGAAATATTAAATACATTGATTTCATCGCGGTAGAGACGATAGCTACAAGTTTATTGTTTAATAATTTAGTAATTCTTCGCTATTTTGATTTCAGAATGGTATGTCTTATAGTTTACCTCAGAAAAAATGTCTAAGGACCATTTACGCAACGAAACGTTCCAAATGAGAACATTCCTTTAAATATAAAATCTGATTACGAGTAACGTACTAAGCTTGTTTTATATATAGTAATGCAAAACAAATAAATATGAACCCAGCCGACACCAAGCATCATTTACATAATAATATAATTTCGCATTAAATAATATAAATCTATATTATAATTTTGCACTAAACAACATAATTGTAACATAACATATGGTGTTACATAACATTTGTATTGTTAAGTGCGTAATTATAATATTGACATAATAACTGACGTTCGGTGTGAACTGCGAAGTAGCTTGAGGGGAAAGTAGGGGGGGGGGGGNGGTGAGTTTCATAAATAAACCCCGGTAGGGAACATGTCGACGATCGATATATGCACACGTCGACGTCGGTTTTCCGTCGGTTTTTCGTCCCCGCGTCCTCGGCGACCACAAATCCAACATGGCTCCTGGTCAGCCGGCGCGCTTAAGTCAAAGGCCGCGAACGTGACCGTGAAGATGCGGGATGCTTCCGATAATACATGCGCGCGCGAGGGGATGCCCCGGTCTCTAGTTCGTCGTTAACGAGAACGATTTAATCACGCCTGTATTCGCGTACGGTCCACATTACCGTTAGGCGAGCGAGCGCCTTCCGGCAACATTGTTTCGCCGTTGCATCGGTGATAACAATTGCGCTTGGTGGTCCGCTCGAATGCAACTGCGCCTCCTTATAACGGCCGTGGCGAGGCCGCTGCGCGGGTTCGACGATCGCTCGCTCTTTTTGCACCGGATGTCGGCGGGAGATAATCGGATGATAGGCGGCGCGGTTTGTACTAATGGGACCGCGGGATCGAAGACTATAAATTTTCAGGGGTGTTTCGGGAGCGAGCGGTGCGATAAATGTTCTCTAATCATTACTACCCCTCATTAGCCCCGCAGCCGGTGGTTCGCACGGCGGTGATTCATCGCGTCGAGTGCGATTCGGTGACCCGCTTCGACTATCGTCCCGGCGAACAGTCGTGTAAAGCGCACGCGAATTACCGACGAAGGTACCGCTCGAAGAGCCGTTCGCTCGACGAGCCGAGCGTTAATTCGTAAGTAGGTTCCGGGCGGACGAGAGAAGATAAACCGGCCGACGAATGAACATCCTTGACACGGATTCCGGTTAATCGCGATTCGGAAAGGAAAACGTGAAACTACCGCTTAGATGAGAAACCGCTTCCCCGGTGAACCCGATATCGAAGTCGACTAAATTAGAAATTCAGCCGACCGCCGGGGGAATAATTAAGGGTACCTATCGATCACACACATCATATCGAATCGGCCTCCGGTGAAATCCAAGGTAACCGGGATCGAATTGCTGCCTTCTTCATGCCTGTTTTCAGCTCGCCATTATTGGAGACTCCTCGATAAATGTGTCTCTATTGTTTTACGCACGCTATAAATTTATTCGAAAGATAATGCCGGTGCACAGAAATAAAAAGCGCTGGAATCAAATAAACGTGACTACCTGTTTGTCAGTCTGTTAAATCAAGCAAGATTTTTCTCAAATTGAGTATATTTTAACAGCTTGTAGTAAATATTTAACACGTTCATTGCCAATCGCGCGATATCGCGTGATGCGAGTTCTCACCAAACGGCCGATCACGCGTTATCGCGTAATAGATATTTAGAGTACATAAATCCTATGTACATAATAATAAAAGCATATAAATAATATATTAACTTATTTTGAGCACAGTAAAAACTAAATTAAAAAATTGGCCACCACACGAAATTCCAATTTTCAGCTTGGCAATGAACGTGTTAATGAACGCAATAATACCTTAATTTGTAAATGGCTACCGAATTATTAACTACACACCAAAAGGAATTAGCTGTTCATATAATATAACTGAAATTTAGTTGTCAGATAAATTAATTTCTAGCTGTAGAAGTTAGGCAGTACAAAATTAGTTAAATTAATTAAATTTCAATTGCATTAAGTGGATAATTAATTTTTACCTATGGGAGCTAGTTTTTAGCTATGAGAGCTAAATTTTAGCTGTGAGAAATAATTCTATTTTCCTATGTGAATGTAAGTGTAAAACAGTTCTAAATTTAAGAAAGTATTTTATACTTATGTTTTATGTATTAAATATATAATTATATAATAGAACTATGAAACACTTCTTTTCCACTGAAGAAACCTGCACAAAAAAGAAATAACCTTAAATCAAGAATAAATATTCTCATATATAAGAAAGAATATTATAATATTCTTTGAAAATTTTTAGCCTTGAATTGAATTCAAGTAATACTTGCATCAATACAAATTCAATCAAATCAAGACTAAAAATTTTCTAAGAAGATTATTCTTGCCTGTACATGAGAATATCTATTCTCGATTTAAGATTAATTTTTTTCTCTGTGTAGTGTTTTTAAATTTAAATTTTTCTGTCCAATAAATATTTTCCCAAAATAATTTCTGATATTCTCAATATTAGGAATTTAATACTTGTTGCAACTGTTTTAACACATAAATAAATGTTTACTTATACGAAGGAAATATCATAATGCATATAGTCAATTATATTTCTATTTTTAGCAAAGATTTGCCACGGAGTATTGGAGTAACTATTTTATATGGACCAAGTAAATAATGTTCGAGCGGTAGAACATTTTTTTTTTCTAATTCATATTTCCTGATAATAAAAAGAGAGGAACTCCTGCGTTTTTATTTTAAAGAAAATTTGTATTCAGCTCTTGTTACGATCTTATTCTTAGACGGACTTTCTAACACGTTCCCGAAAATTCCTATTCGATCGTGCGAATACCATCGCGCTGACGACACGACAGAAAGTTTCCAACTCGGGACAAACGGAAATGCCGTTGGATGTATCCTACTCGTGAATACACCACGTTGCGTCATACCATTCGGCTTGATCAATACCGCGCCCCTGCTTTAAGTCTTAATCCTTTCGATCTACACTCACTTTGGGGACGAGTGACGAAAAAAAATAATGTCTTCGACATTCCTCGTTAGAAGCGCTCGAAATTGAACTTCGACGGTGTTCTCGGAAGACTTCAATATTCTCTCGTGAACAAACGAACTTTCACGGAAAACCCAAGGATCAACGGGAGTATCTCCTTGTGACTTTTAAATCTCTCGTATATAACAGGCTATGCCTTATGACCCGCGAGGTAGACCGGAAAGGTCGTTGTCACCATTGCTGCGCGGGCACGGCAGAAACGATCAATCCGATCGATGATATCCGTCTTTTTCTTCTTTCGTGCACGGCATGAATTTACATGAGTAGCGTTTCACTTCCTAGAGACTATGGCTCTTCGAATCGCGGCGAGTTTCTTTTGTCGGACGAGTCGGCTCGGTAATTAGTATATATTTCATGAGAGTTTAGTTAGGATATAATTACATTTAACGCGAGACGCGAGATGTAATTAGTACCGTCCGACTTTCGTGCGCATATGTATGCACGCGCCTACGATTACTGTAGAAATTTGGTGACAAATAATTTCCACTGGCAAGGAGAAAGGCTTCATGCATTTTAATATCAAGCAAATTCGCTTAATAAAATTCTTGATTCGTCCGAGTCTCGAAAAATTTCATCTCGCTCGATCGGACTAATCCGAGCTGATTCTCAAATTTCATTTAACCCAGTCCTTCACAGCCGCATCTGTTACACTTCTATCGCGTTGCAATCGCCGTTGCCATTTATTACATAATTCCCCTTGCTGTACCGTTCGCGGTATATTTATGAGAGTTGATAAGGCCCGAGTGTGCGATTTGTCTCGCGTCGTGCATAAAAGGAACGAGAATATTAATAACGGGGTGAAGAAAGATAAAGAACGGCGGGCAAGAGAGAGAGAGAGAGAGAGAGGCGGTGCATGTACAGTGAGAATGCACTCGAAGTCGCACCCGAGCACGTGACTTGGTCCGACCCGTTACATTGCCGCGTAATATAATGTGCATATTATACGAGGCGTATTATACGCGAGAACGAGCGTGATCAAGGCGAGCGGGTGACTTTTTTCCACGCCCGTTTGCTGCCATTTCTTTTCTTCACGGGAGACTTTTCGCGTTAGGGGAAAGCGGGCGCACCGGAGAAAGTGCATGCGCGACTTCAGCGGAAAAGTTCGAAAGAGAAAGAGAGAGAGAGAGAGAGAGAGAGGTGAGAATGGAATAAAATATTTTAGTATTGAATGAGTTTGAGTGCAACCTCGGGGTATTAAATTATGTCAAGTTCAGAAACCGTATCCAATCGGATTCTCTCTTTCCCAAACCCAGAATCAATCGCATTTCGTTGATATTATTTTACAAAACGCGCGCGGCATAGTGTTATCGATTCGTCCGGATATTGAATAATTGCATGTGCGCGCTTCATATGAGTTGATTTATCTCACTTTTAGACCTCGTGATTTAATTGGTCGGAAACCGAGTGAAATTTCAAATGAAAACGTTAAAAAATTCATATATGTGTTTTTGTAAATCTATCTGTCTGTCGGCCTCCATTTCTCTCTCTCTCTTTCTCTCTCTCTCTCTCTCTCTACGAGAGAAATTTGAAATTAAATCCTATATTTCAAATATGAAATGAAACCTCTCGATTAATGCGTGAATTCATTTAAACGTTCGAGAAACGGGACTGAAATATTTCACCTTGATTGTTCTTCTCAAGAGACCACGTCGATATAAAATTATCGAGAAGGCAGTTGCAATTCAGATGCGCTAATTGTACAATGATGTACATTAAGTGTTGTAATGAATGCGATGTGCTTCACGTCGAAGCGAATATCTCGGCGCAACACGGGTTAAGTAGTAATATTTGTGTGTGATTGCGTGTGATCAGTGTTATTTCAAGAATCCCTCTGCGCTTTTCTCCCCGCTCCTCTCGTTCGCTTCCCTTTACGGGACGCGCGCGACGGGGATAACCGCAATTACATCATTAATTTACGATTATCGCAAAGACGACGACTCGAGCACGGCCATTCGCATTTTCGAGCGGGACCTCCGGCGACTTTTAATGCGCTATGAATGGCGGCGAACCATAACGGTTCGACCGGTTCGCACGAACGCGATATTCGTCACGAGGATACACCTGACGCGTTCGACTAACAGAATCTACTTTATAAGGACGTCGTAAGTAGGCAGCGGTCTCCTTTTCACGGATATACTCTGTGTACGGGGTGTCCCAGAAGAAATTTCTCGGCGGACAGCCGTCAGTCTTCGACCGACTGCGCGACGATTCTGCCTTCGCGAGCCGCACCGTCAAGGCGAGACCGCGAAGGAATCGTCATTTCTCGCGTGTCACTTTTCCAATTTTTAACGTCGCATATTCCTGCGTCCGAGCCTTCAGTCAGAGTCCCGGAACGACGTTCACGTCGATACGCGCGCACAGGGAATAGAAAATCACTGAATAAACGCTGAATAAACAAAACTCGCTTCCTTCCGTGTTATTCGCCCGTCCGAGGAGAAGCGTTTCTCCTTGGAGCGCTCATTTGGCTCGAGAACGAAACTATCTGCCGCGCCGAAGGTCATCCGGTACTGTCGACGCGTGCATTTTATTTGCCCGATGCATATTGCATTCCGACGAGCGAAATCGCGGCGAACGAGTTACGGTATATCTCGCTAATGTTTGGTAATTGCCGACCATTCCGGTAAACGGTATTTCGGTATGCTTCGCTGTAACGCTATTTCTGATTGACGAAGAGAAAGAGTGAGAGAGGGGGGGGGGGGGGGTTTNCCTGAGATAAGATATCCCCTCGAGTATGGACAATAGTTGAGTATAAGACAATAGACATAATTTAAAGCTAGTACGTGAGAATGCAATAAAATGTAATTTAAGGAGTACCGAAATTAGCGGAAATACGAGCTGTGTTCCGAAATTGTAATCCACAGGTAGAATAACATTTAATTGGTCAATTAGAAAAAAAGGCAAGGATTTCTTTATCATGATTGGTTAATTAAATGCCATTCCGCCCGTCGACTACGGTTCCGAAACGCAGCCATGCACGGTAAAAGACATCTTGTGCTTGTATTCGGTTCTTGTTAAATCTGTTGTGTTAAATTTTTAACATACCCGCGTGCTACTTTAAAATTGCGTTTATGTCATCTCAACATTTTGTGTCAATATTCAATATATATAAGTGTTAAAAGGACACGTTTTATACTTTAGTGTTGTATTAATTTTGCGTTCATTTTTGACATTATATTTGTGTTACTTTTTATTATATTCATGTTGTATTAGATTAACACAAAAATTTGGGCGGACCGGGACATGTGAAATGTATGAAATTTAGCACAGATTTTTTTTAATTGTGCGGAGGATTTATTAAAATAAGATTAATAAGATTATTAACTAATAGGTTAATAATCAGTTGAGAATAAATATGATATACAAGATCCAATATAAAATTAATAGGAATGCAAGATCAAATATGAAATTAACTGAGTAAATCGAAGTAAATCGAAGAAAATAATAAAGAGAGAGAAGAGAGAGGAGAACGGTGAGATGACCTTTCGGAAATCGCTTATGACACCTGGATTTTCGAGCGGTCGTCCGACCATCTTCCTTGCGACTTTCAAGGGATTTACTCGTTGTTTGCGTTTGTTTGTTGTTTAACGCGCAATAATGCGCTGAGTATATTTCGCCGCGTGTAATCCGCGCGAGAGGCCACACATATGTATTATTTAATTCGCACTTGATTTCTCCTGCCGTTCGACAGCTCGTGTGATTTTCGCGCTCGTACGAATTCGCACGTACTCGTGAACCACGACTTGAGACCGTCCGACGGGAAATCGTATTGGATCTTTTTCATAACGTAATCGGCAAATCGAAATATCGAAAGTTGAGTAAGGGAGTCGCTTGCGCAATGATCAACGGCCGCAATGATAGGTGTTGCTGGCCGCTGCTCTTTCGTTTTGTTGAAATTCACTGAGACTTTCACGATCCACATAATCGATCCGAGACCGCCGGTCAGCCGGGCATTAGGAAAAGCTGGATAGCTGGGGGCTCTCGTTAGAAGGAACTTCACTCAGCTTCACAGTCCGCCGGAAGTCCCGAATCGTCCATGAACTCCAGCCACACTCGGTCATTTAGGATCGCGTGTGCAGTCACGCGCATGCAAGAAACGGAGGCGTAGTCTTCTTCTTCTCCCTTTCTTCTTCCTCCCCCTTCCTCTCCTCTCACTTTGTTTATATTCATCGAGATCCGGATATCTTCTCTTCACTGGGGATTCTACGGCCGCATGCGGCGTTTCACCGTGCACCACAACGTGACGAAACCGATGAAACGAACGCGATAGAGCTGTGACGCGCGCAATTAAGAAAATTTAATTTTGACTAACAAGAGCGGCATGAGAAGCGCGGAGAGATTGATTAATTTCGTCAAATCTTTTCTCCCCCGTGTGAATGAGAAGTGTGTCGACACGGATTGCGTGCGATCCGCGCGCGTGGGATTGGACTCGTGGCGAGAGAGAAAGAGAATGGTTGCATTTAGACGTAATTCACATCCAACGGAAGGAGCAGATTGAATGCGCGATGCTGGATCGCGCGTTTGTATGTTGTAGGTGAAAACGCCGCTTCTCTCGCGTACTTTATTCGACAGTTTTTCCGCGCCGGCTGCTCGATATTGCGCAAGACAAAATAATTAATATCGCCGATGCTGGCCTCTCGGGACCGGTTGTGCCGTTCATGTTTTTAGATTTTATCCTGGCGTCTGAGATTTAAAGTCGCGTTCAACGTTGCAACGATGAATTTAACGTTTGACTTTAAAAATTATCCGCGTTTTAATCAGCTTTCATACACTGGGATTGCAATTGCGGGACGATTTATAAAGAGAAGAAACAGTTGACAGTTAATAAACATGTTGAATTTTCGAAAAAATTCCTTGAAAAAGGACAGAAGTATATTTGCTGTGGGAAAAATCTTTAGGACGGCTCGAAGATTGATTTCGTAAGGTTCGCGTCTGGGTTTTGGACTGATCGGATTTTGATAACGAAACGAGTTTTTGTTCGTTCTTTCAAGGCAACTTCATCGCTTGAACGGCAGCGATATGGGTGTGTCGTGCTAATAATGTCGCTTTTTAATTATGTCACAAAGCATAACGGAGTCAAGAAGTGTCGAGTGAACGAGTAACGGCATTCACCCGGCCGACGAGAAGCGCGAAAGGAGAAGACTCGTACAAATCACTGGGGTCCACAGAGGGGCCCGAGGATACACTACTCGTTACACACAGAATCTACTAATTATTATTTATTATTCGTTATTATTTACCGAATTTATTCACGTTTGCGTGATTTCGTTCGGGATATCTCAAGCAACCTTGAGCAAATGTCCTGCCGTATAATTTTCTAAGAATGTACACTGAGAGAAAAACAACTGGATCCGCAAAATCGACGGTCAATCTTAGCCAAAAAAAAAAATACTGTGTCCGCTGAATAAATTACGCGTTGCATTGACGTGAAACAATACGTTGCGTTAAAATGGTTGACGAAATTGCAATAATTGAATCAATTGGTAATTCATCACAGCAACAGTACGATTTGTTCGGCGGATTAAATGCGCTTGAAGAAGATTTTCGCTCGTCCAAGCAAAATTTCGTTGATTCTGCAAGCTTTTCCTTTTCCGGAATATATGAATTATTACAACTAAATATAAATTACCATCCCCTCCGCTGCTCTGAAAAAATTCATTACGGCCACGTGGATTCAACGAGATGAATTCCGGGCGATTCGACTGAGTTCGGATATTGTTTGAAACAATAGCACGTCACGTTTAAATAATAACGTTCGATTCTGGAGCCGACAATGGTAACGAATAACGTTCCACTTCGCGGCGCAGTTGTTCCATTGAGCAAGAGAATGCGCGCGTTTCGCCGGAAAAATCTCGCATCGTAGGTGGCTGTAACAAGCGCCTCCGTGGCGCCATCCTTCACAGGAAATTGCGGTTGTCAAAGCAACATTTACGAACGATTACGAACGACGCCGGTGCTGATTGTGAATTTCATGCTTGCGCTCTGCGCTCTGCTTTTATTATCGCGTCTTGTCCGTCGCGCCTCGCATCGCCGAGGCCGCTCATTAACCATCGGGGATGCTTCCACCCCCCTTTTATTTCAATTCTCTCCTCGTGCACCGAGGAGAAAGTGTGTTTTTTCCAGCGATATTCATAGCGACATCGAAAACGTTTCCCGAGCGACTCCGAAGCCGAGGAAAACCGAGCTCCGCCTACCTGTCCCCCAATTTCCACCTGTCTCTTGATTTAAACGCGCCCTTTGCCACGACAACTCCTCGGGCATTCCTCGGCCCTTCCTACAGTCTCAGTGGCAACGCGCAAGGTGGTAACCGTGTCACTTCTTCGTCGAAAGAATGCCGAGGTTTCGCCGATACTATCTTACGCTCTAACAATTTACATAATCGCTCCTCCATTTTCCGCGACCGTTCCTCCAGTTCAAGCATCAAACGTCTAACGGGGGCGGAAGGGGGGAACGGGGGAGGGAAGGAGGATATCTCATAGCCGGGGCACGATTTTTCAACGGCGCGCGAAATGCCTCCTCGAGCTCGTTCACCGAGCGTGAAAAATTCGCGCCGTTTATCATCGGAGAAGGGGGGGGGGGGGAATTTTT
>NW_014555639.1:746291-798127 GCF_001313825.1 Dinoponera quadriceps
AGGGGGGGGGGGGGAATTTTTCTCCGCGTTGACCGGCCGTACCTTTCGGAGCGCTCCTCTCCGAGACCAAGAAAGTTTACCTCGTGCAGGGAACACTCACCGGACGTCGTGGTGAGCCGCGTCTCGGCGATCGTCAAGGAGTAGGCGACCCCGCCTAGGAGGCAGAGTCCCGCCGCCGCCAGCAGGAAGCATCTTTCCTGGATACGCATCCTACCGCATTCTTCTGCACAGAGCTGCACACGGAGACGGACACCACGCACGTTCCACTAGGCGCGTGACCACTGGACCTTTCACCTCGCGCGGGCCCTCTCTCAGTCGGGAAAATCGCGAAAAACGGGCCGGAAAACCCGAGGAAAATTCGAGCTCGGCCCGAGCTGCTGCTCGCGGCAAAGCAACAACGCGGGAACAACGGACAAGCCCGTGGTCGACTGGAACGGGTTTCAAAGTACGGGGTAGAGAAAGAAAGAGAGAGAGAGAGAGAAAGAGAGAAAGAGAGAGAGAGAGAGAGAGTGGTCCACTCCGTGTGCGCGCACGTTTGTGTGTATGTGTGTATATATCTGCGCGCGTACCTGCGCGCGTGTACCTAAGCGTCTGTGTGCGCGCACGTGAGAGGAGCGAAGGGAGAGGAGGTGGAGGACGGGTCTCTCTCTCTCTCTCTCTCTCTCTCGGAGGAGGAGGAGGAGGAATCGGAGAGTTCTCGTGCAGTCCTCGAAACACTAACCGGGGACACCGCTGGAGGCACACGTACATGCACACGAAACACACCGATCGCGCGACTAGCCCGTTCGCTCTCGCCTCCGTGCTCGCGATCCGTGCCGAGGCCGGAGGTGAAGTGTACCGCAGCAGCGGTGAGCGGGATTCCCCTCCGCCGAGGAGGTGGTGGTACCGCCGCCACCACCTCGGTGACGAGCTCGGCAAGCCAATGCGAGGCTCTTTGCGTGCGTCCTCTACCGCGAGCTGGAGCACGGTCGAACTCACCTTGCTCGCGGGTCGGTGCCCGTAGGTACACTAGGTACCATAAATACCTGGACGCGCGCCGGCTACGAGGAGACCTCCGGGAGCCGGGAAGAGCGAGGCTCGCGAATTCCCCGTCGCGGAATGCCCGATTACGCTCGCTCGACATTAGCGGGAGTAAAAGTAATCGGTGAGATACATCGTAATTCGTGATTTCTCTCACGAGATGCTCGGAGCGAACGTTGCACGCGCGCTCGTTGGGAAGCGACCGGATTTTTCGGGTGTCGAGCTCTCGTATCCGGGCATCTGGATGACGAAGCGGCTAAAAAACGGCCGGCCGTGCTTTCACCGTCTCCTCCGAGAGACATTCTATGCGCGATGACGCATTAGTGGTTCAGGAGGGCCCTTCGTCGGATCGACCGCCTGGAATGTCCGATTTGTCACGAGGCGTCGCCGCTGGAAATGCCCACGCCGGCTCCGCTTTTGTAATCCTGACGTCAACGCGGAAACTCTCCTTCATTTCGAGGTCGCGATTACGCGCGTAATATCGTCCAAAAAAGGAAAAGGAATGTAAAATTGTCGCGTCTACCGGACATCAGTACTAATAATCATTAACAATCGTACGCTTTCCTGAGAACGTACACTGGAAGAAAAACGCTATATTCAAGTAAATGTTTTTTGCTGCAGGAGACCTGATTTAGGAGACATTTGTTGTAGGAGCAATATCGGTGTCATTATTTTACTTGGATTAAGTAAATATTACTTGAATATAGCGCGCTAAAGGAAAAAAGTGCTACATCCGAGTAATATTTTTCATAATGGGTAATTAAATATTATAATTCTTTCCCGTTTGAGATGCGGTCGGCAGATTCTCTCAATGATTTTCGTTCTGTTGCATTGAAACATTTTACAGCAACCAGCTGAGTCTTATTTACCTTATTTACTATCTTTTTTTTAAATATTTAAATGATATATTATGTACATCATATTTTTTATTCATGTTTTTCCTAATATGTTTTGCGTCACTACTTATTAACTTCACTTATATAAGTCCTTGTTCCCTTATTTCATATGTTTTTCCATGCTTATATTACATACTTTATGTTTTTCCATGCTTATATTACAATACTTCAGTTATATAGGAAGTAAAATCCGTGTAGCTGTTGCCCTACTTTTTGGTCACTCGCTTTACACCGTTGATATTCACCAATTTTGTAATCATTTTTGTGCCCAATAAAAAAATATTATTATTATTATTATTATTACTTGACTCAAGTAAAATATATAATGACTCTAATATTCCTGAATAAATATTTATTTGAACATAGAACTTTCTTTTCTGAGTATATCAATATCTTACCGAACATTCCGCGCTTTTTAATGCCGGCTATTTTAATATTATTTTACTGAGAGAATGTGATGTATTCTCCCTCTTCTCTTCGGGGGGAATACCGTGAGAAAATATAATGAAATAAATTACAATTCAAAAGAAAGTGAAGTTACTATCGAACAATGTACAGTTTTCTAACAACTTGCTCTTTATAGTGCAGCCTTTGAAGTCGCGAAAGCGAGTTTACTTTCCAATTTCTTTCGGATTTACCGAGTCAAATTAGCGAGTCTGACTGAGTTCCATCCGCGTATGGCCATTCTCATTCGCCGATTCGTCTTCTTTTCCTTGTACGTTTGCAGTCGAGTCCTGGTTTAAGCGGTCAGAAACTTCCTCGTCAAGTGAAACGCCAAGCTCGGGAACTCGCGCTTCCCGAATCGACGGATCATCCGTTTTCCTCATTAAAGATTCTTGGGCGCATCGGCAGGCACTTCCGGGGCGTCCAGTCCCGCTGGCCGACCGCCTTTCGGAAAGATGGAAACGTCAGCGCAGCTTCGGAAGGTCTCCTGAGGACCACAGCCGTTGGCTCCTTTCCCGTTCTCGCATAATCCCCAGGTGTTTCCGGTGCGGTAGTGCCACCTTAATCGGAATTGACAGAATATTATTGCGACGTTCTTCGTAACGATATTCCGAACTTACTTCGAGTGAAATTCTTTCTTCTATCGATTATTGTCGAGCTGTCACGTTTCGCGTTCTCACCTGACTACACAGTGTTCGCACGTGATGTTTGGCAGGACTACTTTGATGTCGAGGTTTCCATTCCCTGGTGGGGGATAAAATTTGTAGCCGCTGCCATCGGCCAACGGCACAGGATATTTCTCGAAGCACTCGTCGGTTTCCAGTTCTTTGTTGTGCTTCAGTGGGCAGATATTGAATTCGAAGTAGCCCATGTGGTTGGCCGCGAGACGAACAGTAAAAGTGACGGTTTCACCTGCTTCGTACCTGCGAAAAAAATTACATTTTTACAATTAACTGCGATAATCAAGACACGATAACAAAGTGAACCACCCAAAATGACAAAATAAGTTGCTCTTAGAGTAGTATTTTACAGTAGTATTTTTTAAACGATTCCACAAATGGAACAGGCTCAAACTACTATCACTAATGTTTAAAATAAATTCTCTCTCTCTCTTTCTCTCTTTATGTATCCATCTTTCTCTTTCTATCTATCCATATATTTCTTGCTAAGGTACTCACTCGATATATTTATTTAGCTGGCAATGCTAATTGTCAGTTTCAGTGAAATTTATTCACGAATAAATTTCTGAATGAATTAAATGCATCTAGAAAAAGATTTCTTCAAATTTAATAAATTTTATTACATCCAAACAAATTCCATCATTGGCATGCTCCAAAGAAATTAATGTTTCGATTAATAAGTACGATTGTTAGACATTCAACGAATATGTATCTACATCTTAAATAAAAAATTTGCTTGAAACGAAAGATAATTTTCTCATAAAGAAATTATTTGTTTCATTTTATTAAAAGAAATTATTGGTTTCATATATGGCTACATATTTATTGTAACCAAATAATACTTTATTTGGTTAAAAGATATTATTTCAAATAATAGCGTTCATTCTGTTAAATAACAGAGTTTTCATGAACGAGACAATAAAATGTTTACTCAGACAAATAATATTTCGTATATGTTGTTCCTATGAAATAAATTTTAGTCAAATAAATAGAAATACTAAATCTAAAGAAATCTTTTTTTCTACATGGAAATGAATAACGTTTCCATTGTTTCTCTCTTCGTTCAAAATGTCAAATACTTTCTATCCCAGGCGTGTCTGATTATGATACGTTTACTCACTTTTGAACGATAATACCCGTTCCATAGCGGCCTCCATTTTCATTCGATCGTGGTCGAGGTAGGGACCAATCGTCACCACATTCTCCGCATTTGCCACCGTTTTTGATGTGTTGCGTCTGGTGAAAAATATTCCCATCCAATTTCAACAATTGTCTTCTTCACGTTTTTCGAAGCGTTAGTATCAAATGTTTCAATAAACTCTGCTATAATTTGCGATATTGTTTTAAAATAAAGTCTGCTAAGGAATAAGTGTTTTGACGATTTGCACTTTTAAAGTTCAACTTGCGCGTCAATATATTTTCTTTTTTGCCAGGGAAGAAACTATATACTAGTGCTGTCAATTTCGACTACCCGAATACCCGAATCTTTTCAGTAACTGAGTGCACAGATAATTTCAGATGTAACAAATTATTGATTATTCTAACAATAACAGGTAGTAAACACGTCTGAAATTAGCCGCATACTCAATTATTGAAGGACTCGGGTACCTGGGTAGTCGGGATTGCGTCCCATGCGGCGCATCTTATTATACTCTGCTGTTTGTATGGTTGCCTACTTTAAGGGAGTTAAGATATAAATTGAAGCGATTTATCGAAAGAAGAAATATAAAAATACCACGTATTTAACTCTAGACATTCTTGTTGTTTTGGTATTTAAATGCAAATATTTAAACTTTTAACACAGAATATATGTACATACATTCAATATATATATATATTTTTTTTTTTTAAGTTTAATAATTAAACATTTATATTTAAAGATCAAAACAATAGGAGTATCCACAATTAGGTACCAGGCATTGGTACTTTTGTCTCAGTACAGTGCAACTTTGTAACTTGAGTAGTAAATCTTTTTCCGACCTTTCAAACGCGTAATATAGTTTTCGATACGCGTAATTATTTGATGAAACGAACTGCAACTCGAGAACTAGCTCTCATACAAACGTGCGCATACTAGCGTATATATTTTACATAATACGAAATTTAAAAAATTGTTCACATAATAATTTTAACAAATTCATGTATACATCCACATAAATATTCATGATACTTTGTTTCCGTGTTACAGACTGTTTCAGTATCTCGATATATTCTGTCCTCGAGGAAAAAATGTAATTTGCATAATTTTCATTAAAAAAGAAATATTAATCTAAACGTTTGAAATATAAATCTCCTGGATGTTCGCGATTACGAGCTTTATCTCGCGCAGTTCGATACACCGGTATCGCACCGGCAATATCGTACAGGGTTATTTCACGTTGAATCGAGAGACTTGACAAACGCATTCTCCGAAAATCTGATCGATCGACCTCTTTGTGCGAGACCTTTATGGTTTCCGCGCGGCGGAGGTTCAGCGAGAGAAATTTCTAATTCGGATTCTGTCTCGGGCAAAGCCGTAGGATTCCGCCGAGGCAACGATTTAGCTAATACCCGGGCCTTAGGTCAATCAAAGGGCGCGCCTTCGAGAGTTCGCCGACTTATTTCCGAGTTACTTCAGGCAGGTTTCACTTACAACTTACTCGCAACGTTATTCCATCTTTGTTTCTTACGGTTCATGTTAAATCAAGAATAGATAGAATGACACACGCGTCGTTGCGAGCGTTAGGTGGAACCCGCTTTTTATATACGTACGCCGCGTCCGCCGCAGAAGTGCTCGTTGTCATTGTAGTTCCGTTCCACCGGGAAGCCCTTCCTCCAGGCGCTGCTCCTGTTTACAGGATCCATCATCATTCCATGGCCGTAAATCTCCTGCAAATTAATGGCGGCCACCAGCGCCAGGGCCAATACTTTTGCGAACGCCATTTCACTTCTTGCCGTCTCGTCTTCGATGGTGATAATTGCTACGTGAAAATGTCACCCGCATTTACTTTATATAGTCGCTCAATTCCCGATAAGAGCCAGTTTCATAACGAGTTAACAATCAACTTATCAATTGTCTTATCAGACGTGACGGATTACGTCAAGCCAAGAAAAATACAGGACACATACAAGCACACAGACAAATACACGCACACATACGTACGATATATATAGTCGTCGCGCGCGTATTAATACGCGGGCATAATGTGCAACGAAAAGTAGAACCAATAAAAAACGCGCCTGATGTGACGAATATTTATTTAGAATGATAGCAACAATGTTCGGCGGCTCGTGCAAACACGAGTTGCGAACTTTTGCGGGAGCAGATGTCAGCGCGGTCAAATTCCGCTCACGTGTGAATTAATTCACATTGTAACGATATTTGCCTTATTGTATCGATCCATGCACCGGACGTAATCCAATCAAGTTATTTTTCGTCGCGCCCAAGTTGAAATAGCATCGTGTGCGTGCACGCACCACTCGTGGAACAATGCGCGATATTCATTAAAATATTTCGTTTTCACGAAAGAGAAACACGTATATTATATATGTAGCCGGCATTCTTCTAATTGTCGGTTCTGTAATTGGAAATGCTGCAATTATCTCCCATAACGGAGTTTGCAGTTGGATTTCGAAAAAAAAGAAAGGAAAAACAGACGGGAGGATTTCAAATTTTACGCGGAATAACGTCATGTATGGGCTTTTCATCAGTTCCGGGATACCTCGCATAGCAATTCGTTAATCCACCGCTGACGCGAAGCACAAGTTTGAACTTCAACAATGTCAAAACTGCATAAAAAACACGCGCATTCGTGTGCAAACAGCGCGACAGCTGTGTTTAACGTGCGATATATCATTTCTTATTTTTAACGGTGCGCATAAACATTCGAAGAATACAATTGGCATCTGAAGTGTCACAGATCAGACGTTTTCAATTGTGTTTAATACAATGATATTAATTAATTAATTACCTTTGCAGTGGGGACTATTTCAAAATCGGCAAATAACGCGATGCGGTGTTGCAATACCAAGTAACGACAAGTCGTGTGTCAAAGTTATTGTCTATCGTTTCTGGCAATTGTCTATTTCGGAAAATCTTCACTTGCACCTCGAAAATTGTACGATTGAAATTCCTTGGAAAGCAATGATGCGAAATGCTCACATGGATTATCCGGAAATCCGTTTATCAGATTCGTTTATCTTTCTATCAATTCGTGCTATCGATATTTTTATTTGGTCCGCTTGTTTTCCAGTTATTTGTACATTAATATTACTTAATATCAAGATAAGTTGATTTTTACTTTTAATTAAGTAAACAATTAAAGGCCTGTAAATTAACTTAGTTAAATTAAAAGTGTATTGTCTTAACCACAACTGAATTAATAATTAAGATAAAATTAAATTAACTTAAAATGTTAAAAATTAATTACGCAAAATATTACATATATAATGCGTGTGTTTTTTAGCATAAATAATCTTTTCGTCGCAGATTAAATTTATGTAAAATAATAAAAAGATAAATAGGTCTATTATAAGAAAATTCCGACTGTTTCGTGTTCAGGATTCCATACAAAAAAAGACGTTTAGAAAAACAAAAAAAATTCAGCTGACATTATTTTTTTTTTCTTATTTTCTTATGTTTTCTTATTTTTACATTATTATTTCTTTTATTTTCTGTTGTAAGTATCTAGCAATGATTTTATTATTATTATGAATTATTTTAACTTATATATAAGTGAAAATAAACAAATAATGTATTTTCCAATAAAATAGGACAATTCAGCATTTTCCTTCTTTTAAGAAATATGATAACGTTCTAAAGAATAATATAACTTTTCTGAAGAATAATATTCTAAATGAGTCGACTTTCTAAATTCGCGCAAATTTCATCGCTTGAATCCAATCCATCATTGTCGTCGTGTTGGAAAACGCTCAAATCTAATTTCCTCTGTGTTCCCCCATCCGCTTCCCGTCAGATCAATCGACATATTTTTCTGTCAATCTTCAAGTTGGTCAGATTTTTTCATCCGATGGCTCATTACTTTCACTGTTCCAGTAATTTTCACAAATAAATTTCAGTACGTCTCTTCTGACGACCGGTGGCGACAAGGACCCACCTCTTAAAATAGCGATATCAGCGCAATTTCTCCACTCCCAAGTAACTGACTGATTGGACATTGTGGGCAAGTCTTGCTCGAGATTTTCTGTGCCACGAAACTGCCACCTGTATTTGAATTTAAAAAATTACGATTAAAATAACATTGCAGGTTGTCACATCGTATCCAACAACGATATTCCAAATTGGTTTCCGTTGTATGTTTAACCCCCCGTTACTCGCAATATCCAATAGATATATATGTTTAGGCTACACGTATCGCCGTTGCTATATGACTTCAAGATCGAACTCGTTTTGTCAATGTTTTTTTTTTGTCCTCAGTTTTTCACTGTTTTTTATGTACTTTTGTGCCTGTTCTATTAGCCTAGTTCTATTAAGTTCTATTAAGTTCTACTAAGTGGTAATGAAAGAAAAATGGTTCCAAGAAACGGAAGAAAATAATAGAGAAACTAGTTATGAGATTGCGAGTATTTATTCGGTGTGAAAAATATTGCGACTAACGAGGGGTAAATTTTGACCTTAATCACGTTACGCTGCAGGACATGTTACAATGTATCAAAGAACCGTGCACAAAGTAGTTTCATGCGTATAAATATTCTATTTATAAATCTTTCTCTATATATGTGTATGTGTGAAATTTTTAATCTATTTTTTTCTCAATAAAAATTCGATCTGACGACCTTCTATTTTTACTTCCCTTATTTTTACTGTTCCTGACAGTAACATGTTAAGCCTACGAGGCATATCCGCGCTTTTTTTTCGCTTGCCTCCTTTTTCATGTTTTGTACAAAACGCTATACCCTATTCCTATTCCTCTATTATTAAAAAAAATAGTTGGGTCCGTGTGACCAATACTATCATCAGTTTGATTCAATGAAATAATTGGTTTTCTGACGGCAACGAGTCTACAAAAACAATAAATAAAAATTGGTAATAACACAGACCTAGCCAGAAATAAAAAGTCAAATCAATGTCGATTGTAGTGGCAATCGACGGTCGAAATTTGCAACTGATTCAGCCCAAATATGGACTTAAAATTTTTACTAGTCATCGATATTGGCTACTGTAATTATAAAATATTATTTGTAACAGAATTACAATGATATAAACGAAATAAAATAAACTAATGTTATTTTGTTTAAATAAAAAAAGATTGTCACTTTATCTTTTGCATCTTGTCATCTCATAATAAGTTCCTCTGTAGTTCGATTCTATCATAGGTAATAGTCACCCATCCTTTTCTTAACTATGGTCAAGGTTGCTTTACTTCCATAATCAAGCATGAACTTTTGATATCCTGGCGATATCTTGCGAGATTATGCTTGTAATTATTCTTATATTTTTACGAATTATTTTTACATCTTTCAAAAAACACTAATGGCATAATTTTGATAATTTTGCAAATGAAATAATGTAAAAACAATCCTATGGAATAGAAATTAATATAATGACAACTTAAAATGATGACATCAACGATTATCTATATTGTGATTCTTACCTATCTCAGTCATATTCTTGCATTTGCTGTTACAACTGATTAGAACTTTTTTCAGCTTCTTTATGACTTAGAACTTTATAGAATTTTTTTTAATTGTTCAATTGATATAAAAACAATGTTTCTTATAGGATCGAAAATAACAAAAATATTGACCAATATTCGACACCGATTAGACTTTTCATTTCTGGCTGGGGACAACATATCTAGGTAAGCTTAATAATTTATAAAAGACTAAAAAAAATGCAAAAATCTACGATTTACAATATTTTTATGATGTAGGCCTGAGAGACTTGTGATGTTATTTCAGCGTCAAAATCGCGGGTGTTACTCTTAAAGCTGACCCAGCAAACATATGTAATGATTGTTAGACTTGGTTTTTCATTTTTTAATAAACTTACGGTTTAGGCTTAACCTAATGATAATATAAAAGTTGTGTTTTTCTATTCATAGTTAATCATTAAATTGATGGTTTTGTAATGGTAACTTTTAAAGTTTAATGATTAGTCATGGGTAGGAAAAATACAATTTTTACATTATCATCAGTTTAAGCTCAACCAGAAATTAACCAGAAAATGAAAAACCTTGATTGAAATGAAGTCCTTAATGATATCTCAGACGTCATGAACACATCATTATGTTTATATTATGTTGAGAAATACGTCTCTAATAAGGTTACATTAAAATCACGAAACTCGAAATTGATAAAGTTAACGTGTCGAGCGGAACATAAAAATCAGAATATTCAAAGTTATCAGTCCCAACCTCAAGACGCAATGTCTACATATGAGCCTGTGCGGCAGTTGAAGACTAACAGCGATTTCCCTCAGCTTCGTTTGCGAACTGGTAACGTTGAAGATGTAGCCACTACCGTCAGCCAGCGGCAGGCGATTACGATGGAAGCATTCGTCGGTTTCTAGTTGGTCTTTCGTGGTCAGTGCACAGATGTCGAATTTGAACTGACCTTCGTTGTTGCCTGAGAGTTGAACAGTCACGTTGATGACGGAGTTTTTCCTGTACCTGCGAGGGATGACAATCTCGTGAATAACCGCACTCGTACGATATCGTCGGCGTTATGCGGATCTTATCCTCTTCGTTTGCTCGAGAAAATACGATTTACTCACACACGAATGATCATTCCTTTTCCGTAGGTGCCGCCGTTCTCGTTTGGTCGTGGTCGATTTAAGGAGTAATCATCGCCACATTCCCCGCACTTGTTGTTATTGTTGCGTTGTACCTGAAAAAGAAAACGAACGTCGTTTTCAGCGGCACTGTTATTCTCCACGCTAAGAATGAGATCAATTAATCGCCCCCTTCGTCGGAGAAAGAAGATTGACGATTGAAGACGCGCGAAATAAATGAGAAATGAAGTTTTACTTCGCTTAGAGAAATAACATCGGTTGAGTTAACGTAATAATGAACGAATTAAACGCGTGTTGGTTTTGTGAAGAAAACAGAATTTGATTGCACAATTGAACAAAAAACGACTTTTTTCGAACACTAGGACGAGACTAGTCATTTCCTACAGTTTTTCAGACGCTGAGTACGAATTCGGTTTCCAAATTGCTTCATCATGTCACAATTTTGGGAAATTTCCCAGACAGCAAATGTCCAAAATCGGGACATGAGACATTTTTTAGACGTCTTGAAGTCGTGTTTAAGACGTCGTGATATGTCTTTAAGGTGTTTTTAAACGTTCAAAAGACGCCTTACGTCCCGATTTTGGACATTGTACTGTCTAAGTTGCTATTGGAGCTGCAAGAAAGGACTATTTTCATGTATTTTCATATAGTTTATTATATTCTAACTACGATATTAACGTGCTGGAGAAGTTATATTGAAAACTTAATTTGATTGAAATTAAAATTAAATTATGTTCCCAGAAATTAAAATTAAATTATGTTTCCAGCTAAACAACACCGGAGGACGAAATATTGACGGCATAGACGTTATATTGCCGTCAATATGCCATCCTCCGGCGTCATTTGACTATCCGGTTGACAACTTTCAGCCTTCAAAAGGAAACTTTGCGTCAGCTATGGTTAATAAAATATTCATGGTTAAAGATAGAATTAAGGACCCTATTGCGGAAAAGCTGCGACTTAGATCATTGACGATTTATCAAATAGTTTTCAACTGTGTTTATTTAAACATAGAAGTTTTTTATAGATAGATCACTGAATACGAATTCGATATCAAAATTGACAAATTCAAAGTGGAAGATAAACGTTAAATCATGTTTGAATTTTAACAAAGGAATTTTTCACATTAAAATTAACAATATTTAACCGTAAATATCTTATTAACCACAGCTGAAACAAAAAAATTCCTTTTGAGGACTGAAAAAAGTCCTAACAACACATTTAATTTTGATTGTAATAAAATCTCCAGTATGTCACATATCATAGTTATAACATGACAAAATATGTGAACCATTTATTACAAATTTAATTGCAAATTTCTCAAAATTTTGATGTGACGGAACAATGTAGAAATTGGAATTATTATTATTATTATTGATTCTTATGAACCACATTCGCGGTTCTTAATTTAATGGATCTTTCCGCAGTTATTTCCTGCACCCTTGAAGAAAACTCTTCTCGCTCACTCGCAATTCCGAAATGATCGACATCTCGATACTTTTATGCCGAAGAAAAAAGAAAATACTCGACGTGTGTACGTACGATTGGCCCGCCGCAATTGGTATCGCCATCCTTTAAGTTGCTATCTGTCGGGAAGTTCTTCCTCGAGACGCTGTTTCTACTCAAAGGGTAGATCATCTTTCCGTATCCGTGAGTCTCGTGAAAATCGATAGTGGTGAGCAACACCAGAGTCATCAAGAGCTTCGTGAACGTCATTTTTCCTTTGGTCGGCGATGACTGGGGCGATCAAACGGATTCAGCACAAGCTGTCGTATACAGAACACACGAGTGATTTCCGCCCCGATTTATTTCACATTAATGTGAATACGATAAGCCGTACGCTCGTACTTTCGACCTCTAATAGCGGGTTAACGATTAATTACGGATTATCAGATGCAACGGATTGCAGGATGCTATCGACTGGAATTAAGTACACTTCATTTATTACGTTATTGCTACGGGGGCTTTAACAGCGAATAATTCACTCCGATGCCAGTCATATTCCTTCTCTTTAAAATTTAACTTAGAATTGCCATTATGTCAGCTCGGATTAAAGGAACTAGAAAGCGAGCATGACTAAAACTGTGATTGTAGTACACGATGTTACACACGAAAATAGCTTTAATGGAAAATATAAGATTTTACATTAATTTAATGAACGTATAAAGTGAATGTCTCAATTTGTTACAGCGTCTCAATTTATAAAAATCTCATCTATTTTCCTTAATAAATCAGATAACGCATCTCTATATTTATTTGAAAAAACGTATTTTTACTTTAGATTTTTGTCGACATCTTAATCAATTTAAATCTTATCATAAAGTAAAAAATATATAATACAGTCAGGACTGCAAATGTTCCAACCTCCGAACGCAATAAATGTTATGTATTTAACTTAACACGTATATTACAAATTTATTGATTTATTTTCACGATGAGTTATTTCCACGAATTTACATTGTCACTAATTGGGAGATTCATTTTAAATGAATAAACGACTGCGTTAACCTTCGCTACCGGTTAATAAAGCCTCGAGTTCATTCATTTAAATTGGACTCGGCTGACTTTATCGGCTATTGCTAACTCATCGATCTCCTTCTCCCATTTTCTCGCCGGCAATTAGCGTGGAGATCGCCGGCCCAAAATTCAACACGCCATATTGTCGTCATATTGGCACCGGGCGTCGGGGGGAAGAAAACCGAGCCACACCAATTTTTCTAACGAAAAGCTAAGGCGAAGCGATATGCGAGACGGCAGCTGTCCGGCAGCTGTCCGGCAGCTGTCTGGGGCACAGCATCTACATTAAATAATAGAGAGGGTGGTTCTCCTCCGATGGTCAAACGATGCTGAATATAGAGAGCGTTGTTTATCATGAAATAAATATAAGGTTGGAAAGGAGCTCGCAGCGGGGAATAAGAAAAAGTGAGCCGAAGGAAAAAAAGGATGTACGTGCGCGATTCGCGACTGGAAATATTATTGTCGCTTCGGGTGTCGCTCGAGATTAGTCGATAGATGCGCGGGCTGAGTGCCTCGGGGGCAAAATTATAACGCGTCGTTCGTTCAAGTTCAAAACATCGTTAGGATATTACGGTTGACGGGCGAAATCTCGACTGTGCGAGAGAGCCGGTGTTTATGTTTGCGGTAGCGCGACTTGACGGGGCTCCCGACAGCTAGAAAAAACTTCCACCGGACGTAATACAACGCTCTCTGCTGCAGCCGACGTCTCGCTCGAACTTCCTACGTAAAATCAATATTTCCACGATGGGATCTCCAATTAGAGCGAGATGCCTCAAGTTCCCCATTGTACAAGCAATTCGCCGATAAGTTGAATCCGTGCGGAAAGTCTTTCTCTCTCGAGATGCTCCAGCCTATCATCCGAGAACTCCTCGCTCGCGTCGAATCGCGAAACGCCGAACCTCACGACTCCGGTGTGCAATTACAATAGAGCACCGTGATTCGCACGTATCGCGAAGGAATCGTCGAATCTCGAAAGAAAGGTTCCAAGAACGCCACGGACTTCTCGGCGACGACTTGCCAGTCGAATATCGAGCAATGATACCAATGCAGAGTCCGCGATTGTAATTCGCTAATTTCGATCGGTCCCGCAGGCTCACCGAGGTGATGACGAAAGCTCAGCGCGAAAATTAATATAAAGTGAGACGATAACTTCCGCCATCTTGAACATCTTCGAAGAATACAAATATTTTATTAACGACGGGATGAGAAGATGAAGCTTACGTCTACAAAAGGTATTTGGAGTGATTACCATCGCACTGATAGGAAAATATTTGCTATTTGCTATTATAACACCGTAACTATGAGCTACATATCATTAGAAAAATATTTTTCAAGTAAATATCGCTATATACAGAGGAAAAGTTTTCTTAATAAAATTTTTCTGATTGAGAAAAATGTTTCTTTTTGAAATGGAACGAACAAATAAATGTTTGATTCAACAAACAGGATTGTTTGGTTTCTCAAGCAATAAATATCTTTAAGTCAAGTAACGTATTTCTTTTATATTTTCATCCAAACATTAAAATGGTTGTCACAAACAATAAATTATTTAAAAGAAATAACATTATGTTAGAAAGATATTAACCTGTTAACCGATCGGGACGTATAAATACGTCGAACGTAAACAATATTGGGTACGGGTAGGACATATGAATACGTCCTTGAAATATGTGTTGAAAGAGTACGCACCCGTTGTATGTTGCGTAATTAAAAAAGGAATTCCCCGGTTAACAGGTTAAAGAATTTCTTTTCTTCACAGTGGAACAAAATATTTAATATATAATAAAATTAATTTTTATTGAAAACTAAATATTATTTCTTCTAAATAATACTGTTCTTTTTTTATTAAAGAATATAGTTTAATAACAACAATATTTTCATTCAAGCAAAATATTATATTATATATATTATATTGTTTACATTAAACAAACTAAAGTCAAATAAACAAGTATATCCAAAGAAACCTTTTCCTTTTCGTAGTGTCGGTGATAAATAATCTAACATATATATCTCTATTAATTATGATTGAAACCAAAAAAAGGATATAGTTGAGGCCGAAGTAACTATAAAACTCTTACTAATAATTATAATAACTACAACATATAAATAACTACATCTATCAGAATGTGATATTAATGGAATTTCTGTTGGGCAAATTTTGCTGCTACTCTCGCGCACTTGGAAGATACTCAAGGTGGCGAAATTGCTAGGATAACGTTCACTTGATATCCTGGAAGAAAATCCAAAGGACTTACGGTATATCACGTGTGTATCCTGCGCGCCGTCGCCTTCGATTTACTCGGTTTCTACCGGGCGATGCGGTCCTTCCTGTTTGCGCGACCGTCAGACAGTGAATAGCACCGCCAGCAGGGAACCCTTGCGTGTTCTCTGCTGCTGGTTCCTTTATCCTAATTGGTCCATTCACACACATGAGCCTTATTGGCTCTAGCCGCGTCCGCGTTCCGTCGGGCGTTTTCCTTACGCGGGAATAAAACGAACTGCTTCGCCTGGCCGGTGTTTTCCCGATCCGGGAGTCTCCAACGTAATTCGATCCTGAGTCCAGGTCAATTCCCGCCCAGGGTTCTCCGCGAAGGAGAGAGGACGGCTCCACGGGAAGCTCTCCCGCATTGACCTGGCGACGTAACGGCGCCTTTTCCTTCCCACCCTCGACCGCTCGATTCGATTCCCTCCTGATGGCGGTGCTCAATAGGATCCAGCCTGCTGGGAAATAAAATCCCGCAGGACTCGGCCGACGAGCCACTTCGCGACGATCCCTTCGAGGGATTCGCGAGCTCGCGACGTCGAGCTCCCGAAGATTCCCGGAGATTAGGCCCGTATATCGTGTCCACGGGTCTCCAGGTTTGATAACAATCGACGCGCCACTACAATGCAACTTCTATTCACAGTCGGATGTTATATTTAAGACCGTTTTGAGTTCAGGTGCTATACAGATCGTTAGAGGACGGTCGAATGTAATATCTGACTATGAATACCGGGGTGCGTCGCGTTGGTCGGCGATCAATGGGTTATTCGAGAGGGAGCTGAATACGAAAATAAAAATGCCCCCAGCTGTAGTGGCATGAAAAAATGCGGGTCCCTTCGGCTGGTCCGGCCTTGTCGCGAGTTGGGGGAGAAAGCGACACTTGAGCTTCCAGCTTAGCTTGGACCGCGCCCTACGACCCTCGGCGACGCGGTGAAATGATCGCGTCACCTCCGGATGAAACGAGAAGAGGCTCGGTCGGCTCGAGACGACATTGGTGCGTTGTAAGTAACACAGACTCGTTGGTCTTTACTTAAACAGCTTTTATTCATGAGATCTCGGATAGTGATACATTATGTCGTGTCATTCGATTCGTCTCTCTATGCGCTACAAGGACGTGTGGCGAATAATAGTGTGCGATTGCCGTTTAAAAAGGAAAAGGAGTGACCTCAGTACCTCGAAGAGAGTGGCTTTTTAGGGAATATTATCTTTCCCTTTTTGCGATATATTTTATATATATATATATATATATATATCTGCTGCTCTTCGGATTCCTACTCTCTCTCGAAGAGTACTGTTACGTATCCGAAAGCGGTGTAGTTACGAGCTACATATGTTACTGCTTAGCTGCCTCGTTCTGTATATAAAAATATATAACGCAGTTAATTATATATAATTAATATACTAGGCAGCTATATCCAATTAATTATGTTATTTATCGCGTCTAGCGTTAATTGGCCGTTCAAACAATACGCAAGAATAATAATTGTTACGCAAATCACTCTTACATGGAGTCTGCGAGAATATTGTGGAATATTGCAATTTGTGAAAATTTATATTACAATGTGTGTACGTCATATATATGTGTGTGTATACATATATGTACGTATTTAGACGTCGTGTGGTCAGTTATATGTGACATTCTCGTTGAAGACTACTTCGCGGCTTGATATTAATTGGATCGCATAGGAAAAGCTTTCATCGGCATGCTTCCGTGGTGCAAATCCCTTTTCGAGATATCGTCAATGTTAGATGCTATATGACGCAGTTGTGTGTAAGTGTTCGATAAAATAGATAACGGCTTCTGATAGAGTTCGATGACGAAGCTGCCATTGTGACGGATTATTTTGTTTTGCTTCCGAGATAACGCGGCTAAATAGGAAACTCGAATTAATAGACGAGTTTTTCGCTACATGGACATGGAAAGGAGAGATATCCTCGTCGTGCGATACAGATCCGCTGTTGAGATAAATTCAACGATACAGGATCAGTCGGAGATCGTTTGAACTTAAGAATTGCGCGAAAGGTCACTGTTAATTTTCCAAGTTTCAAAGTGGACTTTCCCGTAAACGATGCCTCTCGTGAAACAGAAGGATTTATTGTGCGTCATCGGATAATTCATTAATAACTAACTTTTGTACAAGGAATCACCCTGTTCCCGCTTGTACCACCGATCTTCGCTGCACACTGTGTATCCCCACACGTGACACAAAGGACTTCTCATAGAATTTATACATGTAATACAATAAGAAGTATAATAATAACAATGATCTCTCGTATATTCACAATATTAATTATAATTGCAAATATTATAATTAACACTGTAAATTTTAAAATAAATACTTAATTTATTTTCATACATGCACTTGTTGCGACACCTAAAAATATTAATGTACCATTGAGACATCCTTGCGAGATAGTTTGCGGTCGCGTTTAATAATGCTTTCGACACGAGTGGGAATCGATATGTTTGCGTTATTGTACGATTTCGAGGGAATATTACAGGAGGACAGCTCGTTGTAATGCAATGATTATAGGACGTTGCAGAAATGCCTTGCTGCAAGATTGCGACATTACGAATAAAAACGTTCGTGGCTGTGACGTTTTTGTAAATCTGCGACAATGGTGGAACGTCCGTCCTCGAGAGATCACGGCGTCACATCGTAGAAACGTTCGTTTCTATTTATGATATAATCATATATTAGAAAGTTCGGTTAGGAGACCTACGTTCTAAAGGTCGTTAAAAAACTCATGATCGGCTTTGTCATAAATACCGCGTTCAGCGAAACAAACACTCGCCGGTTCTGGAAGTATTTGCGCCGAGCATTGAATACTAGCACTGATTAGATACAACCGCTGTTAATTCCTTAAATTCGCCAATTATCCGTTAATCACCGTCATCACTTGCTGTATCGTCTGCTGAACGCGTATCTAGCGATAACTTGAAATATCCGAACTCGGCCTACAGGATGAGCCATGTAAAACTTTCTAAACTGTTTCCTTTTTTTTTCAATGTATTATTAAATACAGTGATAAAGGTCTACTTCAGGATTTGTTGAAGTCTATTATTATGAGACGAATAGGCTACCGCTGTCGGCTTCTCCAAGGAGACTATTTTTTTTCAATGAACTGTGATATATTTTCTTTTTTTACATAAGTCGATCTTCTCCTCGCTACTTTGTATATAAAAGTATCAACACGAAGTCATGAATGCGAATACTTCACGAGGAATTTCATATTGGATAAATAACGACTCATGCTCGTTTACCCCCAGCGCCGAATATTGTAGTCCCCTGGATAATAGATACGTCCTAGTCCAGGGCTGCCCAAACCTGTGTAAACCGCGACCCGTTTTTTAGAATAGCAAACTTCAACGATCCACTTATCTTTAGCGGATGGAAAAAAGCGGGGCGCGAGAAGGAAGGAAGTAAATTGATTATTTATCATATCGAACAGGCCCGTTGCATATCCATGTAATTAATTTTTGATACGCGACCTTGCAACGCGCACCCCCACCTTATTGTTACGTACGTAATGTACGTAATGTACGTCGATACGTTACATCAGGGATATGCAACAAGTCTATACCCGGTTTTAATTTGTAAAACTACGCAAAGTGATAAAGTGTAATTTAATATTCTAAAATGTTTCGCGACCCCACACTTTGGGAATCCCTGTACTAGGCCGATCACCCCGCGAGCGCTAGTCTTTAAAATATACCTTCGTGTTCATATTTTATGGCAGAGTACATGAATATACGAGCTCGTTTTAAAATTACGTCAGACGTCAGGTAAAGGTAGACTTTATTTTTAGAAAATTTCATTCTGAGACGCGGTTGTGTTTAAAAATGGACAGTCGTGAAGGGAGATAGCGTTTAACTAAACTCGCCTAAAAATAACATAGTTGCGAAATTGCCATTATATAAAATTTAGCCTGGGAGGGGGACACCTTGTACTGAATTTTACATCCTTTTTGTCAATTTATGAATAATTATTATGAAGGTACAAGTATCCGAATAAATACTAGAATCACTTATCGTTATTACATTTTTAGATGGTATCTCTACTTTGTGAATGACTCTACACATATTTCTTCCGACAAATAAGTATCGTGGACCAAACTTCTTCTTCTCCAACAAAGTTGCAATCCGATCTTTCCTTAGCGAAACTTTTCAAGTAAGTTAAGAGAAAAATACGTCCTTAAAATGTACATTTAAGACTTCGATTATTTTCATTTATCGACATCAATAATCGGACACTTTAAATAATCATCAATTTTCTACACAGTAATTGGAAAGTTTAAATACATTTTATCGGTATACTGAATTTTTATTGAAGCGACTTCAATGAGAAAAGTAATCGGACTTATCGTTTATAGATATTTATAGCTTAGTCTGACATAAAGTGAAGAGGAAAGTTTGTTTTCTGTAATCATTGTAAATATTGTTCCCTGAAGGAGGTATCGCGGTAAATATTTCCCGACTAACTCAAATGGATGCTACGAAAAAGCCGTAATCCGTTCGTAAAACAATAAACTCTAACACTGTTTAAATCCTATTTCACGAACACGTTATATATATACAAGGATGACATTAATTTACAACAGAACCATTTTCTCTAGTGGCTATATTTCACAGACCTTTATACGACAACGGTGTGCTGCACATTAAATAATAAGTGAGGTCGTAATTCATCGAGTTTTGCACGTCTGCAGTTGCACGGATATACACAGTGAACTGTGGGGAACTCGGATTATCGGAATGGAGGCTTGAAAAGACGAGGGTTAACCTTCAAGGCCGTTTCGGAACCTTCGTAGGCCCTAGCCACTATTGCTCTTGGACGTGGTGAACGTGTGTGGTAGTGATTACACAATCTACGTAATAATTATCGTGTAATGTTACGCGCGCGTGTAGACGGCCAATTGGACACTTATCGATTTCGATTATGCAATGTCTTCGTGTTCTCTGCACCAGTTTCCGAAATCCAAAATTGCCCTTCTTTGTGAACTATTTCCAGGTTACAAAAATTGTTTATAGTTCCCGTCATTTAACACAATAATGCCGTATTTATATCATAATGGTCGCACGATGTTACGTTTATTAAGCAATTCGTTAGACACATTTATCCATTTTGCCTTCGCGATATTTTTACGCATCCTGGTACGTAAAGGTTCTTCATATCCCAAACATTTATTAAAGAATGCATTAAACGTATTTTTTCCGCTCTGTTCCTCCCCTATATAGCTCTTTGTGTTTCAGAGTTTGGTCTGACTAAAGATTATGATGACTAGTTTTGACAGGACTAGAACAGTTAATTATAATAATCTTAATTATTGTGCAATTGAATAACATACGTAGTAACACACCAACTTATCTATTAAGTCAATCGATCGGTGATTATACTGTGACATCACATCTGTTGCTTTTCACGAGAGAACCAATCTCATAATTATCTAGCAATTATTATTAAACGAAAGAACCATTGAACGAATAATCATTATCTATCAATGATATTCGATAATCGCTATTATTTCTATCGTCGAAAGATGCGGCGATGTTACCATAGGTCTGTTCCTTTTAACTACACACACACACACACACACGCTCTCTCTTCTCCCCTCTTCTATTCTCTTCTCTTCCCCGTCCTCCCTCTCGAGGCGGTACGTTGCGCTCGTTTTATTTCACGCGCAAAAAGTATAAATAAATGCAGCTAGAAGAAACAAAACTTATGATACTCCCGGCGGAAGGGAAAACCAATTCATCCGACGTCGGGTCGCGCGGGGATAATGGAGCGTGTGTGCAATCGAATTTGCTAAGTAAATTCCCTTAACCCTCCTATTGTGTCCTAGGATCAGGCCACACGACCGAGAACAATAGCTATGCGCATTTCAAATAGCACAGAATTCACCGACTGCGCGTACGTTGTTGCGGACAACGGGACAAAAGAATCTTTCGCATTACGCGATTATGCGACGTGACGTGAGCTTTGGTGTACGTGCGCAACGTACACGCACACTTAATTCCTATTAAACTATTTAAAGTAAAATTCTTCTGTGCGTGTGCACCGAGGAGGTCACGATAAATCATTCGCATACGCATCAGCATCGCGCATCGTTTGAGAGAGAAATCGAGATAGAGAGATTAAGTGAGATAGAGAGAGAGAGAGAGAGAGAGAGAAAGATAGAGCTCGGGGCGCTTAAAAAGCTAAGACACAAATAAAACATTCCTTAGTCCATTAGAGATCGGTGGAAAAGATTTTAACGCGTGGCGCGCAAGTGAAGCGAAACGTCGGGCTCTGCTGCTCTTCGATCTCCTTTTAATTTCACTTGTATTGATATCTCTGGGCGTTTGCACATACACAGAGAAGAGCTCACGAGGGAATTTGTACCTCGCGATAAAATCCGCGTGAGTTGCCTGAAATATGGCGGGCGACGGTTAAATTTGTATCTCTTCAATCTCCTCCCAAGTAAGAGGCGAATTTTGCCTCAAGTCGCTACGCGAATTTTCCCACCGACTCGATGTGCGTCCCGCGTATATTCCTCGAGATAGCTCGATCAGACGGTATAAGAAGAAGATATCGAGTAACCCCATATTAGAAGAAGAAAGAAGCGATCATCTTCACACGGAATAACGTTGTAAAGCGCGCGCGCTCTCTCTCTCTCTCTCTTTCTCGTCGCTATCTTCCTCCGCCTGCGCGACTCTCGCGTCGTTTCTCGACCGAAGCAAACAATATCTCGGTATTTATCAGACAGGGTTAGGGTTAGGTCAACTGTGAATCCTATTTCATTAGGCTCTCCCGCCGATAGGTCTGGGCTCGCTTCTCGACGGCCTTGGACGTGATCTGCTGCTGCGGAGGTTGGGACATCGTCGTGAAGTTCGTTACTATTGCTGGCTGAGTCGTTGATGTCGTGCTGTACGTCGATTCCTTTAACAAACAGTCACGAGAGAGTGCATGAATAATTAATTATACGGTGGTATTAATTAGACGTGCGCTTACTTGCTCTATATATACGTCATTAAGTAGGACGGCGCTGCCGCAATCTCGGGGGCGGAATTGGATGCGAGTTTGTGAATATGGGTGACAGATTGTACGCGTGTGCGTGTAAGTAAAGCTCGTGTCTGTGTGGAGTTTGAATTGAACTAAAGTGCAGCCTAATTTTCAAAGCGCGCCCAACATTGTTGCATTAATTCCGATACACACAGTAAGACCGCAGTGTGCAAATAACAAGCGAAACAAAGGAAGCCTCGAAAATCAAGAGCGATTACATCGCTAATCCGACGTGAGTATTTGAGAAACCACAATGATTCCTGGCTGAGGCGATACTTCTCGCAACGGTTTCCTTTTTCAATTATGGAGGAGAAGAGAGGAAAATGTTACATTTATATATCCGCGTTCTTACTCGAAATTTTGACGCAATGTTGACGCTCTTAAGAATACTTTGGGTTTACCTGGATGGCTTATAGACTAATAGAAACTTAATTTGACGTACTGACACTCATTAACTTCCCTCTTGAACCTTTAATTCTACACGGAAGAAAAAGTATCAACCTAAGACTTATATTTTCATATATAAGAAAGAATATATAATTTTATATAAAGAGAAAATTCTTGCTTATGTATGCATGTATATACATGAGAAAGTTTTATACAGTTCCAAAAATATACGAAAAATATATTCTTGTTATTTAAGAATAATTTTCGTGAGTCGAGAGGAAGAAATACTGGACGGAAAGAACGACAACTTCAAATCAAGAAGAATGTCAGTTAAAAAATATCGTTCTTTCGATCCAATATTTTTCTCTCTCAATTTATGAAAATTATTCTTGAGTGACGAAAATATATATTTTCAGCGAAACTATATAGAATTTTTTCATATAACCAAGTTTTGTTTTCATATAAAATTATACAGAATGTCCCTGATTAACACATGGACAAACTTAGTAAGAATATAAAATGAATTGAGATGAATAAAAAAGTCCTTTAATTTAGAAATGACACGCAAAATGTCGAGTTATTAATTATTGCATGCATGTTATTTGCAAAATAGTATAGGACTTAAAAGTTCAATATACACAGAGAAATTTTGTATCAATAAATACAACCAAATTTTAATAAAGTTCGACTATACCGATATCATAATCAAGATTATTATATTTTTAGTTAAAAATATTAAGTACGTTCGACTTTTTATTAGAGAACTGTTATAATTATTAAAATAGTCTATTATATTATATAAAAAAACTAAATTTTATTATGTTGAAACAGATCTTTCTTAAGTTTCGTATATTCATTTTTAGTACAGAAGTAGTATAAAATATTACGTTAATAACGAAAATAACATTACTAATATAAAATAGTAGATCATAGACTGCAAGTATTATTACTTGTACTTGTAACTTTTAGTATCTCCATAATTCCATTGAAAACATACGCGCCGAATATTACAATAGTCGTCTAATAATGTGGCGCGGGAGATATTACTGCGAGATGCGCGGTAGAATTGTGCTATTTGCCTCGCTGTGATTGTGATCGAAATCTCAATCTCGATGCGAATTATTGCTTGCAGAGATATCATTTTCTCGTGTTCGGCAATCTCACCGTGCTCTTTCAACAAAATGAAACATACATCGCAATTACCATTAACATTGAGAATTATGCAATATATTATCATGTAACCACCGTATATATCGGAGGGTATCGTAATAACATTTCCCGTACGTAGGGCCAAAATTTCGACTCGGTTACTCGGGAAATTTTCCTCACCCAATATCGAGTTCGTTTTCATACCGTTGAAAAATTCTGATCTGCTTGATCAAATTTTAAGACCCATTCCCCCTCGAGTCCTCGAAAAGTACGTTTGTCCAGCGTCACGGTAGATCCTTCAATCAGACACTGTGTATACAGCACGAGCTCCCGGTGATTTTACATTACCACAGTCCCGTAGTACATTTCGCGGCAATCTTTCGGGTTTGCAAAGTCCAACAAAGCCCCGAGTGGGATTGGAACTTTCATGTAAGGCACGCCCGTAGTTCCGCGAACTTTAGCAATCAGGCGGGAGATCACGTAAGGTCCGAACTGAATAGGGGCCATCGCTCACCTCTAGTCTGGAGGCCAAGCTAGTCTACACAGTCCATGCACGTTCATGTCAACGAATCCGGGAAATTGCAGCACGTAGGCGGCAGGTCGCCTACCGCATGGTTTACTGCACACTCTCCAGTGTGCCCCAAATTTCTTAACCCCGTGAATAGGGGCTCTGCGAAAGCTCGTTAAGTTCATTCGCGCGCGGCCTGGAGGCGGCTGCGGCCTGCGCGCTCTTTAAAATACATGGAGCCTTCTTCCTCTCTTGATAAATTTTACTCCGTCTGCTCGGTTCATTTTCTGCATGCGGAATCGTTTTTGTCCCGGTTGAGTCATTAAATAGCACGTTCAGTAAGAAATTAACCATTTCGCCGATTAATTCCTCACTAAATATTGCGAATTTTACAAAATGGCACACGACTTTTCTGCTCAGTTTCACCCGTTCTATCTGCACACCGCGGGAACCGAGATTAATTTGCAACACCCTGTATGTTATAATATATTACAATATATTTATGGTATAATATTTGAGAATCTCTTTGTAACTTTCATCAGCAGATTGCGAATGAAAAAAGCATGTTCTCCAAAATTTCACGAGTTAAAGGTGAAATCGTGCGCGCCCGTGTATAAAGATATTTCTTGCCCCGTGACAATTTAGAATCACGTGAGCTTATTATCAGCCACATGTGACATTCTATTGGCAATAATCTGAAAAACCAGTTGCGCCGAAGGCACGTTATATCCTCACCACCTATCGTGGGGCTGGTATAATGTCGAATTTTTAGCGGCACTAAAAAGTTACACTTGCGGACTAGTTTGGCGAGAAGTATTTTCCGATAGACATAAAATATCTACAGTTTCCGATAGATTTCCCAGCGCCAGCCTCAGGCGCTACTTCTGTTCGACAAGGGTTAATTAACGACGCCTGGCGTCGAAGTTTCAGGGAGCGTAGAGCTTTCGGCATCCAAGCGCAACGAGAAACTGCGCTCGTTTGTCAAACGCAAGACACAGATTGGACCATGAAAATTTTATTTATGATAACCAAGCTGGATCTTTTGATGCTATGAAGAGAACGGGAGATAGGGAGAAAAACTTTTTCAAGATATAACTTCCGTTAATAAATACAGCGATGTATGTACGCTGTACCGCGATGTAAACACTGTTTTCCACAACCAGATAGTTGAAAAACTACTATTAAAAAACCATGCATCTGACTCAGAGCAGGAATAGAACATATTGGGTTGTTTCACGAGTTGGTAGGGATTTTTACAAAAAAAACTCAAAGCCCATATTTTCTAGTTATAGTATAACTCTCTATGGGAAGTATATTATATTTTATTATATCTTATATTATATCATATTATGTATATTTATATATTACTATATTTTATATCGAAAAAAAGAACAGAATCACACACACGATACATTATTGAATAAAGTTATACCCAACGGTGAAAGTATCGGCCTTGAACCCTTCGCGAGAATCCTTACGAACTTATCGAATAACCCAATACAAATATCCCAGAAACGTCGATAAATTAAAAAAATGATGAAATATCAGTGAAGCGCGTTTATAATTGCTCGTAATGTTATAAAGCGGTGTCTGTAATGAAAATTTAAAGCGTAAGACTTAAGTCTATAACCTTAAGCCACTGACCAATCACAATTGATTATTTTTCTCGCACTCGACTATGATTAGCCAATTTCTTACAGCTTAAGGCTTAAAGCTGAGGTCTTACGCTTTAAATTCTCATTGTAGACACTGTTTAAAAGCTAAGGAAAGAGCATGACAGGCGCGCGTGCTATATTTATAAATTAAATTATTGGTACATATCAACAAATAAAAGATAAATTAATAATTATATATAAAACGAAAGATCCTTTTATAATTATTAAAACGATGATTATTAAATCAATCCCAAGTCTGGAAATCAGTGCGAAATATTCTCAAGATTATTTCCAAAGCCGGATGTGAACAGCTGGTAGCGCGCGCTTGTGATGTTCGGAAGGATGAAAAAGAGTATGAAAGGCGCGCGCGCGTGTTTGTGAAAAATCGCAGCGGACCATTACCTCGCTCGTCTCGGCTTTGTTGGGCTTGCACGGCCAGAAGTCGTCCTGCCTCAGGGCCTCCAATTGGTTTTCCAACGGTTCGGTACCATTACTCTTTCCACGGCCGGCATTATTCAGCTCCGAGCCATCCTTCTTCCACGCGTAAATCGGCCGGTCGGCCTCCGGCCGGATCTGTCCGCCCGGTCGGTCCGCCTCCTCCAGCCTGAAGTTGTCGTCCCGCATCGCCTCCTCCGCATCATTCTTCCTCCACTCGTTGCCGTAGTTCGCCGAGGAGACCGCGGAGACCGCGACGAACGCGTTCTTCGACTTCGGCGACGAGACGTCAGCCGTCGTGCCCGGCTTCGAGATCGGCACCGCCGTCACCTTGTGGTAGACGAACTGCTTCCACTTGGAGGGCCACGTGCTCGGCGAGTTCTTGCCGTAACCGATGTTCCAGTCGTCATTGATCTTCTGCTGCCACGAGGCTGGCTCGCTCTTCCGAGGCCAGTTGTCCTCGTTGCTCTTCCAGGAGGCCATACCGCCGAACTTGCTCGCCCACGAATTATTGTCCTTGGCCTTCTGCGGCCAGTCCTCGACGTTGTTGGACTTGGGGACCCACGTGTTCTCAGCCACGAGGTTCTTCTCCTTCGCGCTCCACGCAGGCAGCTCGCTGGAACCGGCCGACGAGGGATCGGAGCTGCCGGACTTCCCCCAAATATCGCCGTTCGTCGTCCACGAGGTCGCGTCGTGCGGCTTCAGCATCCACGAGGCGCTGTGCTCCGCTTTTGACGTCCACGAATTGTTGTCGCCCATTCTCGAGGCCGGTCCGGACTTCATTCTCGTCGCCCAGAAGTCAGCCTTTGTCTTCGGCAGCCAGAAATCATTGGATTTTTCCTTCCAGAAGTTCCCATTGTTCACCTTCGTGCTCAGCGGACTGTTATCCTTCGCATTGTCTTTCCAGGCTCCCGTCAGATCGTCTCTCTCCTTATCCGACCACTTTTGCTCGGCGACCGTGTTGAGCGGCCAGAAGCGCGAGAAGGAGCTCCCGTCGCTCTTGACTTGACTTCCGGCGGACACGTCGAACTTTCGCTCCCAAACGTCGCCGTTCTTCGGCGAATTCGCCGCGATCTGCGGCTTGATCCACTCCTTGGCCGGCTGCTTCACGTCCCGATACATCCAATTAGGCGTCTCCTTCACGGAGTTCTGCGACGGTCTCTTGTAATCGCTGTAATTGCTCCTGTTGCTGATCGGCTTGTATTTGGAGTCGTTCAGCCGCGCGAATTCCTTCTTCTTCAACATGTCCTTGCTGGAGACCGGGTCTATCTGCTTCTCGAACACTAACCTCCCCGTCCTGTCGTCCTTGTCCTTCGGCCAGTCCGCGTTGTTCTCCTTGTCGAGGCCGAGCTTCCTAACGAGGTCGGCGTTCGGATTGTACGACTTGCCGTTCTCGTCCTTCGGCCAGGGTTTTGCGCTCGGCAGCTTGTAAGGCCAAGTGGCGGGGTCGGATGTCAGGCTGTTCCATGTCTTCATGGTAATCTTCGGCAGCACCACCTTGTCGGCCGCGTCCTCCTTCTTGTTCAGCTCGGAATGATTCTTGCTCCTCTCCCACGTAGTCGATTGATCGTACGGTTTTATCGGTCTATCCGTCTGAGGCCACAATGGTGCCTTCAGAGTCTCCCCCACCGGCCAAACGTTCGATTTGCCAGCCTCCCAGAGCGGCAGTCGTTGTTGCTGCCACTCTTCAAGCTCCGCTTGGTTCATTCGATCGCCGTCCTCCTCGCTCCCCAAGGCGCCCCAGTAATTCCGCTCCGAGTATTTTCCGCGCTCCGGCCAATACTTAAAATCGCTTTGCTGTCCCCAAGGCCACTTGCCGGACGACATCGTGAACAGGGGACGCTCGTCCGAGTTCCATGCCCGACCGGGCTTGTAAGCGAGCTCCGGCCAGCCTTTGCTGCTGGCGAATTCTCTGCTCGACGGCCTGTATTCCTGGTTGTACGCGAAATTGTCCGTCTGTAGAGTCAGGTCGTCCTGATAATCGTTCTCGTTCCTGCGCCGCAGGAATTCGCGGGTGGGCGTATAACGCACCGGCGGGTAAACCGCTTCAGATAAGTAGTAATCGGCCGGGCGATCTGAATCTGGAATACATTTGCGTGAAGTGCGCAGATAGAGCACGTAGTCGGGTTGAAACCAGATTTCCAAGATAACGAAAATGCTAGTGAAACCGGCGTAACAGACCCCGCGTCTTGATAAAAGAGTCTCGGAATGAGAGCGTATCAAAGTTTAAGTTCATTTAAAATTCAATTCAGAATTAAATATCACATATTATCGATCGAACTTTTGAAACTAAATGTGATTTGTGAAAGGTTTATAAGATGAATGTCCCAATTAGTGATAAAGTAATCTTATCGTGAACATGAATCGATAAATTTTAATGAATCAATAAAATGAATCAATAAAAATGAATAAATTAATAATATTAAGCTAAGTACATAAAATTTATTTCGTTCGACAGTTCGAACATTTGTGATTCTAATTGTATCATATTTTTTAAAATTATGATAAGATTAAAAAGGAAAATTCATTTATGATATCTCTCTTAATTTATAATATCTTAAATATGACGGAAATACCATTTAGTGATATATACCTTGATTTTGTAAATATTCTTAAACTTTCCTCGACTTTGACAGTACGATTTCAATCGCTTGAGGTTAAAGAAGAATTATAAAAAGACATTAGAGAATAACTACAAAAAAATGTCAAATAAATGTCTCATATTAAGAGCGAACTTTTAAAATAATTACCGCTCGAACTGTTACCTTGCGCCGTTAACAGAACGGTTATATTTATAATAATTTAGTATGTACTATAATTTTTAATTTTATTTAACACATTGTAACAGATTATATATAAAATTTAAGGTAAAAATATATTTTTTAAATAAATGATCTGATAAAGCTTTATTATCTGACTTATTAAGAAAAATAATTGCGATTGTTACAAATTGGGACACTGCTACTAATTGGGACATTTACCTTACAGAGAAAAATAATTCTGTTGTAACGAAATCATCCTTGCTACTGCATATTTGTTGCGACAGCGATAAAATTTAGTTGGAATCACCAAATTAGCGAATTATTCGTAATTAAAACGGTAGCAGTTTTGTTGCTACAAAACAATTTTACTGAGTGAATTTTGTTGGGACAAAAAAATTTTACTGAGTGAATTTGTTCTTAGAACCCGTCAATTTGCTGTCAGAACAAAATAGTATTTTCCTACATTCGTTTTTACAGCAAAATTTCTTGATTCAGCATAATAATCCGACGAATGGCAATTAATATACTGAAATAATCATTTTGCTGTTCACTGAATAGTAACTGACAGATTTCGCTGCGGCAGCATAAAATTTGCTGCGTCAGAAAATTATCTTCCTCCGTGTATTAATTTTAGTAATTTGTAAATCAGAAACTACCGAGCATTATTTCACGATATATTTATATCGATAATTATTTAATTATCCCAAATTATGTACATTCATAACGTATTTCGATAATTACCCGGTTATTTTGAATTATTTAATATATCCATTATTTACTTCACTGATAATTACATATATATTTCCTCGACGTTTTCTCGCTAAAGTGAAAAAAAACTGTCCGCGCGATATTTCTAAAGCTATTCCGTCAACATCGTGCATCGTATCGCATCGAGGACACGTCGAGCTCTTACCTGCCGGTCGATCGTACAGGGGTGCGAATTCTCGAGAATCTTGAAGGCGTAAGGGCTGATAAGTGTTGATCTTGCCGAACCTCAGCGATTGCGATTGGGTATTGGATTCCCGGGGAAAGTCTAACAGAGGTATTCGCTCAGTGTTCATAGTCCTCAGGATATTCCTCGGCTTATCCAGGTTTACGAGTTCCAGAACTGACGTGCGTGGCTTCGAGGCGAGCCCGTAATGGACCTTCGGCAGATTTTTCGCTTCCTCTTGCTGCCAAGGCGGCCCGAATAGCCTCTCGGCTACGAGTCTCCTCCATTGCGGCGTCGTCGTCGTCGACCATGCCTCCGTCGTTGTGATCGGCGTCGACGTCTCCGGGCTCGTCGTGGTCTTCGCAGGAACAGTCGTTGATACTTGCCGATGCCTCGGCCGTTTCTTCTTCTTCTTCGGCTTCTTGCGGCTCTTCTTGGGCGCATTCGTCGAGGCCGGCGTCGTGGAGAACAGCGACGACGTAGTGTCGTAGCCGCGCTTCACCGGGTCTTGGATGTTCTCGGACGCTTGCAGGTCGTTCTCCATGTTAGCTGCGGGGGTGCGATAATAATATCGCGGAAGGTTGGCAAAAGTTATTCGATTACGGGAAGTGGGATTCGTCGTTAGTTTTGCGAGACGACGGAAACGCGCGGATTTGCAAGGTAGATTAGAGTGCTAAAGATGGAATTTGCGGTGAATTCGTTTAAACGATATCCTATTTTCGAAGACCGCTTTTAGGACAGAATAGTTCGCGGTATAACGGCGATATGAGAAAAAGAGAACTTGGTGATTTCTTCATTCATGTATTCTGATGTGCTACGAAGGATTTCCAATTAAGGTGAGCGGATCACAACAATATTATTAGAAAGGTGATAGTTAATACAACACGAAGAAACTCGAAATCTGTACTACATGTTTATAAACGTGATTTATAATACACAGTTTTGAGACGACACGAGAATATCAATCGAAAACTCATAAAGAAATAATCATTTTTCGCGCTTCGACGTATGATATTTTTGGCTGGGATTTTCCATATTAAGCATATCGTTTGTGAATATATTATATATACTCCTCCCTCCCCCCATTAGCGCACACGAATGCACGCTATTAGAGAAATGATCGTGGGGTCGGATTTTTCTGTATTTTTTGTACTTTTCGCATTTTTACGTACCGATTATAGATTTTTCGGATAGTTTAATCCGTTTATCCTTAAAAAATGTTTAATAAAGAGCCACAAAGGGAAATATAGCGCGTACAATATTGCCAGATTTTTACAAATAAGCTGTCATATTTTTCAATCGTTATCAGAAATTATATACTTTACATATCAATTTCTGAAAAACAGGATAATCAATATTATTATGTAATTTTCTTTATATTTCTATTTTTTATCGTCTTCCCGTTTTTCATTAAAACCGTTTTTCATTAAAAGTAATTTGGTCGCTGTGTATAGAAAGAAGTGCCGTATTTAAGTTAATAATTACTCCAATATTTCTTAGCAAATTTTTGCTTGGATTAAGTAAATTTTATGGATCATGTAAATATATTTTACTTGAATAATTTACTTGGAAAATATTATTTGATACGTGCAAAAATTTTGTTAGGGAATATTGGAGCAATTATTTACTTGAACCTAGCACTTTTTTTTTGCGTGTAAATAGTGCTTTGACTTCAATTATCTCAGCTATAGTATAGTCAATTTTTTTCTAATACTGTGTGCGTATAAATCGTGTTTCGATTCATATGCTGTTCGAGGATATTCCTATGAAAATAAATTTACAGATCAACTACCTTAGTACGACTGCAAAAGAGAGAGAGAGAGAGAGGGAGAGGCAGATGCGTCGACGGCAGGCCGTCGCAACGGGCAAAAATACAGCCTTCAGAAACGGCGCGGGGAATCGGATTAGGCTGATTTCCGGGTCGTAAGGACAAGTTAATTGTCAGACAGCAATTACACGGGGCAATAATGCAAGCGACGGCCTCCTAATTGAACAATTGTGAGACTTTATTGGATTACCAATCGACCGGGTGCCGCCTTTCCGCACCTGTAGGAGCCGTTTCTCCCTTCACGGCGGGGAAGGGGATAGCTAACCTTTGTGTCTCTCTGAAAAGGCTCAATTGGAATTTATCGGCAGTATCGGCGACCGGCGCGCACAATTCCTCGTTCCTTTGTGCCGGGCTCGTACGAATCGCCCGACACGTACAGTAATTTTTCAATAAAATCCGGATTCCGCGAGTATCTCTCCGCGCGCCCACTCCATTTCGTCGTCTTCATCCACAAAACTGCCTTGCGTCTTCGTGACGTCGCGATGCGAGGATCGACCGACCAGTTTCTTGCTTTGGGTCAGTTTTATCTCTCGTAATCTTCTTTCCTCTTTCTTTTTTTTTTTTTCGATTTTGAACCCCGTCAATTCCGCACGGGATCGTATAAACGTCGTACTCGTGTGCACGTTAATTCTAGAGATGTGCGAAGTTTTCGAATTTAAATTGAAACTGAATAATTCGACAATTTCGATTCGAGAAGACTCGAATGCGAATCGCGCGTATCAACATTGACGAAGTACTATTAAAAACGACCAGCCCTACAGAAATTGGCATTACTTGAAAAAATCGCTGTACGTTAAGATTCCCTTCAAAAATATCAAAAGCTGTAATTCAAGACATCGGCGAGAGAGATAATATTAAAATTTGCATGTCCAAGTAAATCTTCATATTATGATATCAAATGGATTTGTAGATAATTGAAAAGCAATTGACATTAATGGTTATTTTTAATCATTTGATATAAATATCAAATTTAGTTTATTACAATTTATAAATTTTCTGATGTGAATCTCGTAGATATGCATATATATCTACAATGCAATATATTATGCAATATATTATGCGTAATATATTATATATTTTATACAGTCAATTTTTATGAAATTGCATTTCTAAAATCATTCAGACTCTGTGATTGATTGTAAATAGCCGATAATATCAATATTCTTCAAAGTCCTTTGGCAATTGATTTATGATCTTTCATATCTGACTGTTTCAATTATTGCTACCTTAAGTGAAATATATTTCATCAGTATCGATTTTACTCTAAATATTTTAATACATACATCTTACTTTAAAATGAGTTGATATCACAAGATCGATGTTATCTCTCTCATATCGAAACTTCTTTTCGCTATCTTCACGTTGAATTAAATAATTATGTTGTTAATTAAAAGTTGATTTGATTCAGGCAAAATGTCGTCGATTCGATTCAGATTCGAAAATAAAAAATGAGGTTCGGTCCGATTCGACGTCAAAAATCCTTGACTCGCACATCTCTGGAGCATTAATAATTCTTTGAAGGATGGCGTACATTTTTTAAGTCGAAATAACATTCATGCACTGGTGCGCAACGACGAGGTTCGAACGGTCACGTCTAAGCGTCGTTAAGGCTCGACTTACTGAGAAATTTATGTACACGTTGCCATCTGTTCGGATCCTCCGCCAGTTTCACTAAAAACTTCAGCAAACTGTCCGCCAAAGCGACTTCTTGAACCTATACAGGAAGATTAACATGATAACAAACAATGTCGATAATATAACTGTCAGATGGATTAGATAACATCGCATCAGCGTTTCATTTTTCAGAATGAAAAGAACGTCATAGAAATAGACGAATCGACGTTCGACGAAAACACCGTCAACGTTAATCCTTTCGCTCGAATTTCTCGCGAATTTATCGCGCGCCGTCCATTTCGTCCTCCTAACTGCAAATCAAACACGCGCTACCCTTTTTACGCAAAAACGTGCACCCCTGACCCTGTTGAGTGAACAAATAAATGAACGAAATCAAAAGGATGTAACGGAAGGAAGATACATTCGAAGGGAAGGGCGAAGAAAATAATAGAAATAATAAAATGACCGGATGACGGGTTTCTCTTCGAGCGATCTCTTATTCAGTGTTTCGTGGGATGAATTCACGGCGGCAGCGGAGTATCTAAATTCACGTATCATTCGCGGATCATCTATTCGAAGAGCGCGTCGAAATGTGGCTTTCGCAGGTGCGACCCGGCGAAACCGCCATATGCGGTTCCGGCAATCTTGCGATGCAATTTCCCGCCGAGGATCACGGAAGCAAATAACTCGCCACTCGCGGGAACACTCTCTGTCTCCTGTCTGGGTCTGATATCTGAGGTCGCGTCTATTTCCTTCGTGATACGGCGGCGGTGTATCTCTTACAGGAGATTGTTTCTGCAACGCACAGGCGCGCCCACGCGCATTTTATCGGGACGCAATATTGGCAGATCGCATAAGGGATGCCGGGAACGGCAACGTTTACTCCGTAAATATTTGCCAAGTCGATACGGGGGTGGCGTCGTATTGCGTAAAGCGAATATAGCCGACGAGGGACCGCGAGGCGAAATAATTAATGCGTCTTCCCCTTTTTTGTCTCCTCGCCGGATGTGTCATTAACCGGCGGCTGTCGATATTTAACGCCGTCGGCGATAGTTTCGCGAAGGACCCCGCCGAGCGAGCGAGACGCGAAGCATCGATCGCGACGAATTCATTAATTCCCCCTTTAGGAAGAGCGTTATGAGACACGTGCTGCAGGAGCCGCCGGCGGCAGCATCTTTTGTGTGCCGTAAATGCAATTGTCACGGCCGTATCGCGCCGTATCGCCGTGCGAAGAATATTGAATTAGCCAGGAGAATGCACCCTTTTGTTCAGCCGACACTCCCCGTCAACGGCGCTAATGAGAGGATCTTCGCTGAAAGATGACAGTGTGAATATTGCAAAAAGTATCCTCGCACCGCCGTCGTCGAAACGTCCCCTTTGACGGCGAAATATTAATTTAATTAAAACTGTTTGTTCACGAGAGACATCGAGGCGCCTGCAATTGTTGGCGGTATTGAAAGTAATTGAAAGTATTCGTCCGTCATCCCCTCCTTTTCAAGTATTTTTCCCTTTTCTCCTTTTATCGTAATCGCTCGCATGTACAGCCAGCGTCATATGTACTGTGCAATTCATTGGACGGAAAGTTACACGATTTCCAGTTTTATGTATAATCCATAAGGTTGAAAATCGCATAAGTAATTCTAATTATGATAGGGTCACAATGGCTCTAATTATAACGGTTTAGATATATATAATTATAATGTAATTATATAAAACAATCGGAGAAATAATTTAGTAAAAGCGACTAAATCTCATTAGCTAGTTCGAACTTTGCTGCCATTGCTAAAAGTTGGCTGTTAGAGGTAAAATGCATTTGCTGTGAGGTACGACTTTATTAGCTGAAATTACTAACATGAGTAGCTAAGGTTAATTAGCTATGCTCTCTCTCTGGTTATACTCTAAATAAACAATACGAAATACGTTTATATCAATCGATGAAGTGGCGTGGTATTTAAGTATGATTGAATCACGATTTAGAGATCTCGGATCCGGACTTATTAACGTTTAAAAGCGTGTTTTCCGGATATAGCGTTAAATCAGGTGGCTAAATTTCATAAAAAATCAGCATGCGTTAACAACTTAAGAATAGCTTATGTTAAAAGAAAATTAATAAATTTTTAGTCGGAAATGTGGATATGATTTTAGTACAGCATAATAAAAGTTGCAATACTTTATTTTCGATGAGTTTCGCAACGTATTTCGTATCCGATAGGAAAATGTATTTCTTGAGAATTACGAATAAATATAAGAGCGAAAGAATATAAAAGAAAATGTTCGTATTAGACACCGGAAAGTGTTGCGAAACTTACCGAAAAAAAAATTATTACAACTTTTATTATGCCGACTGTGTATTTTTGCGCGACCTATATAATATTTCTTGCTGTAGCAACTAAGTTCAAACAGTTAATATATTTAACTGCAGTAGCATCGACTTAGCTGTTCACATTTAACTACCACAGCTAAATTTTAACTTCTTTATTGTTAATTCTTTCTCTGAATGTATAACACTATGTATGATATTATGTGCAATATTATAAATAATAATAATATTCTATATAAAAATCTATTTTAACAATGCTAACACTTATTAACTTCTCTCTTGAGCATTTAATTTTACTCTTAAATTAAATTTATAATTAGATAATTTTATTTCTATACGAGGAAAACTAATTTACTGGAACAGCAAATTTTATGCTGTCGCGGCAAAATCTGTCAGTCTCTATGTGAGCAGTAAAACGATTTATCAGCGTCGTTCGCTGGATTATTTTACTTAATCTATAAATTATTCTGTTGTAAGAACAAAGTAGTAAATGTAGGAAAATATTTATTTATATACATTTCATTCCGTTAGCGTGTTATTTTGTTTTAATAATAAATTAACGTGTCCTAAGGACAAATGCGTTAACCAGAATTTTCTGTCCTGGAAACAACACTGTTTCTGTTCTAATTAAGAATAATTCGCTAATTTGGTTTTATCGCGGTCGCAACGAATATGCAGTGGCAACGATGGTTTCGCTACAACAGTAAAATTATTTTCTCTGTGTATAGATAATTTTAATGCTACATTGAACAACCTATTTTAGTGCTAAAATAGCGAAAACGGAAATTTTGAGATATTTCGTCGGTGTGAAAGTAAGAGTTAATTATATTATTAAAATTTATTTATATTATGTATGTGTGTGTGTTGTTTATATATATACAAAGGATGGCTAAAAAAACAGGCGATTTAACAAATTTATTTACTCCAGCATTTGGCTATTAGAGCAGAATTAGTTTAGATTACTACGTGCGCTGACTTGTCGCTAGCGCTATTTCATTTAGTTATCATGGAGCAATGGGGCGATAAATAATGTGCTTTGGAAATATAATTTCTCACTTCTATATAAATGGCTATTTAAATTTATTCGTTTGTTTACCCCATTCTATATATTAACGCCAAAATAGCATCAAAATGCGTTCCAGATAGCATTGAAATTATCCGTAGTAAAAAATTATCGTATATAAATATAAATCTGTAAAATTAAAGTTTCGAGAGAGAAATTAATATGTACCAACATCGTCGAAATAGGTTTCCAGTAGTCCATAAGTTGTTTAAGTCTACGCAAACCCATCGTTAGGAGCGTCGATCAAAGTAGCAGGAAAATTTCGGCTCGTCGGCCGGGCATGATCGAAGAAGTTCGACGTTTTCGGCCGACGTCGCGCGTGCCCCGTCGAAGACGGGTGGGAAAAATAGGGGGAGATTTTTTTTCGCCGGCGTTAATGTAGCGGCATGTGTGCAACGGTGCGGGCGGGTGGAAGTAAGAAAACATGACAGATACAAATGCGCGAATTGTCGCGGGGCGATCGAGTGAATAAAACGCGACTTCGTGATAAATGTGATGGACGTAACCGGAATGGTGAACCGTCGCGGGATACCCTTTATCTCTTGCATGGGGACAATGGCTTATCTTCTTTTTTAGCCGTCAATCGATCACCGTGTTTGGAGGAGCGCGGATCGCCCGTAATGCCTCGCCATCAGCTGCGTGGCTGAGGGAAGTATCAAAAAGTGAGCGTGTTTCAAACGGATTTCGGATCGAGCGGCTTACCGGACGAAACCGGCGGGAAGCGATAATTCCCTTGATAATAATCCTCGGCCGGTTAGCGATTCCGTCTGAAGCGGGATAAGACTACGCCCGAGAGCTCCTGCTCTCTCTCTCTCTCTCTCTCTCTTCGGCAAAAATGTCGAAATACCGATAATACCGAATTCGTAAGTAGTCTTAAGTGGAACGGAGAGCTCTTCACCGGGGGAAGATGGGCGAACGGCGAAGCGCGCGACGTGGTTATTCCCTCTCGGGGCTTAATTGCGAGCGGACTCCGGCCCTAATGAGATTCCAGTTCCACGCCTAATTGTCGAAATATGAAAAGCTGAACGCTGAAAAGTTGCGATCCCGAGGAGGACGCGAGAGGCAAGCCTGCGCCTTCCTCTTCTAAAGAAGCCGAGGTCCAAAGTTCAGCTACGCGCTCCGTGTTCTTTAATGGCTTCTTAATGTTCAACACATCAAATTTCTGATAAGGAAGTTTCTTCCGTGCGCTCTCGTAAGCTCGGGAGTAACGTAGATGAAAGGTGTAGTGGTCCCCTCCCCCCCTGCAACGTGTGTATCCAGGACATATAAAGGCTTCCCGGCGAGCCCGGAGGTTAAACTGCTGTTATATATCAAACGTGGAAGTGATGCGGATTACACTCGAATTAACCTGCGTAATAACACGTTCCAGCCCAGAGATTTCATCCCAAGTCGCCGTGCATTTACGTCCCAAACGAGCGCGCGTCAAAAGGGACGACGATGGAATGAACAGCCGTGGCGGAAGAAAGGGAAAGGAGAGGGGAAGAAATAAATAAATAACCGGAAGTATGTATAAACGATGGATTTTGAGGCACGGCGGAATAATCGATCGCGCCGTTATTCCCGGAAGAGAGGAGGTCGCGCTTCTCTCACCTCGTTTCTCTCCAAAGACCGCCTTTCCACGTAGTCGGTTTTGCCGTTTAAACGATTGAAGGGATCTTCCGAGGGCAGCAGGCTCTTCGGCACTTGCGTCTCGTTGCTGGCCAGCAATATTTCCCGCTGGGTGCTCAGCTCCTTCTTCACCGTCGGCATGCGCTTCGCCTTCGTCCTCGCGCCTTTCCCCATCTTGTACTTCAGCAATTCCGCCACCTGAAAATGAGCCCCGGAAGAGGCGGGAGTGCTTTAGAGAGTCTCGCCTCTCTCGAGTTTCGAAGAAGGAGACTGAGTAACCCGAGGCATAACAGAATCATGGGGCACAATGGGATATGGTCGATAACTTCTTACAGAGATGCTGTCGTGCTATTAAATGCTATTAAATTGCGATAATTACTGTTGGATTATGTTGTTATTTCTTATCGCGTGCTGTTGTCAGGTGTTGTGTTACTTTCAACCGAAAGCTGTTGCAAAATATTTCGCTGCGCTCCCCGCGACGAACTGCAGTTTTCTTTGATACACTTTTACGTAAGGCAAGCAAAAATAATATGATACTTTTTACTACCGTAAACGCATTTACTTTATTAAACGATCTTTTCTGGTTTACTTTAATAAAGAACCTGCGCGAATACCGATAATTTATGCTGTTTTATATTATTTTAAAGTAAAGTTATATACATTCCAAGGCATAACGGAAAAAATGGACTATCGTAAAGTTTCTGTCACGTTTGGAGCATCCAAAGTGACTTTAGAACAATGTGTTAAAAAAATGAACAGTTGTGACAACCCCAGTAAACACCAAATATCAGTAACATCGATGTTTAATGATCGACACAATAATCGCAACATCAAATTATCACTTGTTTCGATTATTGCCAAACGATTTGAATAGGAAAAAATTCTTGGAAGCCGTAAAAAATTGTTCTTCCTTCTTCAACGCAAAACCGAGGTCGTTTTATAATCGAGGCATCCTGCCGTGCCTGCTACCGGAATGTTGCGAAAAGATTGTAGAAAACGACGGAGATCATTGATTAAGAAAAAAATTTTGCATGCCAAATTACTGCTTAAGTTTTAACGAACCTTTGCACTCACCCAATACATATAGGTCTTGTGTAAATGTTAATGCGACATAAATGTGAATAAAATGAATAGATGTTATTCTATTTTATCATATCTAACGGAGAATTTAACCAAGAAATATAAAATTGTTTCTGTAAACTTTTCGTAACTTTTTAGGCTTTTATGTACAATTGTAAAGGTACAGAAATATTCTTCGAAATTTTTCTCAATGGAACAAACACACACTCGATACGTATAAGTTGCAAAATTTTTATTTTAAGTAAATGTCTAAGGTAAAAGTACCGATGCTTAGACACGTACCTAACTCCGGACATTTTTATTGTTTTGGTTTTTAAACATGAATATTCAAACTTTCAACATAGAATATATATACATATATTAAATATATACAAACATTTGTATTTAAAGATCAAAATAACAAGAATGTCCATAGTTAGGTACATAAGGCACTGGTACTTTTATTTTACTTGACAGCTTGAGATTTTTAAAATTTTTAATCGCTCTCATCACATATTGGACTATGTTCCAATTCATTTTCGCACATATTTTCACTATACAGAAACATATTTGTGATTCTGTTCAACCCATAAGACATAAAACTTTGCAGAAAAATTCACTATTCTTTCCTTACTGTCGGTAAAGTTTTCAAACATCCCCTTAAAGTAGTGTTTACTGACGAACAAGAAAAGGAGCTCTGCGAATATATGGTTAACCTGGGGCAAAGACTTTTCGACCCAAATTCCACAGGATTGATCATATCAAGTCACTTCATATATACGTTACTATTCTTTCGTTATGAAACTTGCGCTTTTCCTCTAATGGATAGTCCAGAGAATATTTTTCTGTGTAGAACTAAGTTGGTTTGTTTATTTCAATATATTTCAAACTTATTTAAACCTTTGGCATTCCCGTTATGACCGGATTTACCTAAATAGCCCGCGACCGCGCTCGACGACAGCCTCGTCGGATTTCCGGGCTGCTCTTCCGATATTTTTTTTTTTCATTTCTCACGCCGACCTTTTACCTTTTGTCAGACGGAATGTCAACGTAACGCTCGTTCTCCGCGGTCCGCTCGAACGTTGAGAACGAAGAAGGCGTAAGGAACGCGGCGACGACTAATCGAATTCCCGATAGGGAGGGAAGGGCCGCGGCCGATCGGAAAATTCGCGAACGAAATGCTCCTCACGCGGCGTCCATTTCCACCGGCTTCTTCCAGAATCAATCTTAACCGCATTGGATGCTAAGGAAAACCGTGGCGCGTCGAAGTCAGTTTACACGACGTCGTTTGCGGAGCACGAAATGGCAAAGTGAGAACGATCAAAGGCAAGAGGGCGAGTTAAGCTGACGCAGTGGGCGAACGGGAAATAGGATTCCGGTTTGCAAAGGGTCTTGACTTGAAAACAGTTTACGTGCCGGGCCCTTTGGCCCGATATTTATCCGCATACGCAGACCATCAGAAACCGCTTTTCGTCGGACTATCGGGAAACAGTTTGCATCGATACATACGTACGTACGTACGCGGGAGTTCTCTATAGAGAACACAGCCTTAATGCTTAAACGTGCTTCTTAAAGGGAAACTCCCAATTTCGACGCCCCTTTCCCTTTGTACACCATTTTCCCGCCGCAGAGAAACCTCCGGGCTTCGTGTTCATTATTCCCGACAATTAAACTATTGTCGAAGCGCCCGCTGATATAAAGCAACGCGCACGCGGAAGAAAGATCGACCGGATGAACGTGACAATGCGAGCACAAAACGCGTTTTGGCTGGGGCGAACACAATTTCTGGTTCTTTAGGAACGGAAATTCCATTCTTGCGTTCCAGACTCGGTTCTTGGGAACCGGAATTCGCGTTCGTTAATCCCGACGACGAGACTATCGTTGAAACGTTCGTACATGTGGAAGAGAAATTGGCTGAATGAACGTGACGATGCACGAGACAAACGCGTTCTCGCCGAGGGAAACAGATTGTCTGGCCCTTAAGGATGTATCATATAGCCATAACATAAATATAATGAAGGAAATTATGAGAAGATTACTAATTGATCTGCATTGCGTTTAAAAGTGCCATTAAAAGTTTGACAGTAATTCAGAGCCTGGATCGAAAGTTACTTCACTTTAAAGAAGGTTGTAAGGTGAAATGAGTTTGATAAGAATTACGATGGAACTTGTACTACTATATGCATCGAGATATTATCTGACTCATTGCTCGTGCAATTAGAAAAAGATTGACCATACAGAGCATACTGAGATATCTATAATTATAGTTAACACTTTTTACACATGTTTCTTTAAAAAATTAGCGTGCTATTTTTAATTTCTGTTTTAAATCTATTTTAGACTAAAAGTAAGATTTTAATGAAAAACTACTGTGATATTAAAGACTAATATGCAGACATTATAAACAAATTTCGGAATTATTGATCATGTTGTGAAAATACAGCGGTATAAAGTTCGTAAGTTACAATAATATTTGAAATATATATATTCTTACGTATCATAGTCATCGTTTATAGGAAATCTTCATAGGTAAGCCATTTTCCTTTATATAGTCTAGCCTACCGTTTCCCGTGCTCTCATTAACTTAGATAAAATAATTAATTCCTCATTAACTATTGCGAATTTTGCAAAATTTTCTATTCAGTTTTATCCGTTCCGTACACAATGGGGACCGGGAAAAGTTTGGGACACCCTGTATATGTCTACAGAGGTCAATTACCTTAAGTAAACCCTATACCCTGCACTTAGAAGTTTTAAATTAACATTTATTATTTAGTAAAATAAGTGTGTAGGAACGTAATTTTGCTTGATAAATACAAAATCCAAAGTAGCCTTTTGATGCACCATTGAAAATACATCTTTAAGAACTGAAAATTCTGTTCTTAAGTTCCAGAATCGGTTCTTAAGAACCCGAATTCGCGTTCATCTCAGTGATTGAATCTATTGTCGAAACGTCCGCAGATATAAAGCAACGTGTACGTGAAAGAAAGATTGGCTTAATGAACGTCACGATGAATGAAGCAAACGCGTTTTGATGGAAAGAAATCGAATTTCCGGTTTTCAAAAACTACAAATTCTGTTCTTGAGTTCTAGACTCAGTTTTTAAGAACCAGAATTCGCGTTCGTTAATTTTGACGATTAAACTATCGAAACTTTCGCGCACGCAGAAGAAAGATTGGCTAAATTAACGTGACAACGGAGAAGAATCAAACACGTTTTCGTTGGGACATTGAAAAATGAATTCGACTGGATCTACTTGACAATAGACAACTAAACGTGTTTTGGTTGAAAGAAACCAAATTTCTAGTTCTCACGAATTCAAATTCGGTTCTTAAGAATCATAATTCCTATTCTCTTCGTCCAAAACGCGTTTCGTACTGTCGCGTTTATTTAATCGATCTTTTTCCTCTACGCCGGCATTTTCACACGACGCGATGAATGTAAGAAAATTTTCGAACTCCCGGTAATTTCGATGATTCCCCAAGTAAATATCGTTCCTGACCTCTTCGTCTTGGGCCTCCTCCTCGATGACGTCACCACCGATTGCTTCGTTCGACGCTATATCTTCGTCGGACATGTCCTCGTTGCTCTTCTCGTGGGAATCGAAGTTCTTCACACTCGATAATTTTCCTTCCGCACGTTCACTGCCAGCGGAGGACGCGTTCGAGTTCTTCGCCTCGTCCTTCGACATCGCTTCGTGAGACTCCGCGATCGCTTTCAGCTCGTCCTCATATTCGTCCTCGTCGTCGTATTCTCCCTCTTCCTCTTCCTCCCCTTCTGCTCCTTCTTCTTCTTCTTCATCATCATCCTCCTCCTCTTCTTCTTCTCTCTTCTTTTCATTCACTTCCTGCTCTTCTTTTTCATTTTCTTTCCCCTCTGCTTCTTCTTTTTCTACGCTCTCATCTACCTCGCTCGGATCGACTTTGTCATTTCCATCTTTTTCAGTTAACTCAGGTATTCCTATTCGCGCGATATCGTCGCTATTATCCATTGTCGCGTTTGCCGTCGTCCTTAAAGTAGTAAGATCCTGTAACAAGGAATTTTTCAAATTCGACGATTCAAGTTCGCTGAACTGAATTCACAATCTTCCTCGAGTAAATCGAACAAGGATTACTTCGTGGGAAATATGTGTCGATGCGAACAAAGAGCTGGTTGATCGAAATCAACGTCCAGGCAAACCTGCACGGAAGAGAAGAAGATCAGCCGCGATAGCTAAATTCGTTGCAACATGTGAACACCTAAAACTTTAGCAGCGTGAGCTATTTTAATCGCTGCGATAGCAAACTCTTTTGCTGCGAGCCGTACTATCGTGAATGTCATTTACGATAACACGTTTGCCGGCGCAGCAATTAAAATTGCTTACGCTGCTAAAGTTTTACGCGTCTATATGTAGCAACTAATTTAGCTAAACAGCTAATCTTTTCCTTTCCGTGCGGCAATTCCAGGAGCAAATCGCCGGATGTCCTAGTTCCTGCGTATCTCTTTACGCCTCATCCGACAGAATGCGGATGAGGAGAAAAATTTAAATAACGGCCGCCGACCAAGAGCTCTCGGTGATCTACTCTGGGAATTATCGCCGCGATATTTCAGGATATCGTCAAGTATCACCAGCGCTCAGACGCTCGAGAACGATATTGCCTCGATCTTTGCCCGGGGGAGTAGGTCAATAACGTTTAAGATTCTACTTACCGGGGCTGCCGCTGCTGGTAATATCCCTTCCCGGCCGCTGTGGCCGCCAACTGCAACGAGAAAACGAAACGTGACTCGTTAGTGTCGATTCAGGTGCAAACTGTGCGGGGTGCTCTGTATCACACGAGAACCAACTTCTTTTTGTCTTCCGACGAATAACGCCGTCCTCTCCGCACTTCTCCGTGCTGCAGCATTGCGCTGCAGTGCGGAAAAATGAATCCGGGAGAGTTATGTGCGCGAAAGGACGCGCTTCGAAAAATTGCCCCGCTTCCCCGTTCCCCTTCATCCCCCGGCGAACTGACGACAACCGCACGAGGTGGTCGTATACGTTTTAAAGAAACATCACCTAAGATTCTCTTCTTTCCTCAAGATTAAGAGATTGCCCAGTTTCTCGCTAGAATTTCTCGGCTTTCTCTCTCTCTCTCTCTCTCTACATCACCTCCGTTATTTGTCGCAATCGCACATATTTCACGAACGTCCCGTGAGAACAAACCGAAGCATAATTTCGCGAAGGGATTAAAGCGACGCGTAGTAATTGGCTGCCCGGTAGAGACGCTCGCGTTTCCCTCGTAAGCGGCTTTCCGTGGATCTGACATTTTTTCCGGAGCTGACATTTTATAAGCAACCAACCGGTGGAGCCTAATTAGACACGGTCGAATTGCGCGACGAACCTCGCCATGCTGGCCGCAACTGCCCAGCATACACTTCCAACTATCGAACCATCCCGTTTTCGAAGTGTAGGATCTAGGGTTTACTTAAGGTAATTGCCCTCTGAGAACCATCTGTGTTTATTTAGTCACCGATCGCCGAATTGCCCTGCACCGGCGTAGTCAAAATCCTTGGAGGACCAATGGAGAGAGAGAGATAGAGAGCCCGATAAGCGGACTTATCGGACTTACCGTCTTGCTTCTACCGATTCGCAATAGATCTGGAGCCGGACGGTTTTCCTTTACTCCGTATAATTCCCCTCCGCTAGGGAGGGAAGAATTTACGGCTCTTTAAGAATCAAAGCACAGATTTTATAGCGTTAACGCACGGATTATATTATACTTCTGTGCTCGCGGAGTACTCTGTGACGCGGAAAATCCTCACGCGTCATATACTTTTGTTGATGTAATTCTAAATTAATATAACTCTATTAAGCCAACCTAGAATTTCATCCAAACTAAATTGCGGTAATACACGTACAAGCATTATATCCTCCCGTGAACATATTAATATTGGCAATATTAATATTAAATTGGTATTATATAAAATATCTGTACTTTGGTTCCTGAAGGCTTGTAAATTCCTTCTCCTTTTAATTAAATCAAGTGAGAGCAGTCATATGTATTTAATAATTCTCTTTTGTTTTAGATAAATCATATATATATATATATATATCTTTTTCTCTTAGACCATTTTCCTCTTTTATTATATTATAATTATATAATTTGCATATGTCATAAATTTTCTACGTGCGTGCTTCTCTCTCTCTCTCTCTCTCTCTCTCTCAAAGGATTATATTCTACGATATAATGAGAGTTTCTTCTTTCGTTCTCCGGCTCGGATATAGGATTATAGTTTTTAATCGTGACAAACTCGAAGCACGACTATGTTGTGGAGCATCGTTAATCCCGACAGTCACGATCACAAGAATGCTCTCGTAAAAAGCCGGTCTCCCTTTTTCCAAGCGCGAATGGTCGAACTTTAAACAAGCGCCCCCATCCGGTCTCATTTCGCAGCGCAAAAATGTTTGCCACGGGCAGCTCCGTCGTGACCTGGAAAATAACGGATGGGGCGCGGGAGCGTCGAGAGCCGTAGCTTTTGTCCCCGACGACTCGCGAGATTAACTTTAAGACGGCGGAAAAATAAGCGTGTTCTCGCACCCCCGCCCGCCCACCGGCGCGCTTTAAACAGGTGAGCGAGTGTACATGCGCTCACTCGCGACTTTGTTCGCAATTTGCGCGATCCTAATGGTGTCGTCTCGTGCGGACGTCGCGCAATTTTTCCCTGGTGCATTTCTTCGGCTTAACCCCCGGCTTCTCCTTCTCCCTCCCCTCCGCAGCTCATTTTCTTACTAACTCGCTCGCAGACTCTCTCTCTCTCTCTCTCTCTCTTCGTTTCTTCGTGGCGACCGCTCCTTATTTCACTACACCATACTGGCGCATTCTCCTCGGATGCAAAACTCCTGCTTACTGCATTACACGGTAATACGACGCCGCGAGATATTTCATAAGTCCCGCCCGCAGCTATTTTCCAAGTTTCACGATGGAGTTATATGAAGACGCTGACGTCACTCGCACTTACGGGGATATATTTGAGAAGATTGCGTGCAGATTGCGTTCCCCTTTGTGACGATCATTGGATTACGCAAAATCAACGCTTTCCACACGCGCGACTGCGCGGGTCACGCGCGCTCACGCGCGCGTCGCGACGAAAATGCGGCCGCGAGCTTTTTGCACAATTTCCCGGATACGAGAGAGAAGCTGCCCACCGTAATAGGCATTTTAGTTGCATTTCCGGCGAAGCGGGTTATGGCGTGTGCGAGGCGCTTTCGATGCGAAAGAGATCGCGAATTAACCCGCTCTACGTAATCAGTCGCGTTTGTAGCATTCTTACGTTAGCCGGCTCGCAACTGGGCCGCGTTCCGGAAATTCTTCCGCTCGCCGACCATCGGTCGCATTCCCCGCGATATTAAAAAGCGGTTATAATACGAAGGCCCCGGTTTCCGCCGCCGCTAGTAATTAAAACTCAATTAGCGACGCGGGGGGCGCGCGCCGGTAAATACGGAATTATACGCGAAGCACGCTTACATTCGCCGCATTAAATCCGATTTAATATAAAATTACGGTTCCGCAGTGGACGGCCGGGCTTAAGTATGTAGGCGTTAAGCTAGTTTCGAACTTGCAAACGACTTCGGAATCGCGATATCACTGCCGCCGCGCGACCACCGTCGTCGCGTGTTCGAGGGGCGAGAACACGCTCGCTAGACGAATGAATGATAATCAAATGAATGATAATTGTTATAATTGTTGTAATTGTTGAATTTTCGCCCTTCGGAGGCTGATTTTCTGCGCGTCCTTCGATGGGGGCGGAAGCGCGGGTATTGTGGAATACCCTAAGTTCCTTCAAGACGAATCGAAAACTGTTGATGATAACTGAGATTAGCGTTCACTGAATACATAACGTCGTATGTTCTTTTTTTATATGTTCTTAACAGATATCGTTCATCGACTTGCGTTGCTCCCGGAGGTGTGCCGCGTCTTAAATCAACGTTCTGCCAACCTTTCGCAAACATTGCAGTTTGCATCATCAAGGCGTTCTAATTCTGAGCCCTTTTATTGGTTATCTTTATATGCTCCTTTATCCCTGGAAGGGGGGAGGGGGGAAGGTAGGAGTTGGTTCCAGCCAATCAACGTGTTTTTTATTGATCAGCTGGTCAATTGAAAAACCGGGAGGGCAGTGTGCCAACCAAATGCAGTGCAGTTGTCATTAAAACATTTGTAGTTGAGGGTATCAAGAAAGTCTGGCCGGAGCAACCACGTATTAATTAGTTGTTCTAAATTTCATTGTTGAATCTAGCTGACACCATCCGATTTCTGCGTCAGCCAGCCAGACTGTTTTTCCTGCGTAAATAATCTTGCCAAGCGAATCTATGCAAAACTGCAGCTAAATCAGTCCGACGGCAATGAATAATAATTAATAACCTAATAATTCTCAGGATATTTTAGATATCGATTAGCGATGACAAGCTTCACGGAAGTGATAATAACAATGGCGTAACGCATCGACCTTTCGCAATGGGCTTCGTGTAACATGTAAAACAAAAATATGAAAGCGAATAACGGCCGAAAAATTCAAACATAGGGCGATTCTCGAGTCTCTTGGGTGGTACGCAGCCCCACAACGGGTTAGAAAACCCGCAACATTTCGCATTACCAGACTATTCCACATTACCCGCATTTCCTCCACCTTCCGCACGGCCGGTTTCGGACCGCTCGCTCTCGCGGAATCGCCAGGTCGCGAGCGTCGCGCATGCGAGGCGCGTAAAAAATTCATTTTCAGCCGGGCGTGTTCTTTTTTCCGCGGGAAATCGACTCGGAAAAATTGACAGGCGAAAATACGCGATGCTCGGTATCTCTCGCGGTTATTGAAGAGCCGCTTTCGCGGGGAGAACGGGCTGCACCTTTTCATTTAAAACTGATCGCCGCCATCGCTCGGTTACCTCGCTACGACCTGTATTATTCGCCTCGGTCTAACTGCGGCCGCTTCCATAAAAGCGCCGCTACGACGGTGTGCTTTTTGTCAAAATTCCATCGGAATATCCCGCTGCCGCGGCGCCGGGTAAAGCGGCCCCGGGCGCTGTTCCTTGATTCCGTTGCTTTTCCTGCGTTCGAGCGTCTGTGGAGTATCAGCGTCATCTTACGCGTGCTTTTTCCACGGCTATAATGGCGTGGCATTGCGGGCGGTACACCGTATCAGGCATTGTAATACCGCAGTGATGACGACGACGACGGTGCTGGTGGTGAAGCGGTAGAGTGTCGGCGGTAGTGGTGGTGATAGTACTATGTATTTGGTGAGACGAAGTTTTATGTATTGCACCAACGATGTGTCTATGTATGCCTCCGTCTGCTTTCTGGGACAACGGAGAATGCGAGACGAATATGTAGTGCGCGTCGTCGCATCTCTGAAAGAGCTAAAAGAGCTTTTCTCACCTACAGTGGTGGAGGGGGGACGGGGGCAAGGATATTTGAGCACCTTTGTTCTAAAATATTCATGTTAGGAGTTAAAAGGAGTTCCTCTCGTTTATCTCTTTTTTTCGTTTCTCTCTCTCTCTCTCTTTCCTTTTTTCTGCCTCCTTCTCGGCGCAAACACGGGGGGTGTTTCGTGAGACGCGCGGGCAAGCCGAATCCCCGGTTGCCAGCGCGGATCCCGCATGTAAATCTCATAAAGAGTGCACACAGGATTACGTACATGTACACGCGGCACCGTCGGCGAAAAGATCCGCGTTTCTTCCGCGGTCCTCGGTTAAGGAGAAGTTTGGATCGAAATTTACGGAGCACTGCGAGCAGCCGAATTCTGCTTTCGCCCTGCGAGCTGTAATTGTAAATTCCGGGGCTTAATCACGGAGTTAACTGCTGGTTAACACGCGGAATTAAGCGTTATGCTTGTACCAGCGAGCGATCGCGCGAAACGGCCCCGGCCTTTCGCGTTTCGGACTAATTTCGCACCGCGAGAACCCCCCGTAAAGAATGCGCATTTAAAGAGGCGCCCGGCGGAGGGGGGGATTTAATCTAACCGGGACGCGCTGAATAACACTGGCACACACGCATACACACGGACACGACGGCGTGGGGTGCCGCTTACGAAGGACAGAAAATAAAAAGAGAATAATGAACATGATAAGAATATAAAATGTAATGCCCGCAAAACGCCCGTCGTTTTCGTGCGCGGCCGTCGCGAGATTACGGGATGATTGAACGCGCGCATAAAAACAGATGCGGCGAATTAATTAAGTCGCCCCGGTGTGATTGTTGTTTACGTAATGTAATTACATCTGGGACTCGGGCGTCCCGTTTACACAGTTCTGCCCGCTTGATATTTAATGCACAGAACGGCGGGTGAGAGAGAGAGTGAGAGAGAGAGAGAGAGAGAGAGAGAGAGACTGATGCACGTAAACTCCATTTTCGAATTCGTCGACCGGTTTGAAGTCGAGCAGCGAAAGCTCTCTCTTTTTTTCTCCTCTATTATGCCCCCCCCCCCCCTGTTTNTCAGCTATCGCGGCAATTAAACGCTACGTTACAAATTTGCTCGTGCAAACTTCATTTCGGGGAATTAAACGAGGTGATCTGTCATGCCGTATTTGTAGTTCACGGAGATCCGCGAATGGCCGCCGGTTTTTTCAACGATTTATAATTCAAAAGAAACGCAGGAAAACAAAAAAAGGGCAGAGAAGCGAACGAGGAGGACCTTTCAGAAGCTCACGGTTCACGGTGGCACCAGTTTTAATCTCTCACGCCCGCGCGATTCTAATAAGCGAGCGCATACACGCTCGTCTCGCACCTCACGCGGCACTCTATAAAGTAACGTATGCAATATTACGCGTGTAACATATTTAACACATTAACGGCGGGCGATCTCGACGAAAGTATGCTAGGTAGCGCGGCGGCCGCCCGCCTCGTTTTTCGGCCTAGAGCGGGCGATATTTTGTGTGATCATAAAAAAATTTAGACTTAAAAAAGTTTATTTAAACTCTTAAAACTACAAGAAATATTAAAAAAGAACTAAACACTAATTACAAAAAATGTTTTAAAGTACATATTTATGAGGAGAATCTAGTATTTTTTAAGAGTGTGGTAATGTTGATAACACTCGCCACGGTGAAGAGGTGCATTGCAAAACTCGCATTTGAAGCAAGTCAACTTTCTTTTTTTATGTGCCGCACAAACTACGCAGTTTCGTTGGGCATATAGCTTTTTGCCTTTATTTTCTATCCGAATTAAGTTGTGCTTTTTGATGTCTAGCGAAAGACGTCCAGGCGGATCAATTTTATACCGTGGAGTCCGTGGTGCCGAGTTCGATGTACCACGTTGTGGCTCTTCAATGTCCATCAATTCCAGATCTTCGGTTTGTTTGTCAGTTATAAGACAGCGTGATAATTCTAACAAAAAATTTTTATATGGCAAGCTACTATTATTATGCATGTTATATACTAAATAGGAATTGAAAAATGCACAATTTAACAAATACATTACAGCCCGCTTGGACCACTTTTTTGTTTTTCGCAATATTGAGTAGTACGAAAGGTACTGGTCTGCCCTATCAACACCTTTCATATAGTTGTTGTATTCTATTACGCATTTTGGTTTTATTATTTTTGTCTTTGTGTGCCAATCTGTATTGGAGCTTTCTAATAGTTCACTCGAATGAATATTCGAAATCATCCTCACTTCTCTCTTTGACTGCCAAATTTGTACTAACACGTCTCCTTTTCTCCGGAAAATTGACTGTCCGCGTTGCAACTTATTATTTTTTAATTCATGTGGAAGTCCTCGGTTTACACGTATTGTTCCACAACTTCGTATTTTATGTTTTAAAAGAGTTTCGTTTATATCTACACTGTTATAATAATTATCCATAAACACATGATAATATTTGTCTTTATATGGAGTAAGAATATCTAATATTGTTTCCGCCAGTTTCCTTCCTTCTCCACAATACATTTTCATATTACTAATGTAGCCACTTTTC
>NW_014555639.1:799025-837135 GCF_001313825.1 Dinoponera quadriceps
GCAGTCGAGATAAATCGTAGTACTACGACTCCCGCCCTTAAGCAGCAGTCGAGATAAATCGTAGTACTACGACTCCCGCCCTTAATGTGTTAATTTATAATCCGGAAAAGCTAAGCGCCAGAATTTTTCGCGTGAAAGTTTTATATTTACGGGACACGAGTGGAAAGAGCGAGGGGGAGAGAGAGAGAGAGAGAGAGAGCGATCAAACAATAAATAATGAACGCGGCAAAGCGACGTCGGTCTCCGGACTAATTACGTTAATTTCGACATAATAATTCCGGAACCGTAGCGGCTCGATAATACCGCGGCTTATCAGGCGCGCGAAAATGTAATTTATACAGGAGCCTATATCATGATGAGGGGCGAGCTTATTGCTTGTACCCGATCGCCGACGACGATAGCCCGGAAATTTACTTGCGCCGAAGTTCCAGCAGTTTACACGTAACCATATCGATCGGAGATTACCTGCGTCGTCCTGGGACACCTACGTGCCTGGTTACCTAATTACATTGCACGACGTACCGAAAGTGTCCCCCCCCCCTTCGGCAATTCGACGACGACGAGATGGACGAGAATCCAGGGGTAATACGATTTCCTCGCTCGAAAAATGTGCGAAGCTCCGAAGCACCTCGAGGACCGCGCTTTCCTTCGCTTTTCCTCGCGAGAAGTCGCGCGAGCACGCGCGGAATCAAACGGGTGGGCACGAATTTTCATGTGCAGCCCGACACGCAGCGGTCTTCGAACGACTCTTTAATTAAAGAAAGCTGAAGAAAGGGAGGGAGAGAGAGAGAGAGAGAGAGAGAGAGATAGATAGAAATCGCTCGTGCAAAATTATCGTAATCCTTTCCTTTCGCGACGCGAACTCGCGTTATTACGCTTCATGGGGCTTTCTCAGTCAGATTTGATCTCGTTCCGCGACTATTACGGGACTCGCTTCTTCGCGTTTGTCTCGGCTCGTTTTCCGCTCCTCGAAAAATCAAATTTACGCTCGACTCCTCGCGAAACAGACCAGCTCTCGTTCTCTCTCTCTTTCTCTTTTTTACATACGCTACATCGGAGATTCCTCATCAGCGAGAGCAGCAGAAACGGAGAAAGCCGGGAATACCGCAGTTACTTCCGGAGTTGTTCCAGGCGATCGTGCCTGCGCGATGCCTTCGGTATTGGATTTTCCACTGTGCGCGCATTGTTCAATCCTTTCCCACGTTCTCCATAGAAGTCCGGAATGTTTACGTTGGAAAGTCACGAAACGAAGGAACGGATGGGTGGCGTAATTCGAAAATGCCCTCCCAGAATCGGAGTGCATTCCGCGACCGCGCGATTCAGCTCGCTCGTGTGTGCTTGCGCGTGTGTGCGCGCCCGTGCAACTCCAATTGACCCTTTCAGTTTTTAAATCTTTAAACGTTGATTAAGCCGGGCTATCGAGCGCGGCGGCGAAACGTTGAATCCGCGTGATTTCACAAGCGTACACCTCGGAAAAGTGAAAACACACGCCGGCCGCGCGACAATATTGAGAGCCACTGACGCGCGCGCGCGCTATTGAGTTCTCCACTACACGACACGTCTTTGCAATTGGCAGGAATCAAAGCCACGAAGCGCAGAACGCGTTCGTGATTTAGTAGCCCCCGCAAATACATTGATCTATCCCCGCAGAACGCGGCATCACTTCGAGAGTAATCCACCGGGGGATACGAGAGCGTCAAAAACAATCTATCGGCGAATGAAATTGACGTTTAAGTTTCGGGGCGGACACGCCGCGGAAATAAACCTTTCACACCGCGCTAAAATAACACGCCAAGTTGTCCGGATAAGTGGAGGCCGGGTGAAACAACGATCGTCGCGTATATTGAGTCAAAACGAGAGAGAAAGAGAGAGGGAGAGAGGAGGGGAGGGGTAGTAAATTGTATAATACTTCCCGTCGATTCGCCGTAAATACGGGCCGATTTTTCCGCGGCACGTGCGAAGGACTCGCGAGTTCGGCGGGTCGTGAGAGACGGAAGAAAAAACGGCGAGAGATAGCAGGATAAGTATTTCCTGCGGGCAATCAAGGGGAGAGACGGAGTAGAGGGAAGCCGTCGATGCGGAAAGCACGCATGAGCGATCAGGATCGTCCTTTTGATACGCTTCTCTCTCTCTCTCTCTCTCTCTATCTATCTCTCTTGCGACCCGACTGTGAAAGGACGAGAGGAATTTTGCGTTCCCTCGCGCGCGCTGCCGCATTCTCTCGCCGGGCTGATATAATTATTAGTCGAGCGACGAGAAAGGTACTCGTATCATTATTCACGGGCGGCGAAATAACGAGAGGAAAAAAGCGCGCGATTGCATTAAGTTTGGACAGAAAAGGATCGGCATTCCCTTCCCCTGTAAATTTCCCCCGACCGCTAATCGCGAAATCAATATCTGCCCTCTCACATTTGGCCTGACCTGACCTACCTCTTCTACTTTCCTACGCTCCTTTACGTTCACGTCCCCCCTCCCCCCCCGCGGTTTTCTCGTTTTCCATCTCTCTCCTCATTCCATTCGTCCGTCATCCTATAATCTTTTCTACTTTGATCCAGAAATCCCAATGTCTCGGATTCTAAACTTGTTCCAGAATTTCTAATATCGCGCGTGAGTAAGAGAGAGAGAGAGAGAGAGAGAAAGTGAGATACTCCCTCGCGAATCTCTCGGTTTAGATTTCCGATATTTTCGCTTCGCTACGTGATAGCTGCAATACCGTAATATTGTATGTATTTTAAATTTATTTTAACACCACCAAGTTGTTAAATTTGTATTCTTTTTTTTTTGCGCACGGGATATTCGGTAAAATCAACGGAGAGCTGGTTCGTGGCAGGAAATGTAACGCAATAACACACGAAATAAAAATACATTAAGACAAATATACACATGTGAAGATTCGCAGAATTGCTAGATTGAATTCAGCGAATCGGGCAAAAAATCTCGAATAAAATCGCTGCTATTTTTTATCCCCTCGCGTTCCGCCGCGGCGCCGAGAGTGTCGGTGCCTCTGCACGAACGATAGTCACTTTACTAATGGAAGTTACGCAGCGTAAACATACGAAATTTCATCGATTCGTACAAGGAGATCAGCGCGCGCCCGTTGAAATGCAAACAGCACGCGGCCACGATTCAGCCGGTGATCGACTCGAAGAGCCCCGTCTTCGAGTTCATAACTGAAAGTAAATTCTAACGATTATCTCGGTAACGGAATGAGGCGCGCAGTAAGATCACATTGTCGGAGCGGCACGCGAGTTTCTCTCACGACCACCTCTTTCTGTCGTGAAGTTCGCCAAACTTCCGCGCAGCTCCATCACGCCGATTTCGCTCGAGAACGCTTTTTCCAAGTGCACGCTTAATGACTGTTAAGCATCGGCCTGTAATTTGCGCTCCGTCGAGTTCGAAACAATAAGCGCGGCAGACCTAAGGGAGTAACGGTATTTTCGGAAGATTCCGCGCAGACGAGCGCAGAGAAGAACGCCGAGTCGGGCCGTTGCGTTAATGTATCCAACGTATTTAGCGTTTTAATCATTATTATTGCCGTCATTCTCGGCGATCCGCCTTCCGAGCGATCCTTAATCGCCGGCATTTCTGCGCTAACCCGGGGTAGGAAGCGAGAAATGTCTGATTGCGAGTCGAGGCGATGAAAAAAGCGGAGAACGCTCGCCTCGCTGCATCGTACAGTAACGTTATCGTATCCTTTCGTCATTTAAAAACAAAGAATATTACCGTGCCGTATGCAAATGCCGGCGGAAGCATTGTGTTTTTCATCCCGCCGTAATTCCGTGTAACGCGGCTAACGATGACGAATGTTGCCATCAGAGGAGAATTTCTTTCGTAAATAGCAAGAAAGTGAAGTAATATAAAAGTTCCGCGTGTCGGGGGAGGGAAATTCCGCGGTTTTAAACCGCTTCTTCTTGTTGAGAGCTCATGAAATATATAATGCCTGATATATTTATTTTATCGATTGTCGCTTTAACCACGACCTTTCGCATCGGTATTTTCATTATTGCGACCTAATATCGCGTCGATTGTATATTTATACTGCGTATATATTCGGAGAAAAAAATCTTGCTTCTCTCTCTCTCTCTCTCTTATTTTCGGACTTTGCTTCGTCAAAAAAATGCACGCTGCCCGCTGTGAAAATATTCGTCGCGTTATTTCCCATGACTGTGCGGTAATTGTTAATTTATATTAATGGGATGCAAATGAAGGTTTCAGGAAACTATTTATTAGCCTACTTTAAATATGATCCATCCTGTGTAAGGCGAATGTATATAGACACATATAGACAAACGTTATTTAGTTGATGCATCGAGGTCAAATGTCGGTAAATACATCGCAGACATATAGAGTCGTCTACGTGTCCCGCGGGCGTTCGACCAGTTCTCATGAATTTTCATTTTGTCGCAAAATCATATTTTCCGCGCTCAAAAATCATGAATATGTATTCGCTATCACGAAGATTCGCGTGCACTCATACGACACATCGAATTACTGGCACCTTTAATTACAAACACTAAAATCGATCTGTCTCGACGCGAGATCGTCATCTGTCTTTCTCTCTCTCTCTCTCTCTCTCCCTCCCTCTCTCTCTATCTCTCTTTCAATCCGGATTTCTTTCCGCGGAACTGTATATTCCTACTCTCGTGACCCCGAGCACGATTTGAAAACCTCCACAGCAATCCCTTTCTTTCATGGGTGTTCATTTTAATCCTAACAAAGCAAGAAACGCTAATATCTTGTAAACATTAATGCACGCGCATTCATAAAAGATATTAAATATGACATCACATTAAATATATCATAAGAGTTAATATTTACATAGCCGGGCGATTTTTTTTTTGTTTTTTAATTTATTTGTCGGCAACATAATGTAGTTGCGTTGCACACGCGTGTAAACAAACACGAAACCTCCGCCGACTGCTGCATAACGTAAGAGTGCAAAAACAGCAGCAGCCATATGACGTTTAATAGGAGCGCCACGCCAGTGGAACATCCCGATCAATAGTCAGACAGCGGGCTGCTCATTGGCGTTGATCGAGGGAAAGGGGGAGGATGGGTATACAGCGTGTCCCAGAGCCACCGGATGCCCTTTTTTAACCGGCGATTCTTCGGCCAATTCAGGGACGATGTTTTTTTCTTGCGTGTAAAAAAATATCGAAGGCAGCCGTCGTCTCGCTCCATTCCGAATTTTGATTCCGACGGATAACAAAAAGCCGTCCTCGAGGACGTCCCCCGGCGCGATTCGGGCAGAAATTTCGCGAACTTTCGGCGAGTTTTTCAGCTCGCTCCTCCACATTTTCAACATTTAAAATGATTTATTCAGTCGATTTTCAGCGATCCGATAAGAGGACACGATGATAGCGGATTAAAGAGGTATCATATGTGAACCGTGTATCAATGTACTATCGCGTTATTGAATCGTTCATTATTAATTCACGCGAAACGAAATACCGTGTTTCACGACCACTTACCTCGACCCTGCCTCGGGCGCTCCACTTCTGAAACAAAAAAAACGAGACACCGGTTGGTATTTTAGGAAATTCCAGCTCGTCGCGCCCAGTGGCGCATTAAAAAGCGAAATAATTTTGATACTTCCGATTTCGATGTGAATTTTAATACGGATACGCGCGCGTAATGAAACACGCGCGGGAGACGCTCTCTCTCTCTCTCTCTCTCTCGCAAGTAAAATTTACGATTCGCACACATCCCATTTCGCGGCGCATCCCGCATATGCATTAACCGCATCCTTAATAGGCGAGCCAATTAAGCGCATTACACTATCATGGCCTGAATACACAAATTTCTCGAACACATTGGGAATTCTGGGACGGGCGGTGGGAGAGGACGACGAAATCGCAGGATTTCGCGAATTATTCAGCTCCGGGCGTTTTGATCGATTCGCTATCGCGACACGCAATTGCGGATGACGCTTTGAGCTACTGCATCGCATTATACGTATGACGCGGGGCGCGCGTAGCACGTCCGAAGCGTTATCTGCCGCATTACGTGCAGACGGAAGCACGTAATGCGTCTTACGGTGCATTAATTCCGCTTTGCCTCATATAACGCGACGCGCCTGCACATCGCGAAGGAATCACTGTTAAAGCGAGCCGCAACGCAGGGAATGCGCGCGCTCTCAGCGAGATCGCGCACCAGCTCAGATCGACACGCGCGTTTCGCTCCCTGTGACATCGAGATAGACGCTTATCGCGCAGCACGCGCGTGGAAACGACCTCGCGGTCCTCGCGCGGAGAATGACCTCGAGTACCGTTTCTTCTCTCTTTTCTCCTTCTCTTTCTCGTCGTTGGATTTCCGCTCCGGTTTCCTGCTCCTCTAGCCGTAACGCAATTCCGGGCAAACTTAAGGAGGGAGAGACCTCACGATGGTGCGTAAATCGTATTAACCGATCTCGTCGTACTTGGATGCTACGTCGAATACCGCGCGGGGATCCGCGTATTTTGCTCATCTCGTGTTATCGTTAGATTAAACGTTCCTGTTGCTCGCGTTAAAGAGATGGTAAGACTTAGAGAGTCGTATCTTCAGTAGCATATCAAAGGAGCAAATTTCGTATTCGTCAAGCAATATCACGTTCTTGTACATTATTTTCACTACCTAAATAATAAATGTGCCTATTAACTAGATACTGAAATGAAAGATTTGAAAAGAAATCGAGGGTAAACATATACGCTCGATATTACAAATACGAACGTTTTACTATATTTTTATTTTTCTCGTTGCAAACGAGAACGTTGCAAACAATTTCGTATAAATCACGGTCTACTGGAATTTCTCTGTTGTTTTAACACGGGAATATATTAACAAGTATAAATACATATTAAGTGAACATATTTATTTTCCGTTAACATATTATTTTTTACTGTATTCACCTTGTTAATTAAATGTATACTGTATTCACCTTGTTAAATTAATGCAAAAATTTCACCTTGTTAAATTAATACAAAAATTTCAATAGATCTTTATTTACATAAAATGTTTTATATTTAGTATATACGTTAGTTGGTCTAATAGAAATACATAGATAATAGAAAGAATTATATAATTATATATATATATATATATATATGTATATCTTATATTAGAAATAGTTATACTATAATAGATAATTTTAATTCCAGGAAACAACATATTTAATAACGACTAAACGAAACGCGCCAAACTTTTCAGCGGAGCAAACTGATGTTGGAAGTGAATTGAAATATTTACGTTATATAGTTAGGTAATATTTTAATATACGTAGTGCAAGTTTCATCAAACTCGTTTCACCTCACAATCTCTCCTTAAACAGCCCGTAGCAAGGACCCTTGGCGAAACGCTTCTCGAATCCATTGTCTCTTCGTCTTATTCCCTTTCGAAGAAAAAGAGAGAGAGAGAGACAGAGAGAGGGAGAGTGCAGATTCTCGCGCTTTTATTATGTTCGCGGTAGAAAAAAAGATTTATCACATTTCATCGAGTCGAGTTGCTCTCTTTCTTTCTTCCTCTCTCTCTCTCTCTCTTACTTCCTCGAAATGATCTCTTTCCGCGTAACCCTCTCGATTTATCGTCGCGCGCGATCCACTTAGCGCTCGCTGGCAGTCATTAGGGTGGTGCGGTTAAGTTTCGCACTTTGTCGCGGCCAAGTTTCCTTGCCTCGGTAATTTCGCCGTCCCGTGCCGATTAAATTTCCCACCAGCCATAAGAACATCTTCTCTCTCTCCTTCCCGCGCCGTCAACCCTTCGCCTAACCGACCCTGCTCTGTGTATTTCCTCTTTCCCTCCCAGGTCGCCTCTCTCTCTCTCTCTCTCTCGCGTCACGAGAGAGCGAACTTCCCTAGTTTACCGCGTTTCCTCACGCCACCCTCCTCGAGCTTCTTCGGTCATTCGAGCGCCTGCGGCTGAGATGTTGCGGCTCATCATGTCATCCTCACGGATGATGCACGGTGCGAAATTTGCCACGGTGTGGGAAGCCGGGGATATTTTATTCGGGTATGGGAGAGATACTTCATCGAATCTCCTTCCCTCTTTCTCTCTTTCTCCGGCTTCCCTCTCGACTCACTCTTGCTGTCACGAACTAATCTGACACTCGGACGAGTTTGACAGGTGCGAGAGCTCTCGATGCGATATTTTGTGTTTGTGCGTGCTGCGCGTGCGCTCTCCTTAATTTAATCCTGATTTATCGCGACAGCTCGCGCGGAACCCGTTTCATTTATTTATATTTGCAATTATATCGAGGAAATACCTTTTATACAAAACTGTATTTCGGAGGTATCCTCCATTCAGAACTCCATTTCGGGGATATCCCCAATTCAGAACATTTCGGAGGTATCTTTTATTCAAAATCGCATCCCCGACGAAATACTACCGATATTTTGCGCCGAAAAATATGGTTGTTACATTTGCCCACGCGCACAAGTGCGCGTGTATGTTACCGTCGTTCCACGACGGGGAAACATATCGACTTGTAAATAATTTGTAAACTTAGCTAAGGATGGAGCGCTTTGTTCGTTCGTCCGCACGTTTGTTCGATTTATATCAATGTTACGTCGCAATAAAATGCCCCCCCCCCTCCCCTCCCTCCCCCCGATGCTTTTCAACCGTCCTTCGTTTTGTCCCCGCAGAATGATTGACGGGAAAAATTTGTTAAGCAAAAAAGAGAAAGCTCTTAACGGCGTTCGATGTATCGGCGATTCACAGCAGCTGTTGACTGCGGATAAAATCAACGAATTCAATGGAACGAGAAATTCAACCGGTAACGCGAAACCGAACGTTTAATTACTTCGAAACACCGGCCTCGATTTCAGTTGTCAAAAGCAAGGATTCAAAGTAAAAGCGCTCGAAATTCGAATGTAACAATTTATACATTTGTTTGAAATAATTAAACTCATCCGGTTGTAGAACAATCGGCCCGGAGGGTGTAATAAAGTAATTAGAATTCAAATGGAGACGCCAGGACGAGGTGGAGCCTTAAAATTAATCGGACTACGAATTTGATGAAAAATTCGCCCGTCAGAGGATTTCGAAGCGAACATCCAATCGGCTGAAACTTCTTGCCGCGTTAATTTATCGCGCGCCGTAATTATTCGCACGCACCGCCCGTGTGTGAGAATGCCGCGGTAACTCCAGATACCGAGTTTGCGATGTATTTTTGTCCCGTTCATCACGATTTATCCCGAAGGAACGTCCCCGGGCGCGCGGGGGTTAAAGAGATTAGAGCCGAAATTGTATCATACGTTGTACAACTTGTATAAACCAGTAAAGTCGTTAAGCAGACAAACCTCGTTTGCATACTACGCTTTTATACCGGCGTTTCAAAGATGAAAATGAAAGACGCTAATCCCCGCGATTAGTTTACAGCGAAATAGTGAGGAGCGTAAACATGACCGGCGCAACAATGCGCGGCCTAAGCGAGCTTTCATGCACAGGTTGGCTTCGCGAGAGCCGGTGTCGATTCCAAATAACACGATAATGTCATAATCCTCGCATAGGAAAAGATGTTATGACACACGTCGTATTTTCGCTCATCACGATGTCATTACGTCGCTATTATCGCGTTACATGTTGCAACACGATTGTAACGATAATGAAAATACGTTCGTACACGGTAATTAAAAGGGACAAATAAGCAAACAATATCGCGTAATGAATACGAACGCAATATCTGATAAATCCGTTAGCCGGATTCCGCGAGCGAGCGCTTTCGGAAACAGACGAAACATTTAACGATCGTTAAATTAGATAAATGAGCGAAGAGTAATCGAAGTAGATGAACGAGCGAGCGAGCGCCCGCCGGTAAAGTAAACGAAAATCGAACAGTAGTTAAAACGCATAAAAGGTCAACCGGTATTTAAAGTAGACAAAAGAGATGAGACAGCCATAAAATGGACGGAAACACATGCGGTATAACGGGCATGCGAAACAAAACGGGCTAAAATACTGCCGGTGTAGTATCCGAGTGAAAAATCAAACTGCAGCCGGGCATATAAGCGCCGAATCGGACAGCAGTAATAATAATTTAACGCGATCGGACAGCGCTCTCTGCGGCGTCGGATGAAATATTAGATAGTAATGAGAGCGGACGAAAGATTAAGCGGCTAATTTAATTAAACGATATCGAACGTTAATTGAGACGGACGCGCGGCCCGGGCTTGAAAATATACGAAGGGACTCACGGGTAGCGAGGGTACGAGGACAAAAAAATGCGAATAACAGCGAACGAGGCGACGGAAGCGACGAAGCAGCCCTAGTAGGAGGTGAAATAAAATCTCGGTCAATGGTGTGAAACGTAGAGGGGGTAGCGCAAGGGGGAGGGGAGGGGACGCGTAAAGAATCGCAGCGAATGACAGACGAAACAATAAAGGGAGAACATCCTTCGCGCGAGATCTCGGGGCAGGTAATAAAAGTATATCGCGCGATACCGGCCGGTACGAGCGGCGATAGTTGAAGCGGATAAAATATCGAACGCAGGGGAGAAACGGCTTTTAACTCGAGGAGCATTAAATTAGCTAAAAGCTTAAAGCTCAGCGAGCGGAGGACTGGCTCTGTTATCGAAGATTGAAGGGCCGACTGCAACGGTATTTGTCAAAGACCAAACAACGCGCGCACGCGGGGCTAACTTACGACCCCATTATCTCCGGTGAAAGAGTGAATCATCCTGCAGACACGGTGGATCAAAAACTGCCCTCCTCTCCGCGCAACCCTTCGCTCGACATCCTCCTCCTCCTCCTCCACCATCGTCAGCGCCCCGTGGGTCTTTTCTATTTTCAAGCGTCCGCGTCGCGCCGTGTCGTGTCCCAGTTATTTTGTGTCCCGGGGTTTATTCATCCTGATATGTAGGAAAGGTCAGAGGTCGCGTCCAGAGTTTATTAGCTGCTGGCGTGTATCGCGATTTCCGTCAGGACTCCATTCGCCTTCGAGCGACCTTACTCTTTTATTCCGCACGACGCCGGGGCTTTTATCGCGCGATCGAAAGGCGGGACGAGCAGATTTAAGCGGATTCCGCGGACGAATAAGAAGTAACTCGCGAGAAGAACACTACCGACGCTGTTTGCTCCCGGTATATACGTATATAAAGGACGCGCTTTGCATCAATCGCAGGGAATCGGGGTGGTTCCGCGCAAATGCGCGTCCCGAAAAATCGATGCGCACCGATTGATATTGATTATCATATCGATTGATTTCAACATGTAATGTGTATAACAAGTATGGAGAATATTAATATTATATTATATAATCCGATACAACATAGGGCACGATAACTATTATTGCTTTTGAGATTTTCGGAAAATAGAAATATTTTACTCACGCGACTGGATGAAAGAAATGATAGAAGTTTACATTTCAAGTAAAAGTCTACATATTGAAGTATATATATTGAATATATACATATAGTTTTTGTTGAAAGTTTAAATATTCACACTTAAAGATCGAAACAATATGAATGTCCACAGTTAGGTATGTGATCAGGTATTCATATTTTTATCTTACAGAAGATATTCGAAGTGATGACGACATTGAAAGAAACAAATGCTACGTTCAGGTAATATTTACTTGATTCAAATAAAATGTTTACTCCAACACTTCTTAGCAAATATATTTGCTAGAAGTAGAAATATAATTTACTATATATATATATATATATATATGTTCTTTGTATATAATTAAACATTTATATTTATATGAGAAACTAATCCCGGCAAGTATTATTTCATTCATAATATTGAGGATATCAAAATTTTAATGTTAGAAAATATTTACTGGGCGGAAAGATCGAAATTTAAAGCACGAAATTTCTTCAATGGAAAATAAATGTTATATAATCCTAGTAAATATAATCCTTTTAAATTCAGAACAATTTACTTACATTCAGTAATTCATTTACAAATTTTAAAATATTATTGCGTTAAAATAAGTTTTATTACCGTCAAAATATATTTAAATTGATAGAAATATCATTTGATTTAAGAGACTGAAGAAACAGATATTTACTTGATTTTACCACTTTCTTCGCTGCACATTATTTGCATTATGTTTTATCGATGTAATTCTGTTGAATAAAATTTTCTCCCACTAATTAGCCTCCTGTTATTCGTATTACGAAAATACTCGGTGTGATAATAATTATTGCCGCACTCTGCATAATAGAATATTAATGATTCCTCCAGCGGCGCGAATATCGTATTTTAACCGTGGTCTGAGAGAACGCCGAGGAACCGCGCCAAATATCGAGCCAGAAAACGCGACGTTGCATCATATGCGGCAACGTAAGATTTATCGGTGATAGGCACCGCGCATATATAGTCTCATGACAGCGTATAAATTCTCATATCGATTTTTAAATGCGAATTCGGTGGCCGCCATTAGCCGGCCTGCCACTATCGGCCGCTGACGGCGCCCGTTTTACGTATTTACCCGCATTCGATATCGGATACTACATGGGAAAAGTACGAGCAAAAAAAAAGGGAGGGAAAAAAGCGTCTATTTAGTCGCCTTTAATCAGTGTCGGCGTCGAGCACTATCATTAAATGCGAGCGTGCGCTGCTGTAAGCGCGCATCGTGTGCTGTGCGCGCGCGCGAATCGGAAAAATATGGTCTTTACGTGATTTTAGTGCGAAACGCGAGAACGCGTCCCACTTTTATGGATACCATTCTCCGATTCTGTAAATTATTTTCTATATTACTTAAAAGCTTTTCAAGTACATTATGGCATAATGCAACGTAATGTGATATACCGAATATAATATATCGCATTAATTAAAAGCGATGAATTAATATTCAAGTTCCATTGGTTGCATTAAAAGCGCGGCCGGCCTCCCGGCGCACTGCGAGCTGTTTCTTTTGGTAACTGCGAGTTCCCGTCGAGAATGTTATCTTAAATTAACGATGAGAACAGTTGTGCAATTTATGTAAATAATAACACGTGCGTTCCCGCGAAAGCGGAAATACTGCTTAACGTTCGTGTCAAAATAATCGGTGGGACGCGGAACGTTATGAATTCTTGAGAGAACGTTACTAATTTAAGTATTATTTCGGTCTTGGTATTCCGGCATGGTTGAAATTCCTATTTCCGTTCCGCCGCAGTTCTATTTTCTGTCATTTTCCGTCAGGCCACGGCTGTTTTCCGGCGGAAAAAGCGGAAATAAATGAAATCTTCCGCTACGGCAACGTGCTCTTCGCGCGGCAATCAATAATGCCGGTTGGAAAAATGTGACTGGGAAATTCCGATTTTTCGACTCGTTAATCATCAAATTGCGGCATAATTTCTTCCGGGCGTAAGGCGCGCCTGGAAATCAATTACACGGCCATCCTGTCGAATCTGCTTTATCGAGGGCGTGGGAATTAAGTGTCCGATAGGAGTTATTATACGCGGTGTTCCCGGGGACTCTCAACGACGTTGCCTCTCGGGTATTGCGGGGCCGATTGGCACTACAATTTTTCCGCGGGCAAGTCGAGCGAAAAAGGTTCATTTGCCGTATCCACCCTTTCCATTCATTTGGGATGTGAAAAGCTCGCGTAAAAGAGGTTACGGGGTTACTCGACAAAACAGAGTGGATGGAAAGAAAGGCCGCTCTCGCGAACGCGTCCATCCCTTTTTCTCCCTTTTCGACGCTTTTCACGTTTCGTTGCACGTCCATTGCCGCTAATTGCCCTTTATCGCGAATGACAGATCTGTACAAGGGGCTAATGATATCGCAACGATAATTCGCGGGCAGTGTGGCTGTTCGTTAAATCGTTACTGTTGCAAAATGAAATACCCTGTTCCATTTGATAGCAAAAACAGAGAGAGAGAGAGAGAGAGAGATACCGACGGTTAAATCGAACGATTCTGAAACGATCCGTGCATTCGTGTTCTCTTTTGCTTCATTTTTCTTCCGATCAACTTCAATTTTCACTGCAAAATATCGGGGTACGAGCGACGGTCGTTCCGTTAACGGAATTACAGTCGAGGACACAATGCGCGGCGCCACGTGGTGAAACCCGAAGAGATCCGGAGAGATTTGCAAGCCGAGGGGGAAAGCAAGCTGAAAATATAGCGTGATATACATATACAGAGCGTGGGGGATTCCGTTGATTCTCTTATTTATTCATGCGCGGCGCTGTGTCGACAATCATGAATATTCTCGAGTGCGTCCGCGCCGTGGCTCTTCACCGGCGCGCTCTCGGCGAGGAAATCATTTTCTCGCACCGACGTGCCCTCGACGGTCAAGACTTTATGCAAAAATCGCGCGAGGCAAGAGCTCGACTCAAATTATGTCTGGCGGCGGAGGTATATAATTAAGCGTGCGAAACGCGCGCCTCAACGGCGGAAACGTTATTATGCGAGTAAATATATATACAGAAATATGTACGATAAATAAAAATAACGGCTTGATATTAAAATACCTAGAAACGGGGGAGGTGCTCGAGAGATGGAGAAAGCGAGGAATATAACGTCAGATGTAAAATATTAAGGACGGAAATCGTCCGATTTTCTCGCGAATTCCTTCCCGGTCTCGATCTTCTCACGGTTTCTCTCGCGTTTTTCGCCGCTCCCGCGTATCGCCCGTAATTCCCGGCCTTAATTAAAACTTCATTTAAGGCGCGGCCTTCGCGACGGCCGAAAAGAATCAAAGCGAGCGAAGTTCGGGCGTCGGTTGCGCGCGAACCGGCTTACCATCGATATTACAATCCCTCTTCAACCGCGCGGAAAATCGCCGATCCCTCCCCTCCCCCCGGCCCCGCGCAAAAACGCGGGGCCGTCGGATAATTCGAGAGCGCGCGCGGTCAACGATAGGAAGCTCGATACAGCTCGAGCTTTTCTTATTCCCGGACGGGATGTACCAGTTGCTCGGCTGGAAGCCGAGGGGTAGGGATGAGGCGGTAAAAAAGGAAAAGGGAGGGAGTTTCCGTGGGGAAACTTTATCTCTCGGAACTTTCGGGCCGCTGGAAAAGTAATCCCCGCGAACGGTACACAGACGACAAGTGAGTGATTTCGTGAGGGACGGCGCTCCGCCCCCGAATGGGTTCTTAATTTATATTAATTAGTTCGCGCGGAGGAAAAGCGCACTCTTTCCGACACGACCCCTTCGTGCCTTTCGGATCCGTCGTAACGGAGAATTTCTCGGGATTTTACACAACGAATAACGCAGGGCGCGTTTCGCCAAGGAAGGAAAGACGTCGCGAAGGAAGCGACGGTATAGACGCGCTTGGGGTATTTTTACGTCTCGTCCCTTTTTGTTATCTAACAAGAGACTTCTGACGGATAAAAAAGAATAACTGCGCCCACGCACGGAGTGTCGAACATCGTGCGGTTCCCACGCGTAATAATACACTTTCCCCGTACACTACTTTCCCCCTGTACACCCAACTCGACGTTAGTATAGACGGATAGCCGCCGTGGCTCTTAACTCTCTTGCGCTTATATACAGGGTGCCTCGGAACCGCCACATGTCTCTCTAATCGCGGCTCCTCGCCGGCCACTTCGGTTCCCCTCGCTTCTCCTTTCTTTCTCGGCGGAAATTCGCGCCGTCGTTCGCCGTGATTCTCGAGTTCCCGCGATCCGAGAGGAAGTCCCCGACGGCCGCGCGGTATTTAAGACAAATGATCGAGAGCGGGGAAATATTGGATCGTAGCTCGCGAAAAATGGATCCCTCCCGTAGGCGATTTACCGAACGATTTGCCGGGTGTCGCTGGGCAAATCTAGCATGCTACTTCTCGCGGCTATGACGGCTCAATAACGTCGGAGATACACACGAGTGACGGGAGCGTAAAGTCGGGCGAAACGAATAAAACGCAGCCGGACGACAAGCGGCTTAAAATGCAGCGCGACGAACGACGAGCGAGTCACGTGGCGATTGATGCAATTGAATGCAAATGCACCTTGTAATTGTCCGCCCCGCGCTCGGTTAAATGCTATAACATATGTAGACCAATTATCATTTGTATGCGGAATCCATTCTTCGCCATAGTGCAATATTCAACGGCGGTTTGATGATAATTACGAGTGAAATAATGAAATTAAATGTTCACCTACTGTTAATTATGGAACAGCTAAAACTGGTCCCCGTGTTGCGCTAACGTTTCGCTACCTTCCCCGCGCGCATTCGCAATTTATATGCACGTGCAGGGAGCTTCGTGCGCAAAAAGTTGGACGGACATTTGAATCGTGCATGCACGGAGTCTCTCTCTCTCTCTCTCTCTCGCGCGCGTTTCCCTCGTGAAATAAATGGATATGGATACAAATCTTATTTATTTATTTATTACCTCGCGCACGATAAATTCGCAAGTTCGGCGGCGCTTTTCGTATGAGGGACGAAAGAAAACCAGATGGAATGACACACAATCGATAAAATCACGCCGCGGTTTCACCCGGTCCATTTCTCGCGCCGGCCCGCCGCTGTAACTATTATGTAAACCCGACGCGCAACCGGATTTATCAAAAACACAACGGGGAGATACGCGGGAGGAACTAATAATAGAAATTCATAATAAATCACGTGCGTTCTCGCCCCGCGCGATGCGGCTGCGAGAATTCATCATCCGGCGCGATCCCCTGCGAAAATACCCAAATCAGATTACCGGCTCGTCCATTTTACACGCCGTTTAGTTAGCGCTCGCGTCTTCCTTTGCGAGGACCCGTGATCCCCGTTTTAATTTTAATCGCGCCATCCCGCGTCCAATTTTACGTTTCAAGTGGCTCGGAGCAACCGAGCGTGCAAGGGGAGATCGCCATTTTTCTTGCACTCCTCCCCCCCACCCCCTCCCCCTGCACACACCTCCGCGATCCGAATTCGCGTTCTGTCCTTCGGCCACTTTTACCCATTCCCTTAACTTCCTTGCAAATTACGGCAATCCGTTCTGGCCTTCTGGGCTATTCCTCCCGCGCCGGTCTATGCCAATCTCTATTCCCTGCATCATTCACTCGTCTCTCAGGAGAGAATCCCGGGACGTGGCCATCCATCTCGGCGAGGAACTTGTTCCAATCATGTCGGATCCTTAAATCGTTCCTTATTCGCTCCTTCTGCCGTGACTCCCCGCCTTTCTCTTTTTCTATCACTCTCTCTCTCTCTCTCTCTGACTTTCGAGAGTGTCGCGATATCAATTTCTGACTCTGCACTTTTGCGCCGCATTTTTCCGCTCATCAAAACGAGCAAATGCGTGAAGCTCTCTACCTCTCTTCTCTCTCTCTCTCGTCCTGGATACCAAGTTTTGCAAATCCTGGCCATCTCGGCCAATGTAAAAGAGAATTCCCGAACCGGGCGAAGCGCCTCGAATATTTCGACGAGTGGAGAACAGCCGCGCGAGTTATTCCAACTTTGCGCGCTGTGAAAGCGACTTATTGTTTCATCCCTTTTTAATCGCACTGCGATTTATAAACCTGTTATTCTCCCGCTAATCTCCGCCGTTCACTTCCATCGATTCAGATTATCGTTTTTACAACACCATCGATATACCTGTTGCGCGAATTCAGGTGGATTCCCATAGTGATTTCCATTCATCCCCCGCGAGAATCAAATCCAGTCATTGTCGACGGCGGGACGAAGGGTGAAAGAGAGGAGGAGGGGAGGAGAAGGGGGGGGAAACGGGAGACGTTACTCCGAAAATCCTTATTCTCCGGTGGAGAAACACGAGAAAAACATTTCGCGGCGTCAATAATACACGGTTGGCGTATTGAATGCGTTCTATCGCGCGACTCTATTATGTATCGCTCAAGCGCCATAACGTCGCGCGTTCCTCACCTTTACCTCTCCAGCCAGGTGTGTGTCGCTGCACGTGAAAAGAAAGGAAACCCGCCCACACACGCGCGCTCGCTCACGAAAAGGGGGAGCTTGAAGGCCTTCGCACGAAACTAACAATGTAACGAACTTTTGTCGTCTTGTCTACGAACTTGCTTTAAGACGTAGCAACAAGCAAATCGGCCGATCACAGTCGTTTATTAGAAGAATAATCGATTGGCTGGTCGACTTGCTCACGTCCAAAAGAAAGGTTGTGAACATGAACTTTGAGCGGTGTCTATAATGAGAATTTGAGGTGTTATAATTAAGCTTCAAACTTTAAGCAACTGACCGACCACAATCGACTATTCTTCTCACATTTGACTGTGATCGCCGCAAGTCGACGTTTCAATTCTACGTCAAGTCTATTTTCTACATTAAGTTTTCAAAGATCTTCTATTATGCTCCGTTCGATGCTGCAAGTAGGAAGTCACTTCCGTTTTTTTTCACTTCAAAACTTAACGTAGAATTTAACATTTTCCCCCTGGGAGATCTAAATTCCCTTTGCAGCATTAACGGGGGCATTATTAGTGCTCCTTTAATGCTACAAATGGAAAGTTATTTCCGTCTTCTCCACTTGTAGACTCAATGTAGAACCTAATAAACTTAACGTGGAACTAAAATTTTAACTCGGCTGATCGATTTCTTATGGCTTAAAGCTTAAAAGCTTAAGTCTTACTCCTTAAATTCTCATTATGAACGCCGCTTTAGTCGCAATCGTAAGTTTTTACGAAAACTGATCAATCACGGCCGATTATTCTCCTTGCGGTCGAAGAATATTCGACTGGCGGTCAATTTCCTTGCAGTTACGACTGAAAATTCGTTACGTGCAAAGGCCTTGACTCGCGTGACGTTAGGCGCTGCAAAGTAGCCTTTTCCTATATATAGCGGAAAGCGGGAAAGCCGAAAATACTTTTAACGCCGAATGCACGACATCGCGCGTCAATAGCGTGCGCAACAGCCAGGGTGGCACTTAACCTTAATTATAAGCCCTTCTCGGCTAGCGACTTCGCTTAGCGCGCGACGGTGGTGGTGACGGTGGCAGCTTTTAATCGTGGCTTCCTCTATGTGTCTCAGTCTAGTCGTTAATCTTTTTATCAACGCCTCTCTTCCTCTCCATCTCTCCCTCTCTCTCTCTCTCTCTCTCTCTATATATATATATATATATATATATATATTTATATAGACCGGCGTTAATGTTCATAACGACGAAGGGGGTAGCAGAGTCCCTCTCGAGTGGTTAAGCGCTGTCTCGTACTCTCGATGGCAATATCTTCAAAGGATGCCGGTCCATTAGCTTTTAGCGCTGATGCAGCTTCCGCGTAATCCACGACGACCTCATCAATCCAACGGAGACCTGGCGTTCGAGAGGGCCGCCTCCTCTGGAATTGACACGCTCTCCATCGCTCCAACCGACGGCGGCTGTCAGGGATGAGGGTGAAATCCAGATATTCCGCGACGAGACGATAAATCCGGAAAATTCGACCGTTATGTTTAGAGAAAGTCGTCCGTTTCCCCCCGCTCCCTCCATTTTTTGCAATTTAATACGCGCGCTCTCATTTCTCACTTTCTAGAATTTAATTTACCCCTTCGGCTGCCTTCCCCTCCCTCCTTTTCTCTCCTTTTTAGAATTTATGTACGTCACCGCAGCGCCCCGTTTCGGAACGAATTTATATTTTGCCCCTGTATTATGTTAAATCCTTATATTATAATATACTCTACGTTATATTAAATCTAACTCCTCTTCTATTTCGGATTTTAATATACATCTATTTCTTGCTCCAGAATCGCTTGAGAATTTAATTCATCTGTACATCTCTTCCCTTCCTTCTTCCTCTCTCTCTCTCTCTCTCTCTCTCTTTCATATTTAATAATTTAGTTAATCCTTTTTTGTCTCCCGCGGTTTAATATATTCTTTATATATATATCGCCTTTTTGTGGGATTTAAATTATTTTTCAACTCCATATTATGCTTCTTGACGTTTATGTATTTTTATTTTTCATTTCTGCAAGATTTAAATTCGATGTGAGTACTGAGTTAACTCCTTAGTACGACCAATATATAGGTTTCGATGAATTTTCGCCATTTGCAGAAATGGTGGCGAATAAGTTAGCACAACGAAATCGATTGCTCACCGAGCAGGTACATTGAGTATCGCGTTTAATAACACGCTATATTTCTGTCCGTCATTTTAGTTTCAGATTTCCAATGCGAAGTAAATAATGAGTTTTTCGAGTACCTACGTATAATCACATACCGCTGTAGAAATAAATATATTTTCAAAAATATATACAAGAGAGAGTAATCGATATTTTCAGTAAGCAGAGGGATTCCCCCTTTCGTTACTTTTATTACGTTACAAAACTCGATTTAACTTTATAAGAAAAAAAGTTCCTACAAATGGTCGAAGAAACTTGGGTATTTCAAGGTTAAGCTCGCGTACAATGCAATTGTTTCTAAAAGAGTACTTGGCGGAATATTTTCGACGTCGATCCCTATCATATCAATATTTTGCGCTCTTCCTCCTCTATCGCTACAGTCGTAGCTTTTGTAAAACGTTCGCGCGTATATATGTTTCGTGTTTTTCTTTCTCTCCCGTTGTAACCGTTTTTTTCCGCGATACTAAAATTTTCTCGTTAGAACTCCTGAATTTACAGCCGCTTCCGACGAAATTTCGCGTTTGTGAAAATATTTTTCGGGAAACGGCATCGTGTTTTTCCGAGAGAAGAGCCCGGACCAGGCAAGTTATCCAACTCGCGATCGAGAGTCGATTTTCCCTTAGCGAAAAATATCGAGGCCGCCATTTATCGCAACTTTCCAACCCTCAACATTATACAGGGTGTTCCCGCTTTTAACGGACGAACTTCGAAAGTGTACAGAGGCGGCCGAAATACAGCGGCGGTCCCGAGATACCTACGGTGTTAAATTATTTGCTATCGTCGCCGTACGTCGAAAATTAGCGTGAGCAGTGAAATAACGCGGAAACATTCCCGGAATTTGCCAAGTTAAAGAAGAAAGTATGAGAAAGAGAAGCTTGGAATGTTTAGTTGTGCAATTTTTTCTTCCTTTCATTTTGTCTCGAGCGTCCCTATGCTTTCTCGATGTTTATTCGTTAAAGCAATAAGCACTCTGTGTGTCTTTGTAAACGAGCCTCGGAACTTTATTCAAACAAAGTCTGCCTTTAATTAGCTGCAAAATATGGCTTTGCGATCTATTTACCTTTCGGAAACCCGCTCCGCGTAAAGTCCTTCTTTTTCGTCTACGTAATACTTCGGGACTATCGGGTGTCGCGCCGATACATTCACTCCCGGCGAGGAAAAGCCGACTCCGAAATTCGCCCGAACTGTCATCCGAAGCGTCGCACTCGGAGCTGTCGTCGGAGGAAACGCCGCTAATCGCGCGGGACACCCCGTATATATTCGCTAAACATTCCCCCCTTTGCCAGGGATCTTTAATTTAACTCTGCATACGCGCCGCGTATTACGACGGCGTTTATCGAATCGATTACGGTTACCGAAATAAACCCACCTGAGGCGGAGTGAACGACGGCCAGCAGCAACAACAGCAAACAGGATGTGATACACGGTGAAGGCATGCTTGTCATTACTTTGTTCCGACGTTCCTTCCGGAAAAACCGTTCACCTCATCTCAGGCACACCGCGCACACCGATTGATCGGGGCTAACAACAACACGTCTATTCACGAGCAACGCACGACGCACCAGTGTTGTGATACCGTCGATAATACGCAGGACCGACCGACCGACCGACGTGACGCGGGTGAATTTTTGCACGGATCGAAACCTCGACCCTACATCTCAGGCGGCCGAGCGTGTACTGATACCTGGCGCGCTTTATGCGCGCGGCTGTTCCCCATCTCTCTCTCTCTCTCTCGACCGTCTCTCTCTTAGTCACGTGCCTCTCTCTCTCCTTTCCTCTCTTACCTCCTTTCTCTTTCTCTTTCTCTCTCTCTCTTTCCTCTTTCGTGCACCTGCCCGGCGATCGCCTGTCTCTCTTCCTCTCGCGGTCATTGGCCGCCCACACGCGCCCCGCCAACTCGCGAAATTTGTCGATAATAATAAATAAATAATAATCCTTTTCTGACCGTTGAGTGACTTCGAAAATTTGCAATTTCGAATCTGGACTTGTCAATCCGACATCTCTGGAATTGGGAAGTGTAGTAATTTGGACGGTTGAATCGGCTCGTCGAATTTTAATCTTCGATCTGTGCGGCTTGACGCGGCTTTTGCGGGAGATCCGTGTGAAACGTCGAAACGACTGTCAAATTTTCGTACTTGCGGTAGTATAATTATAGCGTAATTTAAGCTAGACACATTTTTTTAATTATAGGCGAAGGAACGAGCCTAACCTGATCGGGCGGCTGAAAACGTACGTCTGACGCGTTGTCGAAACGCACTGTTCGAATCTAAAAGGTACCTCTCAACCGCCGTTGAATCGTATCATTCGAAGACAAATCGATTCTCCGACCTGCCTTTGAATCGCAAAAGCGAAAACGAAAAGGCGCCCGCTCTCGTCGTTAAATCGTACTACTCGACACTGAAATGGCCATCTTGACTTCCTGCTGAGACAGGAACAATTAAGGCTGCTGTACGTGAAAAAGAATTAGTCGCGATCGTGAGACCGTAAGCAAATCGACCAACCACAATCGATTATTCCGCAACGTAAGAAGAATAGTCGACTGTGGTTAGTCGATTTGTTCGCGACCTTACGGTTATGACTAAAACTTTTTTACGTATCTACAAAAGCCTTTAGCAATAAAAGGATGGGCTGATCTATTATTGAGTATACTGCTTGAAAATATGTGCCTCTCTGTTTGATTTGTCGTTGAGTCGTACTACGACTTCGATTTGTCACTGTAGCGTTTCAAGAAATAAGTTCCCGTGCATTTATTGAAGGGATGCCAATGTATATTTTAATATTCAATGCACGTTTCTCTCTTGATTCAATCCATGAGGCCGGAGTACAACAAGCTGCCAGAAAGTAGAATCCTAGAGAAATAGAGAAGGGCAACTGAATTCGATATATCGAAAGACCGCCATTTTCTTTCCATGGTGATACTTGGAGCAAGCGAGTAAGGAAGGAGAAAAAAGATAAGTAGAGAAGAAAGGTTGCAAGAGGCCTCCATAATTAATCGAAGTAAAAATATTCTCCCCATAATTGTAGCTCGTTATAACTCAAAACATCAAAAATGATACGCTAAAAGTATTGGGTCAACGCAAATTTTCGTCCTGTTTCTTAATCAAAATATATACATAAAACATTTATTTATTTTAAAATACAATGAACAAATTTTAAATTAACGTGCCATCTCTTCGATAGCTGCCCGATCTCTCGTAGAAATTTTGAATTTTCTAAACAAAGAACCGATTAAGAAACGGAGCAAATTTTTGTATCAGCTCAATATAACGAAAATATTATAACTTACTAGCACATCATATGTGTTCTTAGAGCCAGGTTCGCAACCTCCGGTTAACTTAATCTGCTGATTATTCCATTGGAATTCCACTCGCCAATCACATTTGCCGTTGAGCAGAATTGACCAGAAATAACCAATCACTGTTGACATTTAACCGGCTAAGTTAACCGGAGGTTGTGAAACCAGCCTTTGATCGTGATGGTCAAAGAAAATAGCTCTTGTGATTCAGGGAGCCACTTTAAGCTACAAATGCTTCGAGGCTTAGTATAAAAAAATCATATTATTTTTTAAGCGCTCCAAAGCATTTGCACGTTCAAATGGACCGTTCCCTCAGGCAGCCAATCCAAAGGCTTTCTCCACAGTTTACAGTTGCCACCATAAACATAATATATCTAGACCAAACATTTGCTTTTGTTTGAGGAGTGGGAATGTACGTAGAAAAGAATGTACAATGTTTTGTGTCTCTTGCGTTTCCTTTCGCACGCGTAGTTTATGCGCGTGTTTATGCGCGAACGAGAGAGACGTCAGGAAACACCGAGTGCATCCTTTTTTTCATATACTTCGACCTTTACTCCTCAATACTCGGTCTAGATATATCGTGTCTATAGTTGCAACAGTAGCAGTCGGTTCCTTTGATGTAGCGGTGATCGATCACGTGACGGTCGACCATATTGAGGAAGGTGTAGGCGCTTAATTTGAACGATATCAAGAGACGCTTCCAACTGTTTGTGTCTTAAAGCAAGGAAAATTATGGATCAAACCATACACGGAAAAAATCAACCAGAAAAGAAACAACCAGATGCGTTCTGGTTGAAGGAAATAGAATTTCTGGTTCTTATGATTCAAACATGGCTGTTATAACCAGAGATTCTGTTTCCTTCAATAAAAATGCATCTGGCTGTGCCTCTTTCCAGTTGATACAACCAGACTTCTTTTTCCGCGCGGTTTTAAAATTTAATGTAAAGTAAAAATCCTTCTATATGCATGAATCATACATTCGGCCAAGGTTCGTTAACAAGATCTACCAGAGTTTAAATATGAGCAAATCGAGAAGATAATCGATCTTTCTAAAAAGAAGGGGAATCGAGACTATCGAATCGTATCGCATATCGCTCGACATTAGTTATAGACTAGCGCCATCTAGTGAAGGAAGAAAGGGAGGACAGGCCACAGGTGATCACATGATCATGTCCGAATATTGAGCGAAATCGAGGGAGTGTCTGGTGTTGTGTGCGAGTTATTTCTTCACGCAACAATGCTCCGACAATTGTCACTGCTTCTCGCTAGCTTTGCAGCAGGTAATTATCCTTTAATTTCCTGAACAATCTCTTCAGAATGCCCACAGTTCTCCGAGTTTCGTGCGATCGAAGTCCCGACTGCAGGACCAACAGAATCCAATTTCCCAAATTCCTTGGGAAAACCCGAATATCTTCGAAACGTTTACCTTTCTCCATCTTTGATTAAAATAAGTCTTTTTTCTCCTGAAACGTCTGTAAATCCTGATGGTTATGCCGATTCGTTGATGTATTTGATTGTTGTATCACACTGACACATGAAGATCTAATCGAAACCTAATGATCGTTAGGTAAATTTTTAGAACTCTGCCTCCGTTATTATTAATGATGTCAAAGGAACTTCCTGTTTGACACATAATACTTGAAACGAGTATATGTGGTTACATTTAATAGGTACATTAATTTTATGTTTCTTTCTAGTTCAAGCCACTGGCGAATTTGTTGTCCTACATTCTCCCGACAGCGTAGAATTCACTTCAAATGGAGAGATCGAGCAAAGCATTCTCAAGGATATGCTGTCTGCAGCGCTTGGTTATACAGGAAAGCAGGTATGTCATTTTTAATCTTAATAATGCTTCATTCTATATGTTCTTAGGTACCATAAAACTCTGCATATACATGAAACATTTAAACTGTAATATTTTGGATATTAATTTATCACAAGAATGTCTATGATATTGCAGAAGGATTCGGAGCATAGCATTGCGATATGGGATCCATTCTCAATGCCTAAAGCATTGGTAGCGATGCCGATCGAAGGGATAGAGAAGCTGCCTTTTATGAAGGATAAAGCCAAAGTCGAATATGCTATGATTTTTGACGAGGCAGAGGAAACTACTTGGCAAGCTATTAGAAGCAGAGTGGAGGAAAGGAGCAACGACAATACATTGGTTAGGATCAACTTGAGCGATGGTGTTGACGCTGTAAGTATGATTGAACATTTCGATATGGAAATTGCTTCTGTATATTTATATGTTACTTCAGCTTGAACATTCTCCATTAGTTGTGAAGTGTTCTAAACAGAATTCTTTTATTCTGCCAGTTGGGCCAGTCGGCTCTCGGTGAACTCAAGCCTGTTAACATAGACAAGCTGACAGCGCTGAGCTCAGAAATTGAGGAGGATCGCAGATTCGTCGAGGAGATGCAGCTCCTCCACGCGATCGCCGACAACGCGTTTTCCACGAAGAAACACGACTCTAGCACAGACGTCTACTGGATAGTAGTATCAACGTTTAAACCGGTCCTAGACTTCCACGGGAACACCTCTGCGGCAGCCAACGAGGCGTGCACAGTACTGAATGACGCCATGGAACACATCTCCAAGGCTTTCGTGAACGCTTACGATGGCAAGGTATGCGTTTTGATATTTTTCTTCCAGACATGGTGTTATAGTTTGTATTATTCATTTGTTTTTCAATCCTTAATTTAATAATCTGAATTTAATATTTTCCTCTTAGAGAGAAGGAAAGAGATAATATTTTCAAGAACTGTTTAATATATTTTCGATATTTGCATTTCTGTTATAGGTTGTAATTGCAGCATTCACGAATGATGCCAGCAAAGTGAGGAACGCCCGTTCCGTGCTTCTCGATAGAGAACCCAGAGCCGCCGATGCTTCGGTGAGTCCTGTAACGTGCATTACCTTAAACTCTGTTCGCGTCTTTCATAGTATCTAATGCGTTTCAAATATGGGACTACTTGGATATATTTGGGAATATTGATTAAAGGGTGTTCACAAGCAGTATTTGTCATTGAGCTATCTGCGCAAAGATGAGAATAAATTTCTAATCTTAAGTTATTGACTATTTCAAGAAAGTGAATTCGTTGTTTTAATCGTTAATATTTTAATCGTTTTAAGATTTTGACGATGTGAAATATGTTTAAACGGGATGTAAGCAAAGATGTAGTGTCACGTTTGAAATACTGCTGTAAGTCTAATTTCAAAGATAAAACTTTAAAATTCCGCATACGTAATTTCTACACATTAAAAAAAGTTTTTTTTAATATCATCATATAGGTTGCTATACAATATATGTGACTGTACAAAATGATAACGTATAATGTCTAATTAATAAAAATCATTTTATCAATTTTTATTGGAAATATTCAACTAATTTTTTTTTAATGTCCTCAAGATTTGCATAGTTTTATGTACGAGAAGCAGAATTACTTATAATTATTATTATTATCGTTTCACGTGGCTTCGTTGCATAATCATTTCATTTAAAATCACAAAATTGTTACAATTTTATTTTTACTTATAATTAATTAATTCTGTTCTGTTTATTATATATAATTTAATTCCTATTTAATTAAAATTATAATTATATGATTTTAAAAGAGATTGTTTGTACAGTGAGAGGCCACATAGAACAATAATTCTATTTTCCAGGCTACATAATTCTTGAAAATGTTTCAAAAACAAAATTATTTTCAATAGCAAGTGATAAGAAGGTAGATATATTACAGAGAGNTTATCTTTTATAATAACATTAGATTTCAACACATTTTTAGAAAAGGTATATATATGCTTATTACGTGTTTAAAATTGCAAAACTTTATCTTTAAAAGCTTACAGCAGTGCTTTAAATATGACATTGTACTTTAGCTTTCATTTCCTCTTAAATATAAATAGCATTTTACTTGAACCTTGCGTGTGATTTCATCAAGTAAGTATCATACTTTTTATTTAAAAAACGTTAACTAAAATTCATTATTGAAAATAAAATGTGAAAATAGAATTCCCGTATAAATGATCGTCGATCGCTCTTTTATTATATCCCGATATGGATTAACAATTGTTACATCTATTTTCCATAGTTTTAAATGATCCATATTTAACAATATTTTAATATGTATAATATATCCATGAAAAATGTGAACGGATAATATTGTACGGATTGAATAAAAAAAAAACAATGTATAAGCTGCATGGAAATACGATAAAAGGTTCGAAAATCGATAGATACAATTTTCAGCGCGACCTCGTGTACTTTTCGAATATTCAATTATTCAGAGTTACAGAACAGAATCGCGTCACGATATTAATTAGCACACAACTGTCTTTCCTTCATCTGTACTGTTTATAATTGTTACGGGACCTTTTGTAGGCTTATAAGACTAAAAGTGTTAAATCCACTGGTGGTGCCAAGGGAGCGCCAATTAGTTCAGACTTTAACGATAATTTGTTGACCAAGGTACCGTGTCGAATCGTACTGCATGGTCTATTACTTGACTGAGAGTGTTCTTTTTCGATTTAGAGGTAGCTTTCTGCATGACTCTCGAACACGATGAATTACTCTGATTACTCCGACCTACGAACTTACAAACTAACCATCCAAAATGGTCGATTTTTACATCGGTGTTCCCCCCCCCCCCNTCGGGAAAGTTTGGAAGTCACTGAAATATTTTTCACGATGCGCCAAGCTAGGCAAATCCTTGACGTACTAATATTCTTGTGTCTAGTTTCGTATCGTTATACTTAGACGGTCGCAAATATGTGACTCTCGAAATGCTTAAATATTCTTGGAGGCTGGAGTTCGGAGCTTACAGATTTATCAATTCGCCGAATTGTATCTTTAATATTCCGCGGAAAATTGGAAACTTATTACATGAATAACTTGAAACGCTCCCAAAGCTGGAACTTTTGAAAATCCCATGTTCTAGCAAGCGATAAAACTTGAAACTGCTTACCGAGTAAATCCAATCTAGTCGCGAAGTTAAGTCTTCGAAAATTCTAGTATCCTCGGAGCCTCGAGAAGGCTTGGTACTTGAACCATTTTACTGAGATTACTGAACAACACTTGATTGTAGCGAGACGACGAGCAAGACCGGCAAAATATCGAAGAGGGGAAAATGAATAGTATGAGTAGTACTAGCGAGTCCAACACTGTCGGCAGCACTACTGAACGTACGGGCGTTCAGGATGATAGCTCGACGTCGGAAAATTCCGACCAGGACTCGAATAATAAGGAGGACTCGGTTATTAAGATAAATACTGACACACAGACAATCGCAGGACAGGTATCGCAAACATATTAACATGCATCGCAGTCGAAGGATCCAGGGGAAAAACTTGGCCACTCGATACGATCTGTCGTATATTTCTTCACTGTTACTTTTATATGTTAACATCATGTACATACATAGCGCTGTCCGTCGTTAGTTAATTTTTGTTTTTAATTTGTTTGTAATCCCCCAAAAACGCTACGTGTCGAGAGATAAGAGCTGTTCGATTTTATCGTTGAACGAGAAAGAAAAAAGAAAGAAACAAACGAACTCGATGCACCCACAGTTTACAGAATATGTCGTAACAAAGGCAAATAAGTGTGACATACGTGTGCGTACAATCAGGTGTGCGAAGTACCCGAACAAACTTAAACAAGAAAGGAAACAAAAACAAAAATACATCTCGAGCGATCAATATTTCGTCAAGTCTCCTTCCCCTGGAGTCTTCCATTGTTTTCGTTTACCGCCAGACCTTGCCGGAGTATTAGAGCGCCTGAGTTCCTAGCAGGATGAACGATTAATTTAGCGTTTTACGAAGCGTACTTTCCAGTAGCCGAACAACATTAACGGAGGATCTTCCGACACTCAATTCAATTCAGCTTCAATTCCGTAGTAGCGTTTCGTTTTTTCAGTTCGTGTGACTTTTCTTTGCATCGAAAATTGCCGCCCGCCGATCAAACATCAGCACTAACAAGTTACTGCTCTCTCGTGTGAATGGCGCTTAATTATGGTTATAGTTATTATTCATGTAATTGGACCGCGAGTTTTAGACGATTAGTTCTGTCGGTCTTGCGCTTGAGAAGCTAAAATTAAGATCTGAGTCTGAACGATTATTCTTCCCCCGGAAATCTAATTATTGATCTAAATGAATATGATTAAAGAAAAAAGGGCATGTGCATGACACCGAGTCTACATTCTTTCGTTTCTCAGGTGCAAAATCATGACCTTGCATGTTAGTCTTGCTGTGTTTATTAATTGCATGCACATGTTTTAATGATAATAAATCAACAAACGATTATTTCTCCAATAGAAAGTTTTTGTTAGGGGTGATTTAATTAGCTGGTTCGTTGTTAGCGAATATCAGATCCCGTTTTGACGAGTTGCGAATCCTTGAAGCTGTTTCATGTATATCAATTGCGAGAGCTTTGATATTCTTATATATTAACACTTCGCGGAAAAAATTGTGTTATCGCAAAATTGTGCAGATAAGCCCTGGAATGTTGCAGGTTGCAATAAAAGAGTTGGAAAATAATGTCGAAATTTATTTCCCAACTCCCTGCGAATTAAAATTTATTACTTATCGCCATATACTTACTTTTTTGTAAATTTATACCGGGTGTTTTTTTTTCTACAGAATAAAAAATAACTTATCGACTTACGAAGATTGATTAATAAGAGATGTATATAAATTAATCTCTCTCTCTCTCTCTCTCTCTCTCTCTCTCTCTCTCTCTTTCTTTCTCTCTTTCTTTTTTCTCCATAAAATAGCTTTATAGGAGACAGAGAAATCAATTTATTTGGGCACGTTATCCATTCGCGAAGTGTTAAGAAGTGTAGAGTGCTATTAGTTACATTCAACGAGTACCAGAGAGACATACGCAGAGGATTGAAACTCGTATTCAAGGATCGCTTCCGGCTGTCCATTACATCGACTCTTCTGTTTCAGAAACCTGAAGAATTTTCCGGCCGCTCGAAAGATTACTCGGAGGACTATCCCGTCATCTTCAACATAATACTGTGGTTCGGCGTCGTTTTCTGCTTTTCTCTCTTAGTCATTTGCAGTACGTATCTTTCGAAATGGGAAAAGCTGATTCATGAAGTTTCACACCGGCGGATAATCTCTCGAGATTTTTCGGGAGGATTATCTCGAATCGATTATCTTCCAATCGATGATAAGACTTCACGCGTTATCTTGTCTCGACGAATATTCCAAATCGATTCCAACGAATAACGGAATCTTCCCGATACTTTGAATATTAAAGTTAAACATTCTCGAGGTCTCGAAAAGACCGGAAAGATTTAGTGATTCTCCGTAGCGATTTTTTACACAGGAGATGTTCGATTTAGATATTACAAATTATAAATGTCAGATACACACACGCACGATTTGATTTTAAAAGAGAATTCTAAATTAGACGTTTGTTTTCCCCCTGTAATCACACATATTCGTGTTCGTCTCCTCGAAGAAAATCGGACAGGATGGTAAATTTGCTGTGTTTTCAGTTGCAATCGGCGATATGGATCCAGGACGGGATTCCATTATCTACAGGATGACATCGAATCGAATGAAGAAGGACAATTAAATGTAAATATAGAGTTGTAATATTATAAAGTATGTTTCTGTGCAATGTGGTATTTTACTCGTCGGAGCGCCTGTGCGTAATTTATTAGTTTCGGTTCGTGAGATTTCCTCCTTCTCTTCGAAGTGGAGGAATCAGTCAGCTGTCACGAAGATTATCTAGCTCGGTTAATCGTCATAGCGCTCAAATCACTGGAACATATTTGTATCATCTCACCGGATCATATGGAAATGACTGTTACGTCGCTGCGAGAGACTTGTAAATCTGTATATGTCCCGTTAAAATTCGACCAATAAAATCGGTCGATTCCTAAATACATCATGTTTATCCGAGTTAAGATGCCTTATTTATCCTTCAATCGTTCGAAAATCAGGGTAAACACAAAGTATCGATCTGCTGCCGATCTCACTCCGATGTGTTTATTAAGATACGCGAAATAAACAATTTTTTACGTTATTTGTGTGTACCTTTTTAAATTTCAGGAGTGACAGAGAATATGAAAGAATTAAAAACTGTAGTCGAATGCCTCTTTATGTTAAGGAGACATTCTAGACCATAAATACGCATTTTTTCTAGAATTGTTTTCCTACAATGGAAAAACAGTAACAGGTACGCTTTTAAAAACTGCGCACATTTATTTATACAGCTCTGAAGAATATATATTTTTTGTTATGATAAAATTCATACATTTTTTAAAGTAATAAAGCAAAATGAATATGCATATGCAAATAATTCGTGTTGCTGCAGTCGTTGATTTTGCGTTTCTCATTATTCTGAATAAAAAAAAGAACAGAAAAGATTTGTGTTTAATACGAATGTGGCTATAGTACGAACTACAGGGAAGAAAAAAATATTGAGAATTTCCAAAATGTGTGGCAGCATTTCAAAGAAAAAGTTCGACATTTCACGAAAATGATCCGTTCTTTGATTGATAACCAAAAAATTTTACATATATCACATTGGTTGTAGTCCATGCGATGAAGAGACATTCGTTTTATATATTTGTCAAGTTTGACAAAGATTGTTTTATCGAGAATGTTAAAGTCTTCAGAAAAACGTGATTTCGAGAAAAACGATTTTAAAGTTTTACTTCTCATACATATAAGAGAGCATCATTTTCTTACCTATACTTAGTCATCCATTCTTGGACCATATAATAAGCTCTTCGCAAGTTCAAAATATTCTTCTCGGACCATTCTTTCTTGCTGACGAGCGATTCTTGCCTCTTTTGATGCTTCGGAATGCTTGCGCTTTGCTCGTTATTTTCTATGCGTTTACTACATTTCAAGCAAACTTTTCATCATTCAATGTAGAATATGTTTTTGATATGTTTTGCAGATATTGCCGGACGAAAAGCTGTCGACAACCAAGCGTCCTTAATAATAACTACTTTCAAATCTAGGAGATTGGAAACAATCTAAAAGGTCGCAAGTAGTAAAACAAGTCTAAGAAACAACAACAATACAAAGAAACGTTAATATAAATATAATTATAAATGTCGTCTAAACTACCTTTCTTTTATGTCGTCACGTGCGCCAAATGCTCTTATTCACTGTCTGCACTCCGCTTCTCGATCTCAACTTTGCCACTTTTTCAAATTTTTATCTGACACTCTACAGACATATTTTCAAGATTCTAAACTTGAAGAAAATCTCAAAGTTCTAGACTCGAATACCTCCTTAACACCTTTCAATTTTCCAACCTCTCTGAAACTGTGTGATTACATTCGCGCAAAATTAAATGCGCGATATTAACAATTTTTTACGCTATTTACGCGTACTTTTTTAAATTTCAGGAATGTCAGAGAAGACGGAAAGATTAAGAGCTGTGGTCGAACGTCTTTATATTAACACTGATTTGTTCAACCTCCCTGTCTCTCTGAAACTATGTGATCACTCCCGCGCAAGATTAAACGCGTAAATCACAAGCTAGACGTAAACGATATGTAAAAATATTCAAGATGAAATATTAAAATCTTATCTTTAGTTTCCTCGGCACTCTCACGAATCTACGGGTCTTCAGCAACGCGGAATGTCTAGCAATCCTGTCGCTGATTTCGCGCGGCAGTGTCGACGGCATTTTAACACACAGCGACTTCTTTTTTGCGCGCTTTTCGCAAGCGACATGCATCGCGATTGCGCAAGTCATTACGAATGTATCTCTGGTTTTCCATTTCCTAAGTATCTTACCTTGTAATACTTGCTTCAATGTGTCTGTTATTATTAGCTGTGCCGTAATTATGCTTCCTGAATACCGTAATGCTTTCGAATTATTATTGCATTGCATATTTTAATTAAATCTCCTGCCGGCTGCTTAAGAAATCCCCTCCGACGCGTGTTCTCGGAACAATCGGCTTTAATTGAGCGAAATAAAATGTTCAAGGGGAAATGTGTTTCGAATACGGCTGATTACATTACTACGTGTATACAGGCTGTCCCGTTTCGCTGAGATGCGTTTCGTTACGATTTTTCTTCGGCAAACTTGTCTCACAATTCCACTTTGTCATTTAACACACGAATAATCCTTAGTTAATAGACATTTTAATTAATTTGTTATGATTTTATTGTCGATTTAATAACGATTTAATAACGATCCTATTTCGTTCTTCAATCGACCGATAATTTGATCGATTAATAATTTAATGGACCGATAATTTGATCGACAATAATTTAATGGAATGATAATATTTTTTTCTTTGTTATCGCCAAGTGTAGTAATTTATTTCCTTGTTACATAAGTTCATTAAAAAACTGTCACGATGTTTCTATCTGCTCATCTCGACAGGCGACGATTTAAATTTCAAATTGCACTATAAAATCGGACTGGCCGTCGTTCTTTCAATAACTAATACTGAGAAGAGCCTTGTCTGTCGACTTCTTTGAAATCGACCGCTGGTCGTTTCTTCGTTAAAACCGCACGTGTCTATACTGATACATCTATTTAGTCGATTCTAAAATTTCGTTTGGATACGAGTTAAACAAACGGTTAGTTCTTTGAACTAAAGGTCTGGTTCTCCGAAACCAAATCTTTTCCACTTTACCTTTCGAGAGCCAAATATCTCACAACCCAAACACTTGCTTGTCCACATTCGAACTAAATTTCATTCGAGTCGCCTAAATGGGGGCGTTCAGTGTGATTTCGGGGAGGGGGGGGGGGCNTTCACGAGGATTCTCTTCTCGGTCGCACGAGCACGCTCGGTGTTGGAAATCGCGAAGTGCGAATCAACCGAGGCGAATTCACGAGCCACCGCGGGGGGCCTCGTTTGCGCCATTGTTATTCCACGCGACGATTTTTTCAACGATCAAAATAGACACAACGAGCGCGATACTCTCGAGTCGAGTGATCCGAGTCGCACTACCAAGGATCCGTGACATATAGATGCTGCGTGCAGCGGCAACAGCTGAGGTCGACTCCTCTCGGCGAAGGTTTCGCACCCCACCTACTCGGCCCGATCCCTCCCCCCCACCTGCTCTCGTTGCTCGCACACCCCACCCGAGCTGTTCTCCAACAACACCTGTCGTTACCGCGGCGAACGACTTGGCTTTCCGCCAGTCTGACGTATATACGTTGTCGCGGGTTCTCCCGGGGATTCTCGTCGCGTGCAGTGCGAGTCCTGTTGCTCGTGCCGATCCGTCGTTCGCTCGCTCGTTTCTGCGCTGATTTGTGCGCGCTCGTATCGCCGAGGTTGTCGTCCCGTGTTATTGTTGTTCCCGTGTGTCGTCATTGTCGTTCTCGGTGGTTGCGTCCGTGAAACCGGATCCTTCGCGAGGGATCTTTCAAATCCGGCGGGTTCTGTGTCCCGTGGCGAGGATAAGGGTTCTCGATGTGTGGAGGACACCGGGGATGATACGGAGGAAATTTTCGGGGATTCCGATCTTTCGAGGAAGCGCGGGATCGAGAGAGAGGTTTGACACCTGTTGAATTCTCAAAATGATCCGCGAGATCTGCCGAGGTCGGCGCGCAGATCGAGGCGATTTTTCGCATCGGTAATCGCGGTAATATATAATAATGATAATAATAATAATAATAATCAATAAGAAAATACTTTCATCGCACGGAGATAGCGTCAATGATCGTCGCGCGCGATAAGAATTATTAGCTGGATCGTCGAGTCGCAACTCGCGTATCGTTCGAGTCGGGCGCTTGACTTACGAGCGGAAAGGAGAGATCGAGATCACGGAGACCGGGGATCGATCGATCGATCACTCTGGAGATGCGCATTGTGTTTTCCGCGAGATCGCCGCGCGATCACGTGGTGCGCCGCGTCGCCGTGCTACTTCAGGACCAGTCATACCTGTAATTCCACGTTTCCAGCCACCACGTGGTCGGACGCAATCTCATAAACACACTTATCGCGCGCCTAGATCATCGACGATCTAGGAAAACATCGAGTCCTCCGATCGGGATCTCCCGATCTTTCTCGAGAGAGAAACTCGGGGTCGAATACCCCGTTAGACGCGACGCTTAGGGCCCCGTGAGTTTTCTTCGGGCTCGACGCGCGGGCGGAGATGATTTTTCTCTCTTCGTATTGACGCGATTCGCCGGAGAGTCGCGGGAAAACGGTTATTAACGACGAATGAGCACGCCGGTTTCTTCCACACATCGGACAATCGTAGGAAATCGGCCGTCTATTAGCGGAACGATTCTCGCCATCTACGGGGGGATCGCGAGGAATGGCGATCGCTCCTCGGTGATTATTCGTAGTGATTCAGGCGGCGCGAATGAAAATGAGCGATTTGTAATGTGGAGGATCCCGAGAGGCGAATATCGCCGTATCGAATCGATGTATCGATAAGGCGAGGTTTCTCTCGACTCGCTTCGGGGAAGAAGCGACGATCGAGGGGGCGCCGGTCGAAGAGATCTCCGCGAGGAGATTAAATTCTTCTCGAAAGGGACGTTCGGGCCGAAGGAAAACTTTCCGAAACCTTTCGAAGTGAGGAGGGGAAAGTGGAAGAAGCGGAACGTCGAGGGTCGATTTCAAGGCAGCACACGTGGTGGAAAAACTCCGGAAAGAAAGTCCCCCGGACGAAATAATAGTGCCCGAGAGAGAAAGAGGGAGGACGTGATCTTTGAACGGACAGCCGAGGGAGTTCCGGAAGGATCGTCAACAGATCTTAATTCCGAGGGAGGAAACATCCGCGAGGACGAAGGGAAATAAAAGAAACTCGTCTCGGGGAAGACGCTTCGCTCGTCCGTCCCGTTTGTCCCCGACTTCTCGATTCCGGCGTGGATATCGCTTCGTCTACCGCTGGTAGACGAGAATGACACTCGGGAAGGTGTTCGCGCGAGAGCCGCGGGGCGTCGCGACGCCGGGCCGACGAATTGAGGAAAACCGTCACTTCGACTTTACGTAATGCTGCTCACTTGCTATCACCAGCACCGCCGGGTGGGACTCGTCAAGGTCGCGGAAAACGCGCTGCAAGCCTGTAAGGAGACGCCGCCGCGGTCGTCGCAGTCGCCGCTCTGATCCCATTAGTTTAATGAGGAGCGCCGATAGCGGAGCGTTCCTCTGGTCAAGCGGAACGAGCGGGCGCACCTGAAGAGGGCCGATCGAGAGGAAGTGCGGAGAATCGATCAGACAGGAACAATTCAGCGAAGTTCGCGGGATCGAGTGAAAGGAGAGGAAGAGAGACGGAGGGAATTTCGTGGCAAAGCTCGGGGCGGAGCTTCCTGGGATCTTCCTCGTCTTCCACCTTCTCATTTCGGGCGAGAAAGCCGGAGGAGGAATACGGAGGACGGAAGAGAGGAAGATACTCGGCGGGGGGGGAGGAAAATCGCTGCCCGGCGAAGAAAAGACGGCGACCAAGGCGATACACTTCGCTCCCGCGACCTTACTCGTGGAGGATGCGGTGACGTCACGTGTGTGTCTTTTCCTGTCGAGATAGCATCGGCACGTCCACGGGGCTACCGGGCTCTTCCTGGATCGGCGGCGATCGCCTTCTGGCGGGGCCTCCCCGCGGCCTTCGGCAAGGCGCTTCGGGGATTCTCGTCAGGGCGCGCGTGAACGCCCCGGTAATTTCGGAACTACCTCGCGAGTGTGCGTAAGACTTCTCCTCGCTTCTCTTCGTTGTTACTGTTTGTTGTTCATGAAAGTGCCCGTCATCGCCGCCGCCGCCACCACCGCCGCCGCAGACGTGTTACTTCGACGCACCGCTCGCAGCAGACCCGTCGCGACTCTCGGCCCGCGCGGACGCGGATTATCGATACGCGCGATATTTATCGAGCGTCGGACCGGCGGACACGTCTGGATATACGTGGATCGTCTCAGGTTGGTTGGCTGCTTGGGCGTACGATCGCACGATCGTTCATCGGGTCCGGGGGTCGGGCGAGTTAGGGAGAGCTCGAGGAGGTCGCGGGATGCACGTCGAGAGCCGTTAGAACCGAAGCACACGCGGGGAACACGTGCACACTGAGAAATACATGTCGCATACAAGAAAAGATTAATAGTAAGGAAATATCGCTTGTCTTAAGTATTACGTTAGTTTGTACGATCTGCAAATATATCCGCAAGTTCATCGTGAGCGTCGAGTTTATCCGGTATGCATTCTTGATGCTGGTAGTTTTAGCACTTCGATCGAGAATGTTAAATCCAAGCGAAAGTCGGGTCGTGCGCTTATTCAAATTGACCCGATCGAATTTTTCACCCGGCCAAGTTTTATCGTATTCTTGAAGAGAGAGAGAGCGCAGTCCTCTCTTGGGTGTACGCGGCAACGAGTCCTTCTAAAATTTCCGATCTTACCGTGAAAATATTCTTTGTTGGGAATAATTATGGTTTCAAAGAAATCGTCTCTTCGATTTTTGCTCGGAAGGAAATCGAAAAGATCCGTGGAAGAATGGAAAAGTTCGGGGTTTTCCATTTCTCAATTTATCTACGGAAAGAAACCGAAAAAAAATCACGGAAGAAGGGGAAAACCCAAGATTTCTTTTCAACCTTTTAAAACCATAAAGATAACCATTTAAAACCATTTAAGGCCATAAAGATAACCATTTATCATTCAATTTCACAAATTACATTTATAACTTCATGCCGCGCTCTCTTTCCCTAAGTTAATGCTTTTAAACCCGCTGGATCTTAAAAACGTTATCTGTCAATTGCGATTATTTTTTCTCGTAATGTACGTATTAAAGGGTTTTTCCCATCGATAAAAATTATTATTATTATCATTATTACTCCAAGGAAAGAAAGTGAGCTGAGTAGTAGTTTTTCTAAGCGATAGAACGATACCTTCCCGCGTGTACCTGATCGAAAACGCGAGAGAGAAGAAATCCCCCAGCGATGTCGGGAGGAAGTTGCAATGAAACAATGACCCCCCCCCCCCCCCC
>NW_014555639.1:837174-842882 GCF_001313825.1 Dinoponera quadriceps
CCCCCGATAGATCCCCCTTGAGGAGAACGGGGTCTAAAGCTCGGAAGAATCAACCTCGCGATATCGATTTGCTCTCCTTGCCCATCTTGGGTCGGGACATCGCGCGTAATCGCGATTCGAACACGGTGCCGCAAATGGCGGCGCGGAACGCGCGAAATATCACCGTTCAACAAGAGTCAAGGACTGGATTTTCAAACGCACAGCTGCATATGTAGAAAAATCGATCAATCGCATGTCTAACAACACAGAGGATGCTGCTGCTGCATTCGTTAGACACGCGACTCGACCGATTACGTATCGTGATCGTAATGGCGGACACAATCACACACGCGATCTGCTCTCTCGCGCGCCGTACACGCGTATTGGAGTGAAGAGAAACGAAAGCGGAAATATGAAGCTTTCGTCGAGGCTAATTGAGCGGTCCGCTGTCTGTTAAGCAGGTGCTTGCGGCCGAAAAACGCCGGATGTGCGACGTCGCGACGCTCTGCGAAATTGCTGCTCGACGCTTCCGGGGGACGCAGAGAGGAGGATGAGCGTCAAGATTGTCGTGAGCGTCACCGAGCTTACAAGCATGGACGCGAAGGATCGATACGTCGTCGAGGGCATCGGTGAGTTTTCCTCTCTTCCGTATTTATATTGTTTGCCCGCCCCAATGTCCGAAAAAAAGATGAAAGAAACCGAAGTGTAAACGACAGCACAAAGGAGAGCCGCCGAAATCCTGCTGCGTAGTAAAATCTTTCGTAGTTAAATTGAACTCGTTTCGCCCGTCCCAAACGGTCTACAAATTTTTCATTTAACACAAGGTGATTAGGTTGAAAAGTAACACAGATTTTATATAAATAATGAAGACAAAATTAACATTCATAGTATGTTAATCGAAGTATAAAATGTGTTATTTTAACACTGAAGTATAAAATGTGTTATTTTAACACTCACCAGTGTTATTTTAGCACTTATGAGTGTTATTTTAACATTTACGCATGTTGAATATCGACCAGCACAAACTATTGAGATAACATAAACACATCGTGTTAAATTAACAGGAAGGTATGTTAAAAATTTAACATAAGCTTTTTTTAACGAGGGCCGATAAAAAATTTTTAATATTAAAATTAAAATATTTTAATACTTGACATTTTTAATATTTTAACAAAATATTTCTTACCGTGTATTTAAGATATTCTTTAAAAGTTTATATCACAAAAATACCCAACATAACTCATCAAAGTTTTGATTGTATATTTCATCGCTCATTTATTTTATATATTTATCACTAGGTTGTATTCAATAATTACGGAAAAAAAATAATAAAGAGGTACGATTTAGATGACCGGTACGAATGAAACAATTATCCCTTACGAGAATCGTGCGAACGAGCTTTCGTGCTTTATTTGCTCGGAATCGCTGCTTATATACGAAAAAAAAAAAATTAGCTACGGTAGCTGAATTAGTTGTAACATACGGATATCTAAAACTTCGGCAGCGTGAGAAATTTTAATTTCTGCAAAAGCGGAGTCTTTTGCCGCAGACTTTGCTGTAATTTAAATTGCGAAAGTTTTCGGCATCCGTCATAACTAATTCAGCTACTGGAACTAATTTTTTCTTCCATCTCACTCTCGTGCACACACACGAGCCACAATATTATCCTTCCGTCCCCTCCGTTTTTCATTTCTTGCCGAAGCGCGACGATTGCGGTGCAACTTGCGCTCACAATAATCGTCGCATTGTCCGCGGCATTTTTGCGTTGGTCGCATGCGCGACGCAACAGCGAATCTAGAAAAACGGACAACTTCCTCTCGTTCGCGCGCGAATGTATACGCATTTTTCGGCGCACGGCGTGCCGATTGTCGAGCGTGAGACGGAGAGTTCGCGCGATTTTCTCGAAAGATCGTTTTATCAAACACGCGCCGATGTTCGCAAATACCCGCGCGACCGTCCCGTGCTGCGCGTGAAATATTGGCTCGAAACTTTTTTTTTACGAATGTCATGCTATTTCTTCAACCTGCGTCACGCTCATGTGACGTCCCGTCGTCGCCCAACGTCGTCGATCACATCTCGCGTCTCCTACTTGCGCGTAACACGCGCATGTCCCGATCACATGTATATATTTTTATCTTGGTAAACAGTCCGCAGATTTTTCATCGGGAGCGATCAAATATGCGAAATTATTCATATTCTTACGTCGTCTACGTAGCCAGACATCCCGCGTCTTCGAATAAAACTAGACGATTCGAACATCCACGGGATCCGCTCGGATCCAGAATACACAGGCGATGCCTTACGTAAACGGCGTTACGCGATGCAAAAAGTGCGCGGCTGCCGCGGGAAGAAAAAGAATGTAAGGATAAATCGGGTTTACTACGTGCAGCGAGCGTTCTTATCCGAGATCATTCTAATTACTTCCACGTAGATCGCGCGATTTTTCGCTCGTCCGGTGATATCGTCGCGATCGGGGATGACGATACGGAAATTAAACGATTAAGATATAACGACGTTTCCTGTGTTAATGCAATTTCGAGACGCAATAATCACACCGAATTACAAACTTTTTCTCTGATCCATTTATCCTGTTTTATTTATTTATTTAGTCTATTTGTTTATCTTTATTTATCCTCGATATGCTTTTTAAAACTTCTCTCGCAGGGGTCTCGATAATTTTGTGCGCGGAGAAAAATAATGTTGCTGTTGCAGCAAAGTCGCGCCTGGAAGGTAGAAGATTAGCTTCAACGGATAAATTAATTGTAACATGTGGCCGCCTATAATTTCAACGGCGTAAACGATTTTAATTACTACATCAACAAGTTTTTTCGCTGCTGCAGCAAAATAGTTTGTTATTGTAGCAAAAGGCTTTTACTGCAACGATTAAAGTTGTTTACACTGCTGATGTTTTCTGCTGTCCATATATTACAACTAATTATTACTGCTGTATTAATTTTCTTTCCTTGGCACACACATCGTTGTTACTACATATCCGTTGCGACAGCGATACAATTTGATCGGCATAGCCAAATTAACAACTTGAATAAATTACCAACTTAGCAAACGCAATTAGAGCAGGAACGATGTTGTTGCCACGATAGAAAATTTCTGCCGAGTGAACTTGTCCTTAGGACACGTCTAATTTGCCGTTGAAACAAATTAGCGTTTTCCTCCATTCACTAATTTGTTCTTACAGCGAAGTAAGTCGCAGATTCAACAAGATAATCCAGCGAATGGCATTTGGTACTCTTAACGAATCGTTTTGGTGTCTGCATAATAACTGGCAGACGTTGCCGCAAAATTCGCATACATTAGCATGCGCGCTCATCGCGGGCGAAAATTTTCAATCGAAATTATCCGACGAACTGTAACCTCCGGAAAATCGTCGCGCGGTCTTTATCGGAGCGATCAGGTTCAGAGTAATGCACGGGAAAATACATTATTGAGAGCCGAGACATACGCAGAGCCGGGGAGGAAAAACAACATGGAGCTCGGAATAGAACTTCGCATGGTCGTTGCATTGTTAGACGCGGCTTGAAAGGAGGACTGCATACGGAAAACCTCGTCTGAATAGCCGATCATTCTCGCCGAAACGTGGATGTGACGCGGCACGCTAATAATAAGCTCACTAAGTATCGCGCCGGTCAGCTCGAGCGTTTACACGCAATTACGCGAATTTGCGTGCGATTCGCATCCGCTAACGCCGCCGGCAAACAAACATCCGCACGTCATTTACGGGACTAATTCGCACGCGGTGGATGAGGTCCGCAAATGGATCGCGGGAACATGCGTGCGCGTCTCGCCGCCTCCGAAATCTCTGCGTTCTCGATGTTGAGAACTTGAAGAAGCCTCGAGCGACCAAATATAAAATAAACCTGTAATATGTACATGATGTAAAAGTGAATCGAACCAACAATGCGTAACGGAAATTTCCTTAATCTTTACTATATCGTTTCCGAGGTATTTAATTAGAAATTTGTGTACGTGCAAGCATAGAAACTTAAAAGAAGCACTGAATTTCTACTAATTTGACATTATTTGCGTATAAGATGGAATTTTTTAAAACTAATTTGTAATTATTATATTATAGATAAATTTCGGAATTATTGACCGTTTTATTTTGAAAACACAGTGATGGAAAATTTGTTATTTATACACGAGAAAAGTCTAATTGCAGTAACCAAATGCGTCTGGGTTGAAGAAAACAGAGTTTCTAGTTATAAGAACAACCATTTGGGTCATAATAACTAGACATTCTGTTTCCTTCGACTAAAACACATCTGGTTGTTTTTTTTCCTGATTAATGCAACCAGACTTTTTTTCCGTGTAGTGATATTGGAAATGTATATACACATATATTTAAGTACTTATATACTTCTTTCTATTATCTGTGCATTTCTATTAGATCAATTGATGCACAAATACAGCATTAAGAATAAGAAAAATAATCAATTTCCATATTTGAAATATTATATATATATCTACCTCAGCTTCGTTACAAATTAACTCTAGTTTTAAAGTTTCGAAAAGAAAACATTTTTTCCTCATTTTTCCGCAGATTTTTTTTTGTTTCATATCTTCTTTACGGAAAAAAGAAAAAGGGCGGGTTTTAATCGAACATTCGCGAATTTTTCTAAGCAAATTTTTGTACCCTGGGGGCGGAAACCGAAGAAATCCGTGGAAATAGGGGAAAAACGTTTTTTTCTGAAACTTTAAAACCATAAAATTAATATTTATTGTTTGGTTAGTAAAATAAATGTATAGAAAGGAGATTTTGCTTGATACGTAGTAAATTTATAAAAGGCCCTCTTGATGCGCCATTAGAAATACGGTTTATTTAGAGCCTTCTAATTTCACTCTGACGGGGTTCATCCCGCGAGGTCGATCCGTTTTCTTTGCTTCGCGAACACCTCAATTAATTCTTCGAAGCGATCTCTCGCTTTAAAGAATATTGAACGCCTAACGGAAGCTCGGAGGCTCGTTTCCTTTTATCCGTTGTTTTTCCCGTTTTTTCTCTTCTCTTTTCAAGAAAGAGAGAGAAACTCCTTTGGTAACGCGCGCGATCGCGTCTTTCGGAATCGAGCGAAAATCTCCCACGTCGGAGATATCGAGGCCTGATGAATAAGTAACATCTGATACATTTTAATGCGCGCGATAAATAATTAAATAATTTCCACGACGCTCCACATCTCGACGCGTCTCGGCCGATCCAGATATCGGCTTTATTATTTGATCTGACGAGCAGATACCCACTGCTCGCTGTGATTAATAGATCTTATCTGTGTGTAAAAAACTGGTATAATTACGCCGACGTTACATTATATAATCCAGCCGACAGCTGCGTGGATCCGTCTGCAGTTTCCCGGTGCGGATTCGCGCGAATTTATCATGCCCGTTTAAACTCAACGAGTCGTCGCCGCCGGATGATTCGCCGGGGACGACTCGCTCCTTCCCCGCGTTAGACAGCCTGAAACAAACGTCCCGTAATTAATCCCCGCATAATTTCGCCTGCCGATTGACGCAGCCTCGTTCCGCCCGCTCACGCTTGCACTTATCAGCCAGCAAACGTCGTGGCCACAATGTTGCTCGCGCCGAACGACCCGATACCGAACGGTACTCGTTCATCATTGGAAGCTCGTCGAATCCCCGCGAGATAATAGCTGTTCGCGTGACAAGGCGGCAAATTCTGCAATGTAATCTAACGCAACGACGGCTCATAGAGCCGGGGG
>NW_014555639.1:843056-855998 GCF_001313825.1 Dinoponera quadriceps
GGGGGGGGGGTGATAAGCGAACAATTACATTATCGGCATGTGATAATAAGCGGCAGCCAATTAGCTATTCAGCGCTCTTTATGCCAGCTACGCTTTCGCTGTCACGCGTTCCTTATCGCCAACCTTCGCGAGGACGCGAAAATAACTCGCCCTTGACTTTGTAACGTCTTGCGCGCGGACTTGAAACACGCGAGTTGTAAAAATGTAATATTTCAAAGCGCGCGAGAAACAAAGCAGAATCAAGGCCCCAGCCGTTCCGAAGGATTCGCGTTTCTTCACATCTCGAAACGTCACCCGAGGTCGGCGGTTTTGATGGGGGGTTTTTTTTTTTTCTTTCCGAATCGAATAGATATTCTTCATGCGGAGGAGCCGCAACGAAAATCGATCGCGCGATCAAAAATTTGTCTTTAGCGCGATCTCGATCCATTTCCGAATAATAAGTTACAAATTTATTTTAATGACGAAGAAATTATGCGCGTCTGGCTCTCTAAATTTCTTGGAGTGAAGTTTCACTCGGAAAGTGGAGTGGCAGTCGCCGAGTCGCTCGAATTCGAACGATTGTTCACTTATATAGAGCAGGCATGGGAGCGACTTACTTTTCTCACATTTCTTAACTTGTCTCGAAACGTCCCACTTTTTCTCATTTTTTACTCACTCGATTTAAGCTCTTTCAGAAGAAAAGCTCGATTGCAAGGAATCATGTTCAATGACTAGCTTCTTTAAAGATAAGACAAAAGATTCAACGAAGATAGGAAGTAACAATGACTCCGAAGACACAACGTTCGCAGAGTGAAGAATTGTGATTTTATTTTTACGCTGATCTTATCAGCCTTGTCAGAAAAACAGACAATAACCGTCGTGAACACAGCTGGCTGTGTTCTCTTTAAATTACACAGTGGAATCGTTTGTCCATGATTTGTCTATATTTATCCATTCATAGTTCTTGTTTGTCCGCCAAGTCATTTATCAAAATAAGTTACTTACAAACGAAACTAAGAAAACAGACAATGACTATCAGAAACACACCTGACTGCATCTCCTTTAAATTGGATATTTTTGAACATTATTTCTTGAATATTATTCTGAAGAAATTGATTGACTAGTCTGTTTCAACAAAAACAGTCTAGTTTCAAAAAAAAAAAAATCTACAATTTAAAAATATCCTTTTGCTTCTAAAATTTGTTTGACGGAAAGATCTGGGATGTTCCAACGTCCTGGAAATATATTACAATGACCCAAGTATTGTTTCAATTTTATTTAATTAATATGTGTAAAAAAAACACAAATAATCTAATTTTTTGCGAAGAACTTCATTGTATCTAAATATGCGCCTAAAACCGAGTTTAAAGTCAATTTTAGGTTCCATAATGTAACTTTTCTGTTCTCCAAAATGTAAAATTTGCCCTTCATTGACTTTCAGAATGATCTATTTGCACACGTAGAAAACGCCGAGTGATCACGTTTCCGATTCGGAGAGGCGCGGCAACGCGCAAGAAGAGCGTGCGGACGGGAGTACCGCTCATGCGACGTCGCGCCCGCGGATTTCGGTAATCGGAAGCGGAACGAGATGCGGTCGAACGCATTGCGGCCTTAATGAAATTCGTTACGGTTCTCTTCTCGCAACCGTCGCGGCGGATCCAAGTTCAAGGTCGTTATGGTCGGCAGCACCGTTCCGCAACTCCCAGCGGATGGTATCGACGCCGTTCGCAACTCCTCCGGACTGTTACCTGCGCGAGGAAATATCACCGTGGCCACGTGCCACCGTGTCACGTGTCCGGCACAGTCGTGGCTCGGTAAATAAATCAAACGCGACTGCGCTTCTCGCGCGCGCACGTCGCACCGTTGAAAAAACATATCTTATTCCCCACGAGCGCGCGAATCTTCAGATGTTGTTGAAACGCAGCGAGTTCTCCCATCTGGTAAATTTCACACCGATCGCCGAATGTTTTCTGAAATACATATTTTTCATGAGCGCGTTCCGAAATTCACTGACTGTACTGACGGTATTATTGCTGAAATCATCATATTTCAGATATTCCGAAATTACTGGTAGACTGTGATAACATTGAAAATTGGAAGGTATTTGTAATATCATGCAGTATTAGCAAACAACGTGTTTTCATGATAAACATATTTAAAACGTATTTAAAATGTAAAAAGTGTGTAAAAGTGATTTTGAGATTCCCAGGTAGAACAGAAAATAACGATGACGTCAAAATGACGAAAAAATGTATATATATTATTATAAAACTCATTTCTCGATCCTTTCTTCATATCGTTTTTTTGACGTCATCATCATCGTTTTACCTGGTTTATGGCCAACTGAACACCGATTTTAGTCGATGCATAATTATATGTATATTATTATGCATTTTGTTGAAAATAATTTTCAAAGTTTATCATCGGATGATGATAATGATGATGATAATAAAAAGATAATTCAAATATTTTAAAATTAATGACAAAATCAATGAAGACCATTTGATATTAATTAAGACTATGTGTAAAAAATAATATTGAGAATGTATGCACTGAGAGAAAAATATTTGGTATTTGTAACTATAATCATTATAATAAAAGAATTATTGTCAGCAAAACTAATTTTCTAATAAGTATTACTATAATGTTAGTGATAATAACCTTACATGCATGTTGTACTATTATTTTTGTAGTTAAAGCTATAAAAAGATTATGATTGGCACCGAAAATAATTATAATTTCTCCCAGTGTCGTAGCCTTTCTATCAGATAAAGAATTCTAAAAACATTTAAATTGTCATCGCCATATGCAATATTGAACTTGCACTACTTCGGGATAACGTGTGATATCAGCCGAAAGTCAACAGTTCGCTAGGGCATACTTTCGTTAAAAAGGTAATACATTTTACTAGGTTGCAGCTGAAAACGATTTCGGAAGGCAAAAACGGTACTATCAATTATGATTTTAAAAAATTGCTTTTTTTTCACTTTTTGTTTAAAAAGTAACCGAATAGTGGAAAAGTTGAGAAATTCGGGGTTTTTGCAATTTTTCCCATTCATCCGTGGAAAGAAATCGAGAAAAACTGTGAATGGAAGAAACCCAAAATTTTTTCCGAGTCTTTAAAACTATACTATCAATACTATCAGCACATTTCGGGGTGCAGCCGATATTGTCGACTTCCTCGAGCGTTTTTAAGAACTTGTCGCTCGATGGACGAAAAGAACGGACGAGCGAGTATCGTTTTATCTTATCGGCAAAATTGTTAAAACGGTCGTACGACACTTACGTAAGGCGTGAATTTATTTCTTTTTACGAAAAATAAATTGTCTCGCAACACGAGTGCGTCGTCAAGTCGAGATAAACAGCGTGTGCGCCTCTAAATACCAAGCGTTCGTTTCTACTCGCGGATGCCGAAGCCTCGAACCATGAGAAAATTAACGAACGTATCTCTCTTTGAAGATTCTCCCAGAAGAGCTCGCGAACCGATGATCTTGAGCGTTTGTTTAATTGATAAAGCAGTCTCCAAGAGATACCCGGTTTTTTTCTTCTTTTCTCATTCTTAAACGCGCGCGAGAGTCGATAATCTCGACTTCCCGGAATTTTACAACGCTGAGAAATGACGAGTAATATTTATCTTCGCCTAATCTACACCGCGAGATTAACGGCACGAGATTTCCGGGACCCGGCTAATAAACAATTGTCGGGGCGCGCGCGAGAGCAGGAAGCCGCCGAAATGATTGCAGCAATGAACAAAAACAACTGACTCACTCGTTGCGCCGTGCTTAACAGTGTCCGCAGTGGGCAATTACGCCGAGGCGCGGACCTTTAGCATTTCGCTCATTAACGGAAGCATGATTCGCCGAATAAATCGCGGTGACGTCACACCGCGAGACGATGAGTCCCGAGAGCAACGAACCGCTCTCATCCGCGCGTTTCATCCCGCCTCGCCTCATCTCATCTCATCTGGTATCAAAGTCCGGGCACCCGGAGATTCTCCCAATGACTTCCGTGTTATCCTTCGAAGCTTATTCATCGGAGATTTTTCTGGAATCGACTGATCGGAGACGTCGACGGGCTCGCCGATCAGTTTTTAAGAATTATCGCAAGTGGCGTTCGGTATTCAAATTGTTCATTATCGGTATTGACACGATGGAGTACCGGTACTGCGGCGTGTGTGCAATGAATCACATGAGAGTAATGAAAATAAAGTATACAATGAATCATGACAATACACGTGTTAAGTAGAGAGCGTATCGAGCAAAGTCCTACAGCTGACGTAACATTACGACGTAATATTACGTACAGGAATTCCCTCACGAAATTCACCGACAATCGGTGCGCGTGCGTTAAATGTAAAATGAAATAATCCTCGTTGTTCATCGCTTGTCGAGTCGACATTCCCCGTATTAATCGGATTCTCTCGAAGGACCCGTGAAGAATCTCGGGATTGTAAATCTCTCAAAAACTGTACAAACCGTCGTTTTACCTTGATGCCACAGGTGATTATTTATTGTCATTTTATTCAGATTGAATTTTAAAGAAAACTTACTTCAGGATTATATAATGTTCGATTATCTCAATATTTTCACTCCTCGTAGTCTTTATTAATCTGTTTTTAATTGGAATTGAGGAATTTTCGATCGGATTTATAGACGCTTAAGGAGAGGGAAAGAATGATATTATAAGAGCGAAGACAACAGTTGCGTGTCCAATAATATTGCGTACTAATAAATATTTAAATTTGATTATTTGATAAATAACAAGATTGTACGTGAATTGAATAGAGGCATTTACAGGTGTTAATCAAGATAGGATCTGCTGTCTAAGGATTGTTATTAGACGCACAAACTATAGCACTTGCAAGACTTACGCTAGATTCTAGCGCTGGCAAATGATTTGTCTCATTTCTAGAGTTAAGAACATAATTATAGATATTCGTGGACCGTTGTTCGACTCGACTATTTGGATGAATATCCTCTGTTGTGCGAAATAATTCCAGGTACACGCATATTGACGAGTAATCAGTGATTCACGAAGCTATAATTAGCCAATGATTGACTTCGACTTGGATATTTCTCTATTCTCGATAAATTCATCAAACGTCAAAAGAAAAAATCCTCTGTATAATAAATCATTTGATCTAAAAATATACACGGAGAATATATTATAGTAAAAATTACCACAAAATTTTGTAATGTTAGATTTTATAATCGGAATTATAATTGACATTTTGATGTGTGTTGTAATCTTTAGTGGTGTACTTCATTGTATACATCGCTAAAGGTCACAATATATATAATAATTTCAGTCACAATTCCGGCATGGTCTAACATTACAAAATTTTGTGATCATTTTTACTACAATATTTTCTGCGTGTACGATGTATCGTAGCCCGTGTCCCGATGTCCTGCTTCCTTTGTCCTCGCTACCTGCATCGGTCAGCCAGGACGAGACGCGATCAGCAATACGTTATATATTTTCGTGCGTTAAATCATCTATTATATAGAACGAGAGACAATAACTTCGAAATATAAGAGAAAAAATCACTGAACAGAAATTGCAAGGATATGATGCGGTAGTCATCATTTCGAACACCTTCTATAAAAATTAACTTTTTTTTTTCATCTAGCCTTCATCTAGTTAATAAAATATTTTTCATTTTCGAAGATATTCAAGGTGGTAATAGTTATTGTCTCATTCAGTATACAGATTGTTTGACGAACTTACTATAAGATAGAGAGAGACCCGAGTCTAAATTTCGGCCGGCATTTATAAACCGCCATCATTTAACAAATAATTATGGCTTTGTGAATCTCTGATTATTCGCAAATCTATGCTTATTTCATGTATCGAGAAACGTCGATCCAGTTTAATAACAGGGCGTAAATATATAATTAATTATGCTCTCAATCGAAGGTAAATTAAATGATTTACAACTATGAGTATCAGTTTTATGACCTGACGATTTTAACCTCTTCAGGGATGAATTAAAAATTTTTCATTTCTGATCTGCTCTAATAGAGCGCACAAAAAACAAAGATACCTTATTCGCGAACCGATTTTGATACGTAGCCATCATGGCCTACTTTGATAATGTTTAATTTTTAAATTTCAAAAATTTCTGTAATTATAAATAACGGTAATTTTTTCAATAAAACTAAACGTACACATATGTGTCAATATCCCTGAAGAGGTTAATTTATATATCTGGCGAGTTTTTATTTTTTGCATCTAATAATATTTTTCCGGTTGTGAATTTTACTTTATTTATATCTGTCAACACCTGCCAACATCTGTCAACCCTTAATTTTTATTTAGTCTTAATTTTACAGAATCCAAATTTCAATCTGTATTGATACGCAGCATTATTGGACACTCTACTGTTATCTTCTTTATAACTTCCTCTTTATCTGTTATTTTTTTAATTTGTTGAGTGCGCAGCAATTCAGTGAGATATATAATCGCTGAGGGCGAAATACTTTGAGCTTGTAAGTCAACCGGTGAAAGAATAACTTCTTGAAAAATCGAAATCACACAGTAGACCGTTCTTAAGATACGTAAAAGAACATGAATATTAGTATCCGTCGCAATAATTGATAAATGCTATTTTTATTGGGAATATAAGCCGAAAAAATTCGTCGAACGAAAATATGTATCCATAGCACTTAAAAGGTTACAAGCTTCAAATCTTATCGAAATTTCCATTAAACAAAACAAGAAGATTAGAAAGAATATAATTTTCTGTTTTAATTAGCCATAAAAATTCCATTATATACATATTTACTCGTATTATTTAATATTTATTTACTGCTTATTTGTTCGTTCTCACATATTATCTGCAATATGTCACCATTACGATTCAATAACTATTAATATCTTTTGCCCATTGAAATTAAGAATAAAGATTAAATCCAATGGATTATTGGGATAAATGAATTATAGTTTCGAAGTTTCGGAAAAAAATTACCGTTATTTATAATTACAGAAATTTTGGAAATTTAAAAATTAAACTCTGAAAATTTCCTTTCTGAAAGATCTCTTCTGGAAAGCTCTTTGTATATTGGCAATAAATTTTCCTGCACGGATGAAATGCAGGCGGGTGCTGAAAATTGTCTACAGTACCAGCAGCCTCTGCGACACGCCACTTACACCAACTATCTATTCTTTATTAATCAATCGCCTGCGAATTTTCTTTTTCGTGGACGACAAGAATGTTCTTTATTTACTTTTCAAGGCATCTTTACGCTACTGTACTTCGTCCGAAATTCGAAACAAGACTATGCCTCCAAGACAGAACTGTTCCAGAATGACCGTTATACCAACACAAAGGAACATGAATGTACACACTATAGAGTATAACGTCTCTATAGGGTACGTAAAAGAAATATTTCAGCTATTTGGGGGCCTAAAAAGACGGTAGAAGGGACGAACCGCGCGGCACCGCTCGGCGCTTTACCTGCTTGACGGTAATGAAACCGTCTGTAGCTACGTTAATTCTTCGAACTTCGTTCTAAAACTCAAGCACGGGTTAAAATATTAAATTACGCAAAAAAAATCGATTTTTTTTTACCCATTACATGAGGTGCCTCCCTTAATTATACGTACTTCCTCGTTCTTTTTAAACTTGTTAACGTATTATATATTATTATATTATCACACAAAGATATATACATTTAAGTGTTTTGTTAGTTATTTAACATTTCATTTGGCTGCACAGATTTTGAGCTCCTCAAAATTGAATAATAGCATGATATTTTGCTAATAATAGCATAATATTTGGCTCCTAAGAATACTGATAACATGACCTCGTTTTTGAAATTTTCATATCGAAGTAGTTAATCGAACGACACTTCGACGAACGTAATCGTTCGAATTAAAAAGACTGTCGACAAATTTAGCGTATCGAACCGTAAGTGGGATGTAAATACCACCTTTATTCAATAATTCCGAAGTGAGTTTTTCAAACTCAACGTGGAAGAAAACGACGATGAGTATCTCGTCGTCGTCATCACGGTGGGACAATAAGCCCGTGTAACGTTGTATCTCAAGATTCTTCCTCGAAGTTCGATGGAATCTACAGGATTAACGCAGGAATCGAACTTCGGCTCGCGTCCGATAATTCAGAGACCGCTGTCACGTGACGGTCGTTACGTAACAAATGGGAACGGCATTCTCGTCTTTGACACGACTCCTGTGTCAAATCCGCGTGAACACGCGTTCGCACGTGCGAGCAGGTAGGCTATTCCTGTCCTGGCCAGATCGGACAACTGATGATCTCTCGCGTGCGTGCGCGCAGAAATTTCCATGAAAATCATCGCGTTCCGGTGCACGGGAGCGCCCGCCATGATGCGATCCGAGGCCGATTACGTTCTCGTTGTATTACGTATCATCTCGAAGGAAAGCCATCCTGCTGTTACGAAGTTAGGTAATCGATCGACCGCCATCGCGGGAATCCATCCGCATCCATATTCATGGTCGCGCGGCTCGCGCTTATCGTCGGCCGGCGCGGAAAACGACGACGACCCGCGAGATAGCGAAACTGTGTCCTGGAAAGTGCAGAGAGATTACGGCGATGACGGTCGCTCGGAAAAGCGACTCGTCCTTTTTCTTTCACGGAGAGTGACTGGGAAATCTCGCGCAGAGAGAGAGAAAGAGAGAGGGAGATAATATACTCCTCGGGAGAAAAATTCTGTTTTCTTTCCGCGGAAAGAACCTGTACGGAACAGGTTCCGATTGGTATGCGTGCATCCTGTACTCTTGGCGAAGTCCTCTCTAGTACACGCGAATAACGACGGCCTTCCCAACAGACGTTTCCAACTGAATCGAGAACTGAAACTAGATCCGCTTCCGCGGAGCTCTCCGTTCGTCGGTGGTGTCGCGAGTACATCAGCATCGGCGAGATACGTTAACGCGCCCACACAAGGATGCGGGAGCAATTATGCGCGGAAGGTCGTCTACGGCGCGTTGCTTGATCGTCGGTTCGGCGAAGAAAAGAAAAAAGGAAGAAACGGTGGCGGTCGTCCGCGCGCGCAACGATAAATGCGAGTCACGTATCGTCGAATACTATCCGGCATGCATCCGTATCTGAATGGAGTCATTAGATGCCTCTCAAGGCGCCTATTAATCCGCTGATATAGCCGTCTCGCGGTTTTCGACGTCGTCGATCCGACAGTCCGGTCACGAAATCTGAGACCGCCGCGCCGAACGAACTGTCCCTCCGCCGAGTTCGAGCTTGTTTTCGCGCGAGGATTAAGTTTTTGTCGAGCGAACGGGGCGGGTGGGGCGAGAGGGGCGGATGATAGCCGGGTAATAGCCGGATGATGTTGATGCGCGAAATATTCATTTATTTATTTTAATATCTGCTCGTGAAATAACGCTCGATTGCACTGCCGGGCGAAATTTCACCTTTTATTTTGCATCACGAGTGCGGATTGTTATTTCTGATGTGTTTCCGCCCGCTGAACACGAATCGAAACTGGGCTATCGCAGTTAAACTTCACAGTTTCGATAAAAATGACGTGAGAGAGACCGAAAATGATTTTGATAATGTTGTACACTGGTGGCAACTTTTCTTCTTCACGAGTTTTCACGACATTATAACACCAACTTGCCTTTCTCCTTTTAATTTCATTAATGCCACGCGAATATGCCAACTTTGAGCTTTAAAATGCAATTTGTTTCGTTTCAATATGATTTTTCGTTGTCGAGATATAGTCATTTTGAAATAGTTTCTCTCCCATGTGATACAGGCAAAAAGATATTTTATTCCATTCTAATATTGCATTACGTGGAAAATAAGTGTTTTTGTACTTACATAATATAATCGGATTGTACTGAGTCAAAAATATGAAATTGACAAAACGCAATACAATAAAAAGATTATTTAATCTTATTCCTACATCTTAAGATATAGATATTTAATTAGACACCTTTATATATTTTTGCAGGTAAGTTTTAAGGATTTTTTATCGTTGAAACGAATCCGCAACTAAAATCGCTTTACCACGTCACATTTTTTAGCTATTTTTGCGCTAAAATATCCAAACGTGCTATTTTTCTGCACTTTTAAGTTCAAATATCTAAAGAATGTGACGTGATAGAGCAATTTTATTTTCACCGACAAAAAATCTATAAGAATCATCTTGTCCAAATCGTGATCTAAGGTCCGTGTCGGGCAGAGTCAACATAAAATTGAATCCAATTAACTAAATTAATCAATTTCAAAAGTCCGCGAAACGTGGCCACCAGCGTTGAAATGTCAAAGTTTCTCAAGGCACGAGGAGCCGAGAACTCAAAGATCCGCGGAAGTAAAAACTCTCGAGTCCAAGGACTCCGCGAGCCGGGGATTTCAGAAAAGACACCTCAACATTTCTTTCCGCGCCGAAGGACTCGGGAATCCGAGGAAGCGAGTGTCTTAGCGTCTCTCCCCGCGACGGAGATAATAGTACTCATTCTTTTAATAATCTACCGACGACCCACGATGCCTACGACGTGGAGTCAATTTCCGAATAATCGCGGCACCGTGACATCCTTCAGCAGCGGAGCTAACGATCGTCGAGTCTCCGATGATTTTCCGTCCTCCTCTCGCGTCGTCACCCGTCCTACTACCTTACGCGCACGATCTGCGTCGCTTTCATCAGCCGGAAAATTCAAATTGCGATTCACTCGACGATCAGAGTCAGACGTTAACACCGAGCTTCCGGTCGGCTTCACGCTCGCCGGCTCGCGGTGCAAACGGAACTAGTCCGCAATGGGTATCGTCGCCCGATACCGGGACTGGTTTATCGTGAATGGAAACCGCGTAGTCTGGTTCGCGCGAGCGAACTCGAGCGCGGCGCAAAAAGAAAAGTGGGCCCCGTGGACCTTCGTCCGGTCAAAAAGTCTTCCGTGTCCGTGCCCGGAACGGGTTTCTCATTGAGGATTAAGTGAAAAAGATCCTTGAACAATGGCGCGTATCGGCCACGCTGATCGGCTCCCTTCAGGGCTACCAACTGGAGCGTTGCGTTATTTTGACGGAGACGATGGATGACAATGACGATCGGCTCTAATTCGGATCGCCGATCCAACTCCTTTCGCGAGTGACAACGAAGGATCCGAGAATTTGACAGATAATCGACGTTTCCTCGTCCGAAAATTCACCAGGATGTCTGTTGCTTAGGACTGGGAAAATCCAAGAATTCTTAGGGAATTTTAAATAGACATTTGTCTGCAAGTCGTATCATCGCGTTCATAGACAAATATTGTATGGTTTTTGCTGAATTTTGTTTAATAATCTTTTCTTTATTAAGAATCACAGGAGAAATAATTCCAGATTTTTGGACTTGATTTTTATTTGGACTTAATTGTAATTTTAATTAATAAGGAATAGCGTTATATAAGTAGGTGTAGGTGTAAACTCATTAACATTCTGCGTATATACATATTTAAATTTGTTTTTAAAGTTTTATTTAATATGTAAATATTAACACTTCTTTTAAAAAAATAATCGATTTTTTTTAAATATCTACGTATAACGATTTCGTGTTAGGCGCAATTTAGTTTAATTAAGACAGATATTTATTTTAATAGATTTATTAAAATTGTATTTTAACCGGTTATGCGTTACATAATTTTTATTTTAGTAACTTTTGAAAATAAAATTTAGAATCAATATAGAACCGTAAAGAGCTAGGTTGTCTTAGTGCTATTAAAGTTAACAAATTTTATACAATATGCAATATAAAATATTTATTTTTTAGAGTCTCTACAATTTCTTTCAAAATTTTTCGAATTTAATCATTGAAACTCGACTGATTCTTAATTTTATTTCACGATTTATAAACTTTTATGAATGGAAAATATTAAGGGGCTTTGCACAATAAATACATATTCATTTGCAAGATACATTTAAAAATACTTTCATTTTATGTGGAAGTTTTAACAAATTGTCTGGAAAATCAGGGAGAAGAATTGTGAGAGAATTTTTTTTCCGGCTTTGAGCAGACACCGTGTTCACATTCCACTAAACATTTCGAAGTCCGCGGGATCGAATCTGTGTGCTTTTCGTCCGATACGAATTACCTTGCGGAGGAGGAAAACTCGACTTTCGGTCGCGAGCGAGCGAGCGAGCGAAACATAAATCGACGTCGAAGCACGTGTAGAGTCTAATAGCAGCGTTAATTGCGCGCAATTAAGCACGCGACGTTGTGTCCCTTTGTCGTGCACATTTCCAGATCACGGGGCCGCATCGTAATCGCCGCGTTTCACCTTGACGCCGCTAAAAGCGAGACGAGACGAGCCGGCGGCAGCAGCCGCCGCGGCGGTGTATTAAACGCAGATTGAAACAATTGCCCCGTGCCGCCGGACTTCTTCGTAAGCGGATCGCGACCTCATCCGATCGCTCATCATTGTTCTCCCCATATTTTTTATTGTAAATTATGCATGAGAAGAGAGAGAGAGGCACAAAGGCCGAATCCTCGCGTGGAGACAAAGTGATTCGTCGGTTGATGACGGCTCGTTATCCGGCTAGGTGTTAATTTGTAATCGGGCTTACGTGACACACGCCGAAATGCTATGGAAATAAATAAACGAGCGCGAGGACAGTCAGACATCAAAGACTGTCATTCTGTGACGGACGGAGCTCGGCTTTTCAGTGATTAACGTTTTACGTCCATAGACATTTTATACACTAATTACACTATTGTGTCTCGATGTGACATATCCCAAATAAAAGAGTTATGGGACGCTATATCAATTAGAGATTATACGTATATTATATGATTAATAATTACTTCATTAATAATATAATAATTAATAAGTTAATCATTTTTCTCGTTCTAACCTAATTTTAATCTTACTTAATTTGTGTGTGTGTGTATGTGTGTGTATGTGTGTGTATGTGTGTGTGTGTGTGTGTGTGTGTGTGTGTGTGTGTGTGTGTGTGTGTGTGTGTGTGTGTGTGTGTGTGTGTGTGTGTGTGTGTGT
>NW_014555639.1:856015-948656 GCF_001313825.1 Dinoponera quadriceps
TGTGTGTAAAATTAAAGAGATTAAATATATATCGTACATTGTATAAATGATAGCGACAATCACTACTGAAGACACAATTGGAATTTACACACATAAAACACGATATTAGGATTTATAATGCATAATATATATAATTAAAAAATCAAACTAATAATATAGGAAGCTCCCAAATAAACTAAAAATAAGTAAATATTGAGCCATAAAGATCTAATGCGCAAACTCAATAGTGCAATGACAAAAGACCACTTAATAATTAATCAATAAATTATACAAGTTAATTCACCAATAAACTATACAAGTTTATTGATTAATTACTAAGTAGGTTTTGTCTACTGCATTATTAAATCCGTGCATTAGTTCCTTATGACCTACAATACTGATATTCATAATTAAGAATCTTAAAGCGGCACACGTCAGTATTTGATATCACATTTCCGTTCGTATTTTATTTTGCTGTCCTTCACACAACACTTTTTGCTGCTCATCGTTTCTTTAAACCTGTGTTTTATTATTTCATTTTATGTTATGTGCAACCTTATATGTTTAGTGATATTTCGTGTTCTAAAAAGAAGAACGAAAAGTGACACACTATTTTTCTGATAACGAAAGACATCATAACTGGTCACGTGATATACACACAGTCATGTACATATTCTAAATGATATGACACTTATCTCCACCGCCATCCTAGCATTCCGAGCAGTCTAGTTAGTACATAAAAGTCTATGGTTACATCGGAATTTAAATTTTAGTGCAAGTTTTGATAATCGAACGATCGAGAAGAAGTGCACTTTGATCGGAAACTTCGTGCTGTAAGAACGCAGCAGGATGTGTTTTTCCACGCGTGCACTTTGCACGTCAGAACATAATTTATGATCGGCTGGAGTGTTATTTCCCGGGAATCGTTTTGTTCTAAAGAAATATGAGATTCTCTTGAAGATCGAGAAAGCATTCATTTGTCGTTCCGAGGAGCACCTTCGATTAATTCCGAATCAATTAAGTCGTTTAATTCGACAATCGATGAAATACACGCCTTTTTGCATACGGTTTTACGTATGACCGGAAAATGATATGTTTCAGCGTAAAAATTGTTTCTGGAAGAATGTTTCGTTGTAAAGAAAAATGAAATTGCTCGGTAATTTATGCGAGGAAATTGCGCTCGATTAGTCAAGGTTAAGAGCGAGGACGGTGATTAACTAAAGCTAATACAAATTCAACGAGATACACAAGTCATTAGATAAAAATATTTCAAATATTTCAAAAATATTTAAAATATCTATTTCTTCTATTGGGTGTTTCCTCTTTCTATTGTAACGCACGAGAACGATCCGCTTCGAAAAGGAAAAGAAATGTATTTTCTATTGTATCATTGTTATGGTGGAAATATGTCCCATAACTACGTTGTGTTTATATTTCAGTTTCTGAACTACGCGATTCCAAAAAAAGAAAAAAAAATAAAACTTTCCGACAGCTGTTCAAACAAAACTTCCACGCAAGAACGAAAGCATGTCATAAGCATGTCATCCGGGATTGCTGATAACGGTGTGCCGATTCGCGTCGCTTTTATCTCACTGATTACCTTAATTTGCGCCCCGCCAGTATTGATTATTATCGTTATAAATAGGAACGTTTGTGTCTCGCCGAGTCCCGAAACAGAACCGGGCTCGACGAAAATTGTATTCGTTCCACTCGAATGGCGGCGAGGGAGGGGAGTTGTTTTACATTCCGCGTCTAAATTCCAATTTCGCTTTCGACGATGAGAATCCATGGGCCAAAATGGTTGGACGATCACTGTGCCTCCGATCGACTTCCGACTTGAAAGCAATTTACCTAGTTGGAATTCGATCAGCGTGACCGATAAATCGTGTCGAGCGCGGTTAAATAATCCCGAATGCAAATTAAAGAGCAACGAGAAGAGAGAAAATACAGGAAAAGAATCGAAAGGGTAGAACCAAAATTAGAAATCGACACACGTAGTGTGTCACTGTAACACTGTAATAATATAATTTATTGATTAATTCTATACGGAGAAGAGGATATTTTTTTTAACTTTTTTCGTATAAATTCTTGTTAATGTTGCCATATTTTCTAATATTAGAGTTTATTTGCTGAAGACTGTTGTTTTTTAATAGTAAACTCCAGTTTTTGAAATATAAATAGTGCACGAAATGAAAGGATAATAAATTAAAGTAGAGAATGTCGATATATTCCTCGGTCATAAAATCTTGTAGTAATTTTTACTATAGTTTTGAAGGCTCGGAAAAACCAAGTTTTTTCTCTTTTTTTTTTGCATATTTCTTTTCGGTTTTTGCCCTAAGGGTGTACGGAGAAAATATTGTAGTAAATTCCTACAGAATTTCATAATACTGAACTATACCGGAATTATGACTGAAATTGTTATATGTATTGTAATCTCCAATGATGTGTATAATGAATTAAATCGCAAAAATCACAACACACATCAGAATTTCCGTTATAATGCCATCATGGTCTAACATCACAAAATTTTAAATAATTTTTCCTATATTTCCTCCACGTAGAAAGAATCGCGTTTAAAGAAATTCACGTTCAGTTAAAACCTGCCACATTTATCTTTTTTTCACAAAGAAGATAAGAAACCGAAAAAATATACGGAAAACTTGAAAAAACGACTCGTTTTTTTCCGAGCCTACAAAACTATAATTTTTACTGTAAAATTCTCTCCGTATGTACGGGGACGTAATCTTTTAAGTTATATCAAATTAATCATACTTACAATATTCGATAATGCTGAAAGATCTTCGCGAAATACGCGCGGTCTGCGCGACTGTGCATCCGAGTAAATAGCGAAATAAAAGTAGAAGCGGATAAAAACAACAATATCCCGAACGTGCCTTTTACACTTTTACCTTTTATACTCGACACCGCCGCGACTGAAAGCGAGAAGCCGCGAGCCAGAAGGAGAAGGACAACAGATGGTCGGGTTAATGAGCGTCGGCGATTCTGTCTCGAGAGAAAGGGTGAAAGAGTGATGGGGGGAGAGTTGGGTAGGGGGGGGGGGGGGGGGGGAAAAAAAANTGTTCGTATTCATCGAGCGCACGCGTGACTCACGTGTGATGTATTCTAATATCTCAATGAAACAGTGACGAAATGGCGATCGGTTGGGCGACATGTCCCGCTTTTCTCGCCTTGGCGTCGTCATCGGGAAAACTTCAACGCGCGATGTTAGATAATTAATCGTGTACTTCGTTCTCGCTTTTCTCTCTGTGTACGGTTGCTCGTCGCTTTCTAACCTTCTTTCTGTTTTTTTTCCTATTTTTTTTCTTTTTACGCCGATCGATTCCTCATCGGCACTTTATCTTGCGTTCCGACACGGAGGAGCGCTTCGAGTCTGAAAACACCAAAACACGATCTTGATTAATACGAATAACAAGCGCGGACGGCTAAAAACAGCTCGCGCGCACATTGTCGAAAGGACGGTCCGAATGTAAAATAGCCGATCCTTACGCGCCCATCAGTCAAGTTCTAACGTATCGTCATGCATATCGATAGATTGTAAAAACCAGACACAATCGAGACCGGCCGGTCGGTCGGCCGGTGTTTCTTATAAAATCTCCGATAATCACAAACCGGTTGATCGTCCTCGCTCAATTCTCGACCCGCCGTGCCGGGTTCGATAAGCTCCTGTATGTTTTAGAGAGTGCGTTTACGTAATCCCTAGTAAAAGAATCGAGTTTGGAAACTTTCATTCCATTTCTAGATACATATACTATCGTTTAATTTCGTGATTCGCTGTGTAAATAACGGGGATACATAACACGTACACACAGCGCACTTATCGTCGTTTTCACGGAGAGGAGGCGGAATAATAAATCGTCGTTCTTCCTTCCTCATTCTCCACGCGGGAATCGAGAGAAACGGATTATTTTCGACTCTGACCTTTTCCACGGCCTTGCTCTAACCTCTCTCTGTCTCTCTTTCCCCGCCAGAATCTCGATCGCAGTGGAAAATAACGCTAATTACGGTCAAGAGAACGAACGTCCGTGCTTTAACGACGTGTCGCGAGATGGAATCTTTCGTTCGTCTATTGTTCGAACAGGTGAGACGTATGATCCCTTCGCGGTCCGAATTCCTGTATTACGGTCTTTGATCGATGTATTCGCTGATAGAGGTCCCGATATAGTGCTTTTGATAAGCGAATATGGCACGTGTCAAGGGACGACGGGAGGAATTTAAATCTCACCGCACCTTCAGCGATAAGCTACTCCACGATTCTCGGTTTCTTTGCTCTTTCTAGTAGATAATGTTTGTTCAATGATAATATCAACTTCATTCAAATATTTTTAGAAATTCCGTTCGGGATTACGGTGCACCGTCGATAAAACCGTCAGATAATTGTAAAGTCTAATCAGAGAAAAGAATTAGTATCAATTCAAGACCGATATATTCTCATATATAAGCAAAAATATGTAATCTTATATGAAGATAAAACTTGCTCTTATAAATGAAGAAATTCTATACACAGAGTGTCTATCGCTAAGTGGAACATCCGTCATATATATATTTGTAGTTTGGATCAGTGTGAACAAAAAATCCTCTACGCAAAATTTTGAGGTATTAATTGTTGAGTTATTAATTATTGAAAGTGGCTAAAGGCTTCTTTAATTAATAACTTAAAAATAGTATAATCCACGTATGATAGTGTTGTGCATAGCAACAGACATTAGTATATTAAATCTTGGACTTCGAGCCTCGAATCTGTCGCTACGTACAACAGCCGCCGTTTACTTGTAGATTAAGCCCTTCTGAGAAAAAAATTCCTCTACTTCTTGCAAATAACTACGAAAATTTTTGAATTATTAATTATAGAAGTTTCTATACACGGCCATTTTTTATAATTAATAACTCAAAATTCTGCGTAGTTTGTAAAATAAATTCGAAAATTTACGTGTTATTTGCAAAATAGTAATGGACTTTCTTGTTCAGAATGATCTAATCTACAAGTATATGACAGTTGTTGTATTTAGCGACAGATTCAAGGTCCAAATTTCAATATACAGAAGACTTTTTTTATTCACATTGATCTAAGCTACAAGTATGTAACGGTTGGCACGCTTTGCATCAGACACTCTGTTTACGAAAATATGAGTCTTAAATTGATGCTACTTTTTTTCCATGTATAAGAAGCGTTCTCGCATCGGATGGTCCGTCTGTGAAATCTCGCGCGTAAATCTCTGCTACACCGTTTACCGTTGTAATTCTTCAGTTTTTAGGATTCGCTTTCTTAACGATTTTCCTTTAGCCTTTATTGTTTTTACGATTCCTTGCTCGATTTTCCAAGGGAAAATCGCTTTACCGTCTCTCCCGATCGCCACACCAATTTCCACTCGACACAATCGGACACGTTTGCCCGAGGTTTATCGCGTTGCAATTCCGCACCTCCGAAAAACTTCCTCCGATTACGCGGCGCTACGTCTTCGATACAAAAATAGCTCAACATGCTCACACGAACAAACAAGTGCTTATTTCTGCGCCGCAAACGGCGCCAGCAAAGATTTACACACCTGCATTTAGCTCCGTTAGTCTTGCGTCAAAAATAAAAGAAAGGGAGATAAATTTACGGTAGTGGTTCGAATGTAGACTAGCGATATAGCATCCATCATTAAGAAGATGAAATATCATATTTAGCAATTCGTCTCGGTCTTTTTAATCAAGCTATAAAGCCCTTTCAACGGAGCATCCCGTTGCATCGAGATATAAAAAAAAGGCACATTTGTCAGTCGCTTTCTTATCAAGTCGATTTATTCAACATATCCGTTAAACGTCACCTCAAAGTCCGTCTTGCGATTTATAACTGTTAAGTTTAACGTCGATGCCCATGAGCTACCGAGATTTACAGTTTTTGATCCTTGGTCGCGTTTGTCTCGGCCTTGATCCTGTTTAGATGTCGTGCCTTTGGCTAATTCTCACGTGCCGTTAACGATCGAGACTGTTCGATTTGAAAGGATCATACTTGACAGCTTTAACATATTTCATCCAACGTCTCATTATTTCTCCTTTAAAGTTAGTCCGTAGAGTGCCAGATTTTTAGTAGCGATATTAAGGGACGTCTACATAAGTTGATTATTTACCGAAAGAAAATACTTTCCTATAACTTGACTTAATTATCTGAGTAATAAATGTTAATTTTTGAACGAGTACACGCGAAATTAAGACAAATATATACACAACAATACAAACATGGAGGTATTATTTATTTTTTATTTCTCTTATTGATGCTTTATTTATGTGCCAGTTGAGCTAATAGAAGTGCACATATAATAGAAAGTGGTATATGTGTATATCTCGCAAATATGAATATAAATCGTAAATTTCCTATGGTTATATTTTTAAAACGAAATGGTCAATCATTTTGAAATGTTTATATATCTATGTTACTCCTTAATATCATAATAATATTTTATTAAAATTCTAAATATGATTTAGAGAAAATTAAAAACATGACATTCTGGTCTCAAGTAATAAATATAGAAAGTGTCATCTTTAGTCGCGAGTATTTCAGTTTCCGAATGGATCGTCATTTTCTAACGAAACTTTGCAAACGTGCAGATAGTATTTCTATCAATACGCAACTAAAATGTAATAAATAGATTCTTAAGAAAATGGTTTGACGAACCAGCTACCTTAAGCGAGTCTTTCTCCAAATGAAATACCTGGAACAGCAAGAGAAAAGGAACATCAAATAGACACGTCCAATTAAGCGGCAAAAGGACAGCGAAATATACTTTACAAGTTTGTCGGAACGAAAAGAGTTCGGACATTGGGCTATAACGGAGAAAAAATGGCGATACTCCGAAGAGAGACAGATAGAAGATCGTAAAAGGAAAACATCTGGAGTTCCAAGAAACCGCAAGGAAAAATAGATCGGGTATTTTAAAAAGATCGTATCGAAAAGAAACGAGCTCTAATATATTCCAAGGTGCACAGACGCGCGGAGCGAGCGTGAAGGAAAAAACAGCATCGGGCTGGTCGTGCGGGAGGGAAGTTGCGATTCTAAGATTTTCAACTGCGTTACGAGCGAGCTCACCAGCGCGCACCGTCTATTCTCGCCAATTGACCGTTCTGTAAAATTTATCAGCGCGGTCTTGAAACGAGAGGAGTAACTTTATAGTGGACGTCTGGCGAAACAACCGGATCTATTAAATCATAAAATCTGCCATTAACGCGATGGTAACACGACGACGACGACGGAGAGGCCTGCCGGTACGCGCGGTTTATTGGCTCACGCGACGCACTCGAACGCGAAATACGAAACACGAAGCCACCCGTGCGCGACGTAACGCATCGCAACGCGATTTCGATGATTCCCGACGAGGGAACGCGCGCCGATAAATATCGGCTCGAGAGCAAAATTTCCATTCCGTCAAATTTTTCCAGCCACCGTTTGTTTGCACGACCGCTATTGTGCGCGCGCGCTCGTACGCCGGTTATATCGTCCGATTGTCTCCGTTCGATTTTTAGTCTAGCTGAGCGATACCTTATCTCCCACGTTGACTTCGCTCGCTCGTTATCACTCAGCTCGTGCTGAGCGGCAGCGGCATACCTACCTACGAATTTTGTTTGACTTACATTTTGCACTCCGCACTTGATTATTGTCACAGCTTGGCGATGAGCGCTTCCCAGAAATCCGCCGGGGCGGCCAATGAGCCGAGACGTCGCTAATTCATTCGTTCGTAAATCGAACGTCGCGCAATATCACCCGCCGGTGACGGAAACGGCTCAATTGATGATCTCGTTTTCTTAATTGAGTTATTGTCCGCTCGTAGAGCGTGACGCGTGTGCGGGTAAATAAACCTCTTGTACCTCGTACAACGAGCACGCTGCCATTTTGCTTTTCGTATCGCGGAAGAAAGCTGAAACTTCGGATAACCGTGCTGTCCGAAATTTTAGACTTTGTGTTTCTAAACTTTTAAATATATGAATTATTAATAATCTCGTGACACTCAAAGTCCTATAAATACCGAATATTTCGCGTGATGAAAATTATGTGTATTAATTAATTAATCAAATTACACGAAAATATGGAGTGCCTATAAGACTCAACACGAAGTGGAATTTCGCAAAAAATCAAACATGTTCACTAAATATTATAAAAACAAAATCAATATTAAATTATATATATAATAATTAAATTGTACATATATAATAAATATGAAATATTATTATTTACAATCGCTTTCCAATTTATTGCATAATAGAATAATTCCACATTGGGGGGTTAAAATCGCTTCGTCATTGATACCGGAAGCGAATCGCTCGCGTCTTGAAGACCGAGCGATCTCCAACGTTTGAAGAGATCGGACGGTGACGAGCCACGTGCAAGACCCGAGACCGGGAGACCAGCGAAGAGGTCGTCGACGAGGCCTTCCCGAGGTCGCTATTATCGCGAGTACAAATATGGTTTACGTCGTCACCGAGGAGAGCCTCGAGGTATGAAACGCGCATGTAGCGTTTTACGTCGCGCAAAGCTAGACAGTTACTTGCGCGCGCGCGCGTATCACGTCACGCGCAAGCATTGATAAGCAGCGCTAATGACATCAGTCGAGCTTGTAAGATAGTACCCGAGACATGAAAGCGAAACAGCCACGGGGAACCTTGATGATCCGTTTGGATGGGAATTTGCGAGAATTCGGGGAGGTTTAGAGGAACATCCGCGGATATCGCGAAGCGAAGAAACGCCGCTGCGATGCTGCGTGGAAATTTGTCCTTTTGCCGCTCGATCTAATGAAGAGTTACGAAATCTGCAGTGACGTTCGAAGTGATGCGGAGAAACCCGGCGCAGATTCGTGGAGAGATCGTTTCTCAAAGGGGAAAGATCATATGACCCTTTGCACTCGCAACGTAACAATTCGAACCCAGTATGCCGGCTCGTAATCAATTTTTTTATGTAAAACGTTAAAGACGGACATAACTTTTAGGTTTTGCAAGACTTCGTCACGAATTCTCGTACACAGGAGGAAACGCGTTAGATTCAAGTAAATAATTACCTCAATATTCCTTGGCAAATTTTCACTCGCATAATTTATTTGGGAAATATTTTATTTCTTTGGATAAAATAAATATTATTTAATCCAAGTAAGTAGTAAAGTAAAAGGGGAATATTGGAATAATTATATCGGAATAATTATTTACTTGAATATAGCATTTCTTCTGCATATATTCCTCAGTTATATAATCTCTTCTGAAAGTAAATAATTAAAACACTTAATTTTAATATCTCTCAGTTCCGGCAGAATTGAGAGCGGACATACAAGTGCAGAGAGTTAAAAAATAACGTAACCCAGTACCAAAAGGCTCTGAAGTTGAACCTCGAATTGAATTAATTACGAGACGTGTGCTAATAAATCGCGTTTATCACAACTGCATTCACTGCGCATTGCAATTCGCGTTCCGGCCCCTCTTGACTCGTCTTTCTCGTCGTTGACGAGCACGAGAAGTTTGTTCGAGAAATACGTGTCTGCGCAAAGTAGAGCGATTTATATATATATATATATATATCATCCGCGCGGCAAATACGTGAGAAAGAGAAGAAGACCTCGGAAGCAATCGATGTTGCAACATAATCGAAAATTTCATCGAGATAAGAGCTCGTCCTTAAACAAAGCGCCGTCCTTGCCAGCGCCGCCGGTTACGTCTTCGTGATCCGAAATCGACGGTCGACCGGCAATGGAATGGAACGTTTATTATTTCGATCAGTCATAATGACGAGCCTGTCGCCTTCTCTTCCTGCTTCCGCTTGGCGTCCATCACGCTTCAATTACAAACATCACGCGGCTGCCGTGCAGACGGAACTAATACGTCGCGATAGGAGTTTGCGTATCCAGTGGTGTAATCAATCGTCGATCACCGCCGATACGAGCGGGATTATTCGGTGATAACACAAGTGACGCGAGCGGTCGTAAAATCACAGCACTTCCAGACATCTTCGATATATTTCTGAGAACTCAATTCACACTAATCGTCCCGTATGCCGCGAACATTCTTAAGAGTATTATACCGAGTGGCTCGCTGAAAAAATTGCGCTTGATTACATAACAAACATGGCGTTTTAGAAAAAAATGTTTCGAAATTTATGGAGTTTGAGGGAGGACATAAGTTGGTGACCTTAACTTCGTTGTATAATCAATTATTTAAGGTCATTTTAAGGTCAACTTCATTTTTTTAATAGAATAATATGGTTTATTTAATACAAGTCAATTTCTCTGTTCATTCCGCGTATAAAAGTACTAGTGAATATTTTTAAAGATACTTTCTATTTTGTTATTTCTCTCAGCACAAAATGTGAAATATCTCATTAAGTATTCACTTTTCATCACCTTAATACGTTTGTAATCGATCGCTGTAAATAAACAGAAATATCTAAAAAATTCATTATATTTTGCAAATGCATCGATATACAATGATTAATAAACGATTTTTCTCATATTATTATGTAGAAAAATGTAAAGATGATGTTATCTAAAAGTGAGTACTTTAAGAGATATTTTATATATTGTGCTGAAAAATATCAAATATCTCGAAAAGAATTTACTTTTTCATGATGTTACCCTGGAATTTTTAGACGCAGAATGAACGGAGAAAACGATTTATATTTAAAAAAACCTATATAATTCCGATTTAAAAAATAAAGATGACCTTGAATTATTGACTATACAATAAAGTTAAAGTGTGTCACCAATTTATATCCTCTTTCAAAAGCATTGAGGACATTTCGGAATTTCGTAAAATCTTCAAATCTATTAATTATCACATATATTAATTCATTGGAATAAATATATTCATTTAAATATTTTCAGGCATTTTCCTGGATTTTCACTCGACTTTCGAAGTCTCGAGAAATTCGGGAAAGATCCGATCCATCTCGTTAACAGTGTTGAGAAACAAAATTCGCGAGTGGCTCATTTATCCCGTATGTCTTCATACGTCACGTTTTCAATTGTCTGCGGCGTGTCATGAAATTGATCGATAAGCATTGCGGAATGCAGCGGATCGGCAGCAATGAAGATCGCGAAATAATCATTATCGGAAGAAAGCAAATAATAGTTATCGGAAGTCCTTCGCGGGTGGCGAAGCAGCACGTTGTTTTCACGTTTTTATCGCGGATTACATTAATCATGTTGATAGAATTTTTGTAAACAACCGCTCTCTTCTTCATCGCATTCCGGCCGAGCGATTTCCAGACGCGCGCGCGCGCGCGCGCGTGCGCGCCTGTCGTGCGTTCCGCGCGGGCGAAACAGCCACGGAATTTCCCAGCGAATTCCTCGTGTACCCTCCCGCTCTCTTCGCACCCCTCGTCGCGCGCTGCTCCATTTTAACCGGGCAATTCTCGCGAGCAATAACCGTCGCGGCAATAACCTTCCGCGTATCGAGAAATAAATTTAGCCGCGATGCTACACGCATTCCTCGCATTAACACGTTCCTTGCCCGGTTCCGTTCCGCTCGATATTTTCACTATGAAATACAACGTCATCACACGAAATATTTCATAAAATTACGCATTAATCTTCAAACGTTGTGTATAGTACAGTCATCATCATTATGGGACGCGTGCGACCTATATAGCGGAAGCGAAAAGTCGTCGATCAGCCCGGTTTACGTAACGTGTTAATTGAATACACCGAAAGAGAAAAAAAGTGCTACATTTGAGTAAATATTTTCCAAAGAATATTGGAGCAATTATTTTAGTTGGGGATTGAATAAATATTATTTGAATGCGGCACTTTTTGGTAAGGCTGAAAATTATATTCGGAGCTTCGTCTCTTCGAAGTCTCAAAGTTTTATTGTCTAGGAAACGTTTTATTGTGTAAAAAATATCTTTACGATGTCTTAGGACATCTTAATATTACCCGGATTAAACTGATAATTCGGATGATCGGTTATTGCACAGCACTTTGTTGCATTCTCCAAAATAAGTTGTATTAACAGCTTCGATATTTCGAGTCTTCGAATAATTCGACATCGAATCTTCGAATCTTTGACCTTCGTCGTCAACGTCGAAATAACGCAGGGAAATGTCGGAAATATTTTAACAAGAACCGATTTTAACACAAGTGCAAAATATTTTTTACCGTATAGCAGACATTTACTTGAATGTTTTCCTTTTTTCTTTCAACGTATGAATTAAAACTGAACACACTGACTGCCACGCCGGATTCACGCGCGAGTGCCGCCAAGCTGAAGTTCCCGGTGCGTTGACGATACTTTGTCGCTTTCCAGTCGATATTCCTCTACACCCGGTAAGATCATTTCTAATCGAGCAAATACAGAACCTCGCGCCCGGGTGGCTGCGGAAACTCACATCACACTTTCACAGGTGACGCTGAACGCGTCGATACGGAGCGTCCACCGACGCCGTCGGCCGCGATCAACGACCCAAATTAATCAATTGGAATTAATCAATTGGAAGGCATTCCGGGGTATATCCTTCAACACGCTCTCTCTCTCTCTCTCTCAGTGTCAACATCCACGCGTTCGCCTATCCGATCGCCCCGCTGACCCCTGAATCGATTGACCTCTGCCGTCCCGCCGATCGCGGTAATCGGTCGTAACTCTTACGGTCGTTAACTTCCCTCGCTAGATTTCCCATCATCTCGGTGTCTTTTCTCGCTCTCGGCTCCACTCGGTCACTCGGTGCTCGTCGAAGGTGAAAAGTCTATCTGTCCCCCTCCTGTCCTGCCCCTTCCTTCCCCGCGTTACGCTCGTGGTACGGACTATGCCTTTCTCTTTCTCTCTCTCTCTTTCTTTCCATCTATCTCGCTCTTTCTCTCTCTCTCTCTCCATCGCGCTCTCTTCGGCAATCAGCTCGCCCCGTTACTTCAGGGCGCGTATCGCGCACGACGACGATGCCTCGTGGGATCGGCTCGCTCGGCCTGGCTCGGCGTCGCGACGTTGGAGCGTGTTAGTGCGCCTCGAACGCTTTCTACGGAACGGAGCTTCTCTTCTGCCGCTTCTGTAATCTCCACGTGCGTGGTTGCGCGTCGTCACTCTCTTCCGCGAGTCTCTCTCCTCGCTATCGCGCCAGCGCCATTTTGGTGCCCCGGAACGTGTGACCTCTCTTTCTCTCTCTCTCTCTCTCTCTCTCACTGCGAGCAATCGGGCGAGCGAGCGAGCGGAATTCCGCCGGAGCGGAATGCAAAGCTGCGGTTCGGAAGCTGCGGCCGCTGCACCTGCCTCGTGGAAATCCGCGGTCGAGTCGCCGGAACGTCGTCGTCCGGTGGGATTGCCGGAAGCGAGTTGACTCCCGGGGGAGGATGCGACGAGGAGGGCGGTTCCGCGAGGCGCAGCTGTGAGGAAAGTGCTCTGACGCGCTCGATCCGGTTGACAGTCGGTTAATTCGAGGTCCTCGGAGTTCGCTCGTTCGATCGACGCGTTAACACGTCACGCTCGTAAACCCTCCGAGGTCCACCGGCGGTTTGCCGACCTCGGATCGACGTCTCTCCGAGTTCTCCTCGGTCTTCCCGGCCAGCCACCGGCGTGAATGTCGCGTCGGATCAACCGTGTCGAAGCGCCGGACGATCTGACGCGGTGACAATTTTCCCGTCGAATTTTCACATCGAATCTCCAGTCCTCGCGGACTTTCGGATCTTCCCGCCAGTTGTGTCACGTTCAAAGTTTGAATTTCCGCGGCGACCCTCTTCTCGATTCCTCCGGAAATCCCCGCGTAAATCTCCGTGAATCTTCGTAGCCGACTTGGAAAAAATTACGTCGAAATCGTAATCTCGCCTTATCGGGACACTCATTGAACTCGAGCGTATCTAGTGCGAGCTCGAAGGAGCGGGGAGACTAAGAAATGGCAGACTGATCTCGATCGATCGAACGTGCGATTCGACTGGCCGAAGAAATCAGCCTCCTCGCGTCGCGACGCCTGCGAAGGAGCCATAGTAGTAGTCGTCGTCACATGCTGTTATCTTCGTCGTCCACGGTTTTCAGTGGACCATGTTGGAATTCTCCGTGCAGCATGCTGAAGTTGGTAGGTAGATACGCGCGATTCGCTCGACGCAGCGCGACGCGTGCGCGGAATATCGGCAGGAAAGCGCTTTCTCGAACGCAATTTTGCAATCGTCTTTGCATTTGTTTTGCCTACGTGCGTTATTCTCTCTCTCTCTCTCTCTCTCTCCGCCTCTCTCTTTGATACAATATTTCGCTTTTTTTTCTGGTAATTTAATATTCCATATTTATTTGCCTTATGGATTATGTGTCCCACTGCTGCGTAATTAGTTCAGTTGCGTGATTAGTTTAGTCTTCTATTTATCAGGCGTGTATATTACTGTACTTTACTCATATTACTATTTCTTTTGTCATTCGCTTCGTCCATTCTGGCGCTTCACTCTTTTTCTCGTTTCGCTTATTTTCGTTAAACCTTATTGGGGATATTGTATCCCCAAAGTATTAATAAGTACTCCACTCTTCTCTCTGCTCACTTTATGACTTTTTTGCGGCTTATCCCGTGAGAGCCGCGTGTTCTTTTTGGTTCGTCGTTCGGATGAAACAGCGACGGAAATTGAAACTAGTCGGCAATTAGTCGAATGAAAATGAAAATATCGGGCTGTTCCGTACACGTAATAATTTTAATACACAACACTATATAACACAATTTTTGTTCCTATGGGAAAGTGAGTAAATATTATATCCTGCCTTTTACTTATATTTAAAAACTATTGAAAATTGCTTATATAGACAATTATTTCCTGAAAACTCGGCTTTTGTGACTAGAACCCAGTAATATTTTGAAATTTATTTATTTCTATACAATATCGAAAAGGACGAATTTTCGTATTTTAGTTCACATAAAGTCAGAGAAAACAACACCTGTATAAAAAAATTATCATATATATATTTATATTAAAGTATATACAATGTTTACAAGAGATGTTTAGAAGTGAATTATTTTTCGAGATTTACAACTATACTGTAAATCACATTCACAGTCAGCCCCTAAATGTAGTCTCCCATCATGTTCTCGTTGCAGTGTTTTTGGTAGCGACGTTCAAAGTTCAGTACATCCTGCAAAATACATTTGCTGGATGCTGCAATGTTTCGATACCATTTCTTACATTATCCGTCGCGATACATTGTAAACGATCGCGCACGCGAGAGAGAGAGAGAGAGAGAGAGAGAGAGAGAGAGATAAAATTGTAAAGAAACGCCGGAGGTGAGACAAAGCGAACGACAAAATCACCGTTCCGCTTTTCGGCGTTGTGTTTGAAAACGTCGGCTAATAATTAGCCTAATTACGGCGCAGCGCGCGCGTGGAATTCTGCGAACGCGACGGCGCGTTGCGCGCCCTTTCGGATGTCGCACTTACACAATACCGACAATGAATGCACGTGCGTGCGCCTCCAATGGGGATTCTCAATTGAATGATCGCGACGTTATCTCGTTAACTGTAATTGACTTCATTACGAGCTCTGCCTTCGATATAGCCTGCCTACATTTTCTAGAATGCTCCGCCGGAGTTTGCACGGCCGTTCGTACGTTTTACGATCCGCGTTCTTACTCTGACTTTCTTGGGGATTTTCTCAAAGATTCCGCTACGTCGGCGGAAGTCACACGAGAATCCGAATTTCCCCGGAGAGCGAAGCATTCCCATTTGCCTCGATTTGAAAGTTTGCACACAGGAAACAATTAATCCTAAATTAAAAATAGATATTCTCATAGGCAAGAATATTATAATTTTCACAGAAGGTTTGCAGTCTTGATTTGATTGAATTTGTATTGACACAAGTATTGCTCGATTTAATTTAATTTCAGACTAAAAGTCTTCGAAGAATATTTTAATATTTTTGCTTGCATACGGGAACATCTATCTTGATTTAAGACTCGATTTAAGATTAATTTTTTTTTTTCGTGGACGTTCAGCCGCTTGAAAATTCAGTCGAGGCAACTCGCTGAGCCAGAAGTAATTAACCGAATGAACGGAAACCTACTAAAAATTCTTGTCCTACAACCGAGTTCTCGTCCGGTCCCCAAGCTATGGAAACTTCAGTTAAACCGACGGAATTGTTTTGTCCGTGTGCATCAATCGCATTGTTGAAAAAAAAATGTCGTTATTCGCGCAAATACGATATCGCGAAGTTCATTCGCGAACGCTGCTTGCTTACACTTGCAGCGGAGAGGCGAACTTTATCCCGCGAGTAGAAAGCTCTCGTACACTTGTCTCTCGTGTGATGCAAGCAATCAAGTCCGTGGACAAGATTGCTTTTTTTTCTCGTCTCTATACGGAGATGGAATGTTAGAGTCCGGACTCTAATTTTCTAGATGGAAGCGCTCCCGACAGACGACGGTGTTTCTCATTACGCGGCTGATTTTCCAACTCGCGATAATTACACGTCGCATCGGCGAGAGCAGACGCGAGAGAGTATTTTAAACTGTGACACGCGTATATATTGTGCGTGTGACGTGTACTTTGTCGTGTGCATTGTCGCGCGCGCGTTACTTGGCGAAGCAGCCCGACATAAAAGATCTCGTAGACTCATCGGTATCCTTCGATCGTCGTTAAGTTTTTACACTGTTCTTTTTCTATCGAGGGCAACCCCAGGAATCAGCGCTCGCCCACTTCGTTCCGTCGCCGGAGGGAGCGAGAAGCATGAAGATTATCGCGCGTTATCGGTCGCTCCCGCGGATTAATCGCCGCTCGGACGAACTGTCGATCGCGGATGTGATCGAACTCGGCGCGCGGTGTTCTTGAATCGAAATGCGACGGCTGGTTCAAGGATCGTCTCGATCGGAGCGATGAGATGTCCTCAATGAATCGAGGCGTCAGCCACGCGTTTCCTCAAGGCGAGCCTCTCTTTATTGCCTACATCCGGACAATCCGTAACTCGCGTCGCGCTTTTGTCTCTCTTCCTTCATTCGCGCAGCCCTCTTTCGCCCTAAGCGAAAACACCCTCTAGCACGATTGATGACTTTCATATTAGCGAATGCCTTTTTCTGCTGCGTATCGAAACGCGCGATTTAACAAGTTACACACGTTTCCACACTCGGAGAAAAATATCTGAGAAATAAAATACATTTGTTTATTTACTGGGTACTAATAACATATTTATTTTAATCTATATTTTTTATTTGAATATGCGGAATAAATAATTGCTTTCATAAAAAGCTACGCAAGAAAAGTGCTAAAATCAAGCAAATAACCTGTAATAATAACCTGTTTTTCAGTCTTTTAAATAATATTTTTATCAATTTAAGTATATTTTAATAGCTTGTAGTAAATACTTACTTGATTACATTAATGCTTAAATTTGTAAATGAATGACTGAAAGTAAATGTAAAATGGTTTTCAATTTAAAAAAGTATTTACTTTCGAATTTTTGAAGAAACTCAGTGATTTTAAATTTCGATTTTTCTGTCCGGTAAATACTTTTTAACAATAAATTCCGATATTCTCAATATTATGAATTTAATATTTGTCACAATTGTTTTAACACATATATGTAAATGTCTTTTATACGAAAGAAATATTATATTATATATAGTCTATATATAGTTTTTCAATATGGAAATATATATCTTGGTATAAATATGCAGAAAAAAATTGCTACGTTCAGGTAAATATTTACTAAGGAATATTGGGGTAGTTTATTTTATTTGGATTAAGTAAACATTACTTGAATGTAGCACTTTTTTTCTTCCAATATGCTACTACACTCAAGTAATATTTACTTAATCCAAATAAAATAAACTACTCCAATAATCCTTAGCGATATTTACTTGAATGTGACAATTTTTTTCAACATAAATATGTTATTAGTAAAAATAAATCTTTTTTTTACTTCTTAAATGTTCTTTCTCTTAGTGTGCTAATAATTTCTGTTAATAATATTAGTACCAACGTATGGATATAATATAATATAATAACGGAAGGTTGTATAATTAATGTGTACCTTTTATCCACGCTTCATAATTTTACAAATTAGATCATGCCGCGACGAGTATGAATCACGATCGGTTCCCCGTTGGGGACTCGCGCGGCAATTTCCTTTGCCGGCTTGCGACGTCGACGGAATGCAGCCCGGGGCGACAAAGAGCGCATTACTCGAAAATAGTAGACGACGTGCGCTCGCGCCTTTCGATTCGTCTAATGCCACGTACGCGGCAAGGTCGCAACTGAAAAGCACGGCCGAAGAGTTCTAACACGTGAATTTCATAATCACGAGGCACGTTGAGTGGCGAGGCGCGCGGCTCAATTTGTCCGCGAGACGGAAAACTGCAAGAAAAGCGACGCGAACAAAGCTCCCTCTCTCTCTTTCTCTCTCGAGGCACGCGCTCGATTTTCACGAGATCGCGACGCTTTCCAAAGAGTTAAGTCGTCTCGGGCGCGCGTTTAAACGCGCGCGGAAATACGCTTTGAACTTTGAGACACTCGGCCACCATTACCCTGAATTACCCTGGAGATTTCTCTCGTGTGGAAAAGCGAGTCCTGGCGAGAATCCTGGGAATGTGACTCAAGGACTGGCACTTGCCACTGCCGTTGGTATTGCATATGTAATTTTGCGCTTATGCCTTCTCCGAGAATTGCGAAACTCTCTCTCCTTCTTTTCGCTCCTTCTCTCTCTCTCTCTCTTTCTCTCCTCTCTCCTTCTCCCCTCCCCCTCTCTCTCTCTTTCTTTGCGAGTTTCTTACTCGAGAGATTGCATTTTCTCTCCTATCACGAGCTCTCGTCCAGCAGTCGACGTCCATAAATGCCGATCGTCGATCTCCCGGCTGTCGATCGAGGTCCAAGAATCCTGCACGCGCGCGGACGCGATCATCCGACGTCGCGTGTGCCGGATTTCCATGGGAATCCAGAACAATGTGTCAATTACGTGACGGCGGTGCGAAGTGTCTCGCCGGCCGCGTTGCGGCCGATATACGTTATTAGGATTCGTATCAGAGTCGATAATCCGATATCCGCGGTATAAATGCGATACACAGCTGTATACAAGGCGTGCCAAAATCACGGGACACTCTCTTAACCGTGGACAGTCTCGTTGGTTGCAGCGGATTCCGTCCGTCGATTTCTCCGGCGTAAAAAATATCACCTGCAGTCGCGTCGTAAACAAAGAAAAAAAAATCTGATAAGTGTCACAGGGAAAATCGGGACTTATCGGACCGCGCGATCCGCGTATCCGAGCGAGGGATCCGCGAGATGAAAAAAAGGGAACACGCGACTGCTGTATTCCCAATAATAAACGTACGGCGTGAAGCGGCGGAAAATCAATGATTCCGCTGGAGCTACGCGGAGGCACGCAAATGAATCCCATGATATTTTCAACAATGCTCCTCTAAGTGCCTCCCATTATGCGATAAACGCCCGACGATTGATGATCCGAAGTAAGCAAAGGTATACGAGGCGTGTGATTTTTTTCAGGCGCGTTTACGCGCGTGGATCAAGCCCCCGCGGACGTCTTCTCCGGTCACACACATCCGTCGAATATATCCTTGGCACGATATTACGCTACGTGTATTATTATCGCGGCCACACCAAGGACCGCCACGGTGCGTTACCCAAATTTAATCACAGTGATCTCTCTCTCTCTCTCTCTCTCTGTTTCTCTTGATCTATCTCTCTTTCTCCCTCTTCAAGGGTTAATTCGCCGGGACACACCCTTGAACTTTTTAGCCGCTCGACAGTCAAAAGCCATTGATGCCTCGGGCGTGATTACCATTCTGGAAACTGGCACGAGCGTGGCCTGTGATTTATTTAAACGAGTCTCGTGCTAGTAATTTCGAAAGGATGGTGCAAGCCAGACGTGTTATTCGGCGGACCGATTGCATTTTGAAACACACGCGCAGGGACGCGCACGAGAAGACGCTCGTGTTGTTCGCACTGTTTAAATCTCCGTTCTTCTTTTGGATTTTTTCATTCTTTTCGCCCGATCGCAGCAGCCGGTAGTTCGAAAGTCGAAATTCGACGACCTCGCGCCGACGAGGAGAGAGATGAATATACAGAGAGAAAAAAGGTTCCTTTGGATTTAGCGTGCGTGTTGGTTGGATCTGAGTTTGTTTAATATAAACGATATAATTTCATTTGAAACGTATATTGTTTTGCTCGAATGAAAATATTTATTGTTTCACTAGAATAAACCATTGTTTCATAGAAAAAAACAGTATTATTTGGAGGAAATAATATTTCGTTTTCGATAAAAAGATATTTATTTTATTATATATAAAATATTGCTCCATCGGAAAAAAGTCCTTTAGCATTTTTCTAACATGCACAGAAAAAAGTGCTAGATTCAAAAAACTAATTGCTTCAATACTTCTTAGCAAATTTCCACTTAGATTAATTAAATTTTACTTGGATCAAGTAAATATTTTACTATCAAGTATTACTTACTAATAATATCTTAAAATAGTGTTACTTTTTTCGAATAATTTATTATTCGTGACAACCATTGTGATGTTTAGATGAGAATATAAAAGAAATATGTTATTTGACGTAAAAATATATTTATTGCTTGAGAAACTAAACAATCCTGTTCGTTAAATCAAACATTCGTTTATTTGCTCCATTCAAAAAGACAAATTTATTTCGATTAAACAATTTTATTAAACCCAAAGATATCTTTTTCTCTATGTAAATTGAGAGGGCGAGGAAGAGAGAGAGAGAGAGAGAGAGAGAGAGAATGTAGTTTCTTCAAATATTATGCGATATGAAGTTCGTCTTCGACGTGTGAATTTTCGCAACTACCTATTCAGCTCGGTTAAACTTTTAACTCGGAACTTGGGCAGTATTCGAGTAGGGGAGAGTTGCCTAATTTGTACCAGTGACCTAAATCGTATTTCATTATTTTTCTCTGTAATTATTGAATATAAGTGCGATATCTAGCGATAAATGTATAAAATAAAAATATGAGCAATGAAAATATAACCAAAACTTGAACGAATTGCAATGTCTTTCTTGTGTGCGACACAAGCATGAAAAAAATACCTTAAATAATACACTGCTTCGGCAACTCTCCTCTAATTACCGTGCAATAATAAATTCACTTACCCGTGCAACAATAATAAATTAATTTTAATTAAAACCAATTTACCGTTGTTTACCTTTCGCATGGATATTCGACGCGAAATGCAAATTCGCGCTTTCCGCCGGCGGCGGCGGCCCTGCATAGAAAATTTCTGCTTGCTCTCCGCCGGTGGCCGAGACGTTGTTTGCGTTTTTGAATGGAGCTGTAAGCGACGCCGCGGGCGTGCGCGAGAGACGGTGAGAGGCGATCTCGAGATTATAGAAAGTCTTCAAAACGGCTTTTAACGCGCGCGCGCCGCGCCGCGCCGCCGTTGAGAGATAAAGTGGAGCGAATTAATACTCCGTCTTCGTGTAAGCTAGAAATATCTGGTTTCGAGAATTCATTAAGAGAGTCCCATCCTCCGCGCCGCGCCTTCGACCCGCGTGCGTTTGTACGCTCGGGATGAGCGAGAGGACAGGAAATATTCGAATATGTGTCCTGCGTGTCCGACCGAGTGTGCCTATCGAACGTCAGCGGGGTTCACGATATTCAAACATCGAAGGCGCGTGTCGCAATGCGCGTTTGAGCGTTCCGATATTCGAGTGTCCAACTGTCAAAATAACGACCAAGCGCGAACGCTCGTCACGAGCGAGCGTCCGAGCGTTCAACGTCCAAAGGTTAGCCAAATATCTAGAAAAGGGAGAAAAATAAATATAAAAAGAAGAGAAAGAATGAATTGTCCAAACGCGCCTCGGTCTAAATGGCCTCTTGATGTGCGAAAAGATGTCACAATATTGAGATGTCCAGGTGTACAAATGTTTAAATAAGTTGAATATCCCGTCAAATGTCCAAATATCAGTCAGTCAGTCTAAGCTATATTCAGCATAAATTCAGAACGCGCGCGAGCGCACCGTAATGTCTCCGAGAAAATAATCGGGCATTTAAATGCCACGTGTCTTCTTTTTTTTCTACGCAGAGAAAAAGGTTTCTTTAGATTTAGTGTTTCTGTTTATTTGACTAAAATGTGTTTCATAAGAACAACATATACAAAACATTAATTGTTTGAATAAAAATTTTATTGTCTCATTCGGGGAAACTTTATTATTTAATTGAAAGAAGGCTATTATTTGAAATAATATCTTTTAACCGAATAAAACATTATTTGGTTACAATAAATATGTAAAATGAAACAAAGAATTTCTTTATAAGAAAAATTATCTTTCGTTTGAAACAAATTTTTTATTTAAGATCAAGATACGTATTCGTTGAAAAGTCTAACAATCGTACTTATTAATCGAAACATTAGTTTCTTTAGAGCATACCAATGATGACATTTATTTGGATGCAATAAAATTTACTAAATTTGAAGAAATCTTTTTCTCAGTGTTTTTCTTCTGTCCCCTCCTCCCCCTTCTCTCTCTTTCTCTCTTTTTCTTCCTTCTTCTCTCTGCAGCTGTCCTAGTGTCAAAGTTGTACATGTCAATTATTTTCAGGATATGATCGCCTCATTATGGAACTTTTTATAAACTCTCAATTACAGAGAACTTTTTATAAACTCTCAATTACAGAGTCTACACGGAGAAAAAAATGTGAACAAAAAGTTCATTAATATAATGACAGCAAAAAGATTTGCTTGACACTTGGAAGAAATAATTTTGCTGTTACAGCAACTGTGCTTGTAACTGTGGTAAAATTTAGTTGCATAAACCAAAAATCAATACTCTTAACAAGTCTTTTTGCTGTCCAAACAAATCTTTTTGCTGTCACTATATTAATGAACAGTTTGCTGTTCCAGCAAAATTGTCTTCTCCATGGCACGAGCATCTTTAAACAGGATTTGTACTTGCGACAGCTGAGTGAAAATCAAATGACGCGCTAAACCTGCTTACCACTCGTATTATTCACTTCTCTCATTTTTCCTTCCGTCGTTCGTAATCATTATTCACTATTACTAGCACTGTGTTGTTACAATACAGACGAACAAATTCACTTTGTAATTAAACAATTTCACAAAATAGCGTTAATCGAGGCTTTCAAAGTAAAACGCTCTTAGAGCGCCTTCTGTTTTAGAGCGACAATAAAAGTCATCATCTATTTATCTATCTATCTACCTATCTCTTTCTCCCTCTTTCTCTCTCCTGTTTTTTATCGTACTTCTTTTTCTTCCTACGCCACGCTCGCAATATTTCGGCCGCGTCCGCTTGCGAAGTGTCATCGCTCGCTTCGAAGGCTTTTATGGACGCACAGGCAAGAAGAGGGCGGCTGCCGCGCGAGATCGTTCAGCGAAGGGAGACAAGAGGCGAGAGAGAGAGAGAGAGAGAGAGAGGAGAGGCGAGAGAGATACCACAAGAGTGAACAGCAGGAAGTTGACGGGGACACCGCCGTGCGGTTACAGTCGCCTTTCATTTGCATACGTCATAATGTAATTGGCTACTTTGCGACACGTTCGGCCCGTGCATCCGTAAAGTATTGCAACTGATAGCGGCGCAGTTTCTGACCTTCGCGAGACGAAGATGCCGAGGTGTGTTCTGAGAACGATCCGAACGCGCGCGCGCGACAATGAATAATTAATATGTCTAACTTTAAATATTAAACGGCCGACGATCACATCGCTTTTCGCAGTTGATTCTCAAATTAAGATTCCATTTGGCTAACGTGCCTTGACTGTACACCTTGACTCGCGCCTGTAATAAGATCTCAATATTTATATAACACAGCGATTGAAATGCGAAGAGCACACTTTATATTGCACGTCTCTTTCCGCCACGATGACGTGCTACATAGTGGCTCCTATGACGCAAATAAAATGGAGAATTTTCAGTTTAATGTTTAATCGGGTCTCGCTATAAAAATAACATTTAAGAGTCTGAATATGTTATGTACTTCATGGTTTCTTATTCTTCTTGCGTTTATTTTCGGAGTATCACAGCGGAAAATAATATTCAACTTTGAATGTGCTCTTCATATTTTGACGACTATATTCGCTATAATAATAATTTTAAATTATAAATCTTGCTTCTGGGATAAGAAAGTAATATAATTTTTGAAAGTATGCGTTTCCGCATCACTGTATGCCGTATAATGTAAACATGGCGACGCTCTTTTTCTTTCTTTCTACATGGGGAAAAAGATTCCTTTGGACTTAACATTTCTTTGATTGAAACAAATTTGCCTTTTGGAATAAAGAAATCAATGTTTGACTCAACAGGATTGTTCAGTTTCTCAAACAACGAAAATTCGCTGTTTCGGACATGAGTCCCGCGAGAAGTCGCGGATCGGCTCACGTCGACTCCGTGGTAATCGGCATTCCATATGTAGTGGCAAATAATTCCGCCGTTTAAAACATCGTCACGCGCGCGCGCGCGCGTAGGTCGTATCCGCGCTCGAGTCTCGGATTCGCTAATTAGCGCGATTAGCATGCGATTTGCTGACACGCCCGGCTGTCACGGCGGCGGTCACGTGCGCGTGTATCGAGCCGTGACGTCAGGTGCAATAGGTGCGATATTCGGAGATGTTCACGCGCTCACGTCCCGACGATTACATCGGGCCACGCGGACGCTGCTTTCGGCCGAATGAAGCGGCTTGATCAACAACAAGCGCACCTAATGAGCTCGTTTGGGGACACCCGAGTGTACTCAGCGCAGGATGCACCGAGCTAAGTCCGTTCTCGTTATATCATAGTGAGAGTACGACGTTTAACACTGACTTTCTTCAGTACCCGCGCGGTCAATTTTAACGCGCTTTCCATCGCCGGCCGATAAATCGCGCGTACGCGTCTAAAAGAGATCGCGGATGTTCCGATACATCGAGACGCACCAGACGACGGAGCGGTCTTCGAGGCTTCACGAGGTGTTTACTTTTCCTTCGCCGCGAGCGTGCCCGCCGCACATTTTCCCCCTTTCCAATCATGTTCGCGCTCCGGCCGAGTCTCTCTCTCTCTCTCTTTCTCTCTTTCTTGGAATTATTTATCCGCGGCAAACTTGGGAAAATTTTATATATATTTGAACAAATAAATAATAAATAAATTTGTAAGTAATACTTTTATTCAGAGGAGCCAAATAATGATATTCATTCAAATAATTTATTTAAATGAATATACAAATAATTTATTCGTTATTCGCATTATTCGTTATTCATATTATTCGTTATTCGAATTATTTATTATTTATCATTTATTATTTGTTCTTGTTTTTCTCTGTTTATTTTATAGATATAACAAAGGAGTATTTTTTCTATTAAAAACTGCTTTAATATATGGCTGGTATAATAATATGATGAAATATGAGTTCACATACACGTACATACATGGGCGCACGCGAATAATAATAACACGAATAATAAGTGACGAATAATCAAATCGAAGAAACAAATAACACAATGAATAAAACAAATAAGAAATAAAAATTTATTTAAATATCAATTAAATATAAACATATCCGAATAACCCAACTCTGATCCGCGGTATCTTTTTTATACTTCCGGATTTTTGTGAAGAAATTAAAGAGGATTTTCAAATATTTCTAAACTTGGAAAATTTAGAAAAATTAATAAAGAACAATGGATAAAATAAGTGGATTTTAACCTCCGGAATGGCAAGTAAATGCAGTATGTTTTTTGTACTTTTTGAACTATTGAATCTGACTCTGACCTTTAAAACATTTTCATTTGACGGGAAAGTATTAAAATCAGCATATGAAGCTATTAAACATTTAGTAATAAATTATTATTATCGAGTTTTACGAAAATGTATTCATTTGTTTTCCTGCTAGTTAGTAGTATGATAATGCTATCATCTCTAATAGTTTTGCTCAGCTCGTCTATCAGAAATGTTTCAGAATGATATGCTGATAATCAGAGTGACTCTGAATAAGAATAATTGTTCCTTTTATTTCTTCTCAATATTTTCTTTTCCTTATATATTCTTTTATGTATAATATATAGATTTCCGTTCATTAAAAATATTTTACTATTGTAGTATTTTATTACTGGAAATTGTAAGATGTACGCAAAAAATATTTTTAAACGTCAAGATTCATTCTGATCGAATAAGACCTTTTTCATGTATTAATATGTGTTGTTCCTATATCAGCCGATTTTCACTAAATATTGTTTATTTTATTATAATTTTACACTTTCATTAATATACTATTCTCATAATAGCTTCTTATATATTTAATACATTTAATTTATTTAATATGCCGATTTTAATATTTTCCCGAGGAATTAAAATTTTCCAATGGTCAGAATCAGATTCAGCAGTTCATAAACTAAAAAAAAAAAACACATCATTTTTATTTGTCGGGGCCAAACTTGGGAAACTAAAAAATTAAAAACTTGAAAGATTCAGGAAATTTTGGGGGAATCACATTTACGTGTCAATAGCGCAATCAATTTTACTTTCTGTTTACTTGACGATGTGTAAATATACATATAGTTATCTTTTTTCTCTCTACTATATCTAACGCTTATCGCCGCGTGATGCCTCCGAAGTGTTCCTTTGGACTTTTCACCGTCTTTCGCGGCATTCGTCGCCGGTCTCTCCGGCGACTCATGATCGTTTCTTCGATTCACGATCGATCTTACTCGGGCGACGGGAGATGCTGGAGGAAACCTCCGGAATGGTATTGCTTACCTGCGCGACGCAGGCCTGTCTTAGAACAGGTTGCAGGCTTAATGGGTCAGCGAGCAAACTCGTGTTCTCCAATCACCGCGTGGGATTGATCGGGCGAGAACGCGCGAGTTCGCCGCGCGCGCGCGCGGCTATCGCGTAAATAACAATCGAGAATAAGTGGCGGAAAGTACGCGTCTTGTAATTGAGCAAATACTCGTAGGAGAACCCGACGCGACACATCTCTTTCTCTCTCTCTCTCTCTGTCTTTCTTTCTTTCTTTCTCTGCGCATCTCCTGCACAACGAGCATTGTTCCTACTTTCGCGACATTTCGCTGACGACCGTCCTACGGAGAAAAGTGGCGACGACGCTATTGTCGAAGGCGCGATAATAACGCGCACATAGATATGTAATTAATCGAATAGAAAAGATAATGGGATGTTCTTGCGAAATTTAATTGAACGATGATATCGCGTCCTATTACAAACAACCGTGTGAATAAGATAAGAGAAAAAGAATCGTTTAGATTTTTTGCGTTAGTTATAGTAACACGATACAGTGAAATATCTTTCAAAACAGTTGCACGTACAGGTTGATGCAATAACTAATTACCGCGTTGAATGTCTTCGAAATATGACAGTGGGAGAAAAATTTATCTGATAGAAATTACATTGATAATCAATAATGGTTATCACTTCGAACACCTTTTATAAGTGTAAACTTTTTCTCACCTTAATTTCGTTGTCGGTAAAATATTTTTATTTTTCAAAGATAATTGAACAACAGCTATTTCCTCTCTCGTCTTTTCTTATTCTGCGTATACCTTATACGCAGTAGGAAGAAAATTTGTCTAACAGAAATCACTAATGATATCAATAATGGTCATCATTTCGAATACCTTCTGTAAGTATAAACTTTTTCATTTTTACCTAGTTGTTATTACCGGTAAAATTATGTTGATTCTTCGACGATATTTAAGTAACAGTAATCGCTCCGCTCTGTGTGCAGTCTCGCGTGAGGAACGATAAGTGATGCACGGCGGCTGTTTGCATGACGACAATGTCGTGTGCGCGTAAAATTGAAAATTACCCGGCGAGTCTGGCGAGCACGCGCTGAGACAAAAATTCGTCATTCGTGCGAGTAATCGTAACGCTCTCTCGCGCGTGGCCACGCGAGAGAGAGCCTAATTCCGTATTCACCCTTCTCCACCCCGGAGTGGAAGGAATCGGAGGTCACGTCGCATAAATAACTCCGACAGTCAAAGGGTTAATTGTCGCCGGGCGGGCTATAGTTAATGCTTATAGTTTAATGTCCGTCCCTCAACGGGGAAGGTCGCGATCGCCTCGAGGGCACGTAACTTTACGACGTGACCCGCATTAATAATCGCGCCCTCCGCTCGGTCCCCCACTCCCCCTCCTCCGCCGCCTCTCCCTCCCGAAGCGCGCAATGTAAAACGGCGGTCACGTCCTGATCTCACTCGGCTCCTTATCTGTTGCAGCACTTTCCACAGCCACCGAGGATGTGGGAGATGGGCATCAAGGGCACGAAAACGACACCGGTGAGTGAAACTCGGATGTCTTTCGGGAGGCTTCGAATTTTTCGACAAACTCCACCGAACTGGAATCGATTCTGCCCTCGGCGACGACGCGACCGCTCGTGAATATTTCCGTCGCGGAATCTTCTCTCTCTCTCTCTCTCTCTCGATCTTCTTCTCCGATCTGAACTTTCGCTTTTCACGCGCCAAATGAATATTTATAATAGCGATCTTTTTCCCTCTCGACCGAATTCCACGATCAAACGGTCTTCGCGAGTAACTCGCGTTATTTGCCGGCTTCCTCCGTCTCTCCCCGGTCTTGCGTAACAACGTCCGATCGTCTGACCCCCCTCCACCGTGTCACCGAATGCAACCGGTTGTTGCATCCACGCAACGCGCTTCCGACACGCCGCTGAAACTTAATTCCGATCCTTTAGCGCGAACACGAGCGAACGCCGAAGCGCAGATAGGAAAATTGCCCTCCTCGCCGCGCTCGGGCGACAACGTCAGGTATCTCGTGACCTAACGCGAGATTTCCTCCTAATCGTCTCGGATATACACGCAAGGCGTCGGTATTTGCAATTTTAATTCGCAGCGCGCTCGGCGCGAATCGCAAGAACGCGCGAGCATATAACGGCGTAATTTCTCGGAGCCTTTCTCATCAATCGACCGCTTCCCGCAGACGTGACTCGTCTTTCTCCCCGAAATCCCCCGGCGAATTCACTCGCCCCTCGCACGGCAGAAGGGTGAAAATACGTCCCAGTGAACACCAATTAAAAGTAACATTACATCGATGTTATAATATATATGTTAGGGCAAATATTTTTATAACGCAAATACATTGCAATTATTATACTTTATCTTGCTTCGACTATCTGGAGTATGGAAATGTCATGTGGTCTCCATATTTAATTAATCGATACACACCAATTGAACAGGTACATCATTTTCTCCGCTGTTTGAGTTCCGTTATAGGGCGTGTCAATTTTCTTTCATGACTGTCGGCCAGTTGAACGTGAGATGTGTATTTCATTCTTAGAGCACGGACAGATTATTTTCGACCTATTATATTTATACGGGGTGTTCTAGACCAACAGGGACAAATTTTGTGAGGGCATAAGACAAATTTGAGTGAACAGAAAACCCTCTATCGGTTTACAAATAACACGCAAAATTTCGAGTTATTAATTATTGAAAATAATCATTGGTTCTTTAATGAATATCTGAAAAATTGGCGTGTTGCGAAATGGTACAGGGCTTTTTTTTCAGAGTGACCTAATCTACCAATGATACCTGTTGTACCTAGTGACAGGTATCAGTATATTGAATTTTGGACCTCGAATCTTGAATCTGTCGTTAGGTACAACAGCTGTTATAAATAGCTGTCACTTGTAAATTTCTTTTTATTTTTCGATAATATTTAAGTAATAATATCCGTCCTACGTCCTTACAAATTGTTTGATTGTTCCTGTTAGTCTGGGGCACCCTGTATAATATAATTAATGGCAACATCGATAGCCCTCATATTCTAGCGCTCGTGTGGCTTAATGTCCCTGATAGATGTCTCAGGAAGTATCCGCTTCTCTCCATTTCATTTCATAAAACGCTTTATCGCTACCTTTAAATCTATTAGCCGGCTGTGCATGTCAGGTAATGACTTTTCTAATATTATTGATTTGTTCAATATATCGCAAGATATGCTTAGAAACAAACCAACAGGCATGTTCGTTAAATCGTAAATCTTGTTTATATTATATCGTTTCTTTAAATTAAATGTGTTATTTACTTTTTGTATTGTAAGAAAGAAAAAAGCTACATTATTTGGTTTACTTAATAAAATAATATAATTTTAAAAGCTCGGAAGAAACGGTTTTTTTTCAATTTTCCTGCGATTTCTTCGATTTCTTTTCGAGGGAAAACTTGTTTTAACTACAAATAATAATAATAATAATAATAATAATAATAATAGTTTTAAAGCTCGGAAAAACCAGTTCTTTTAACTATAACATAAACTATAATTTAAACTATAATAATAATCTTTCATTCAACAATGTAACTGCAATATAACATGCGCGGTATGTAACAACGTTGAATGGGAAACGACAACGTTGTTATTAACATTACTGTTAATTGGTGTTTACTGGGATACGAACGAACGTACGAACGGACGTACGTACGTACGCGAAGACCGGGGAATTCGTGAGGAGACATTTCGTCGGCCATGTTCGTCGGAGATTTGGTCCATGGTCGACTGGTCCAGTTTCCGAGTGAGCGGTGAGATTGATGCTATAATATTATCGGCGCGCAATCCGCCGATTGATGTACTCGCGATCGTCTTCGTCTTTGTCGTCATCGTCCTCGCCGTTAGTTCATGATAAGCTCGTTAATGTATCCCCGAGTATCCAAAGTATGAAGGATACTGCTTCACGATGGATCATCGTTTGCGCGCCGGTCGCAGGTGTGTCTCGAGCAATTCTGTCATTAACCCGCGACAGTGAGTGATTAATTCGCGCTCGGGGGAGAAAGAGAGCGAGAGAGAGAGAGAGAGAGAGAAGGACAAAGAGACCAGAGAGGGAGAGACGCAAGCGTCGAGAAGATAATTCTTTCCGCGAATGCGCGCAGACTTGCGTTCAATCCCGCGTAAATAAAGATCAGCGAATGTAGTTTGTATCACGATGACGCGCGCGCGCGCGGAGCACCTGTCATAGTGGTAACGGCCGGGCGTTGCTGCACGTACGCGCGAACACAGATATAACCGGTACAGCACGTGGGCTTTTTGCGTTGTTAGCTCCGCGCGCGCGCGCGCACCGAACAATGAGTCACGCCGAATCGCCGTAGGAACTGATTTCTCACAGACTTTTGCACCGAGAGAGAGAGAGAGAGAGAGAGAGAGAAAAGGAGTTTATGTAAGCGCGAACGCGCGGACGGGGCACGGTTGTGCGCGAGGATGACATAACTCTCCAAATGATAGATATATAGGCCCCCGAGCGAATTGAAGTTCAACAAACAACCGAAGGAGCCGGTAATTGCACGGTAATTGTCGAAATGCGCGCCTTGTCCCGAGGCACGGAAGACGCGCGAAACTTCCGCGTTCGGTCTTCTCTTCTGAGAAACACCGCTGCTGAAAAATCTTCCCCCCCCCTTTCCCTACCCTTCCTTTTTCTTCTCTGATCTTTTTCTGTCTCATTCTTTCCTTATCCGTCTATCTTGTAGTTAAAAATAATCGGGGTTTTTCCGTTTTCCCGCGAAGTTTTCCAGTTTCTTTCCCGAGGGCAGAAAAATTCGTTTAGGAAAATTCGCGTGTATTCGATTAAAATCCGCCACATTTAATTATTTTCGCGGGGAAGATAATGTTTCTTTCCGAAACTTCAAAATTATAAGTCAAATGAAATTAATTTATGTTTGTATTTATGTATGTATTTATTATGTAACTGCATATATTAACCTTTCGTTTTACATATTATATCATATAACATATTAACTTCATAAATTTTTCTAAACGAACTTTCCTACCTTTGGAAAAGATCCGAAGGAATCCGTGGAGAAATAGAAAAAAAAACCGGTTTTTTCGAGCTTTTAAAACTATAACTTATCTTGAAGCACTATAAAATCCGTGCAGAGACTCTTATCGGCACTCATTTTTCTTCAAATATCAACACAAGTGTTTTATATATTTTATTTTCTTCCCTTTCTCTTTCTCTTCTCTTTTTTCGTAAAAGCGAATACAGATTCAAGATTTGCGTCTGCAATTAATTTTTCCTCACGCATTAGCGGCAAGTTCTCTGCAGGATTCTCAACAGTTTCGAATTATCATAACGACACGGTTGTGAGCGAATACGCGCTGAGAGAAGGGAGAATAAGGGAGAGAGACCGAGAGAGGGAAAGAGAGAGAGAGAGGATTTTCCCGTGAGCGAGAATTTATGTCCGCGCGATGTGTTTTTCCGTCGGCAAAACCGCCTTGTTGCAGATAAAACAGGAAATGTACCGCGAAAAAGTGCGTTATCAGTCCAGCATATCAGCGGAGAGGCGATCCTTAAAATCGCGTTTAAGTTTTCATAGGCTCAGACAGCTGTGCTTACACCTAATCGTCTTGCATATGCGCGCGATATGTCGGATTGATAGCGGCAGTTTAACGACGCGTTTTATAAGCCTGTCTTATCAAATCGAAACGATTTCATAAGTCCTTTATCGCGGACCAGATTACAAAAATCGTCTCCGCGTCTACTGTCTCGCTTCTGACATCGTCGGAGGAGGCAGCTGATCGCAGGTACAATCAGATAAGAGTTTCGAGATCTTCGACAGTATGCAGAGTGTTTCCTATCACGTGGTATCCATACGGAGGAAACAAATATCGCTGGAACAACAAATGTTTGTCAATATAATGACGATGACTGAATAAAAACGAATTTGTTGATTTTCTATTTGCTGGATTTGTGGACAATTAACACTCTTAACAAATCTTTACGCAGTCCAAACAAGTTTTTCGCTGTCTAAATAAATATTTCTTCGCCGTCACTATATTGACAAACACCTGCTGTTCTAACAAAATTTGTTGCCTCCGTGCAGTTTAGGAGTGGACAGGAAACACGAAACCGATAAAACAAGTTCACACAAACATGCGTCCCGTTTGACCTTGTTTCAGAATTATTCATGATTGAACTATGAGTAAAGGCCTTTTTATTTAATAATTCGGAAATTTGCGTATTACTTGCAAAATGGCATTTTTCTGTTCAAAGTTACCTAATCTGCAAATATGTGGCAGATGTTGTATCTAGCGACAGGTACAAAGTTCGAGGCTCAAGGTTCGATATACCGATGTCTGTCGTTACAATGTACAACATCTGTCATATACTTGTAGATTGTGTTTGAATAATTCACACTGAACAAAAAAAGTTCTGTACCATTTTGCAAATAACGCGCAAGTTTTTGAGTTATTAATTAAAGGATCCTCTAAACACGGCCATTTTCAACCATTAATAATTCTGAAACAAAGTCAAATTATGACACGGGCGTTTATATGACCTATTTTTATTGTTGCTTTTGTGTTTCCTGTCCACTCCTGTAGATCCCGCGTGTTAGGGAACACCCAGTATATTCGTGATCGCTAATAAATATTGCTGATATTTTTTTTTAATCGCAGAGCATCGTCCGTGAGAGATATCGGCGATGCTTTAAATCTCCGAGTATCTCTGAATTTCTCGACGCGATGGAATCGCCCGGCTGTTTTCAATCTTCGTGAATTACGTTGCGTTCAATTCCATTGTTTTATCTAGAAACAGCAGGATATACGTACTGTGTATTCTGTACTATTGCAAATTCCAGGCCTGCTAACGGAGTATCGGAATATCAACTCTCGAGTCGTTTGATTGCGCCGCGATAAAGTGCGCGCCATTCCATTCGCGAGCCGATAATATAACTCACGTCTCGATTATCGATTCGCGATAAACGTCATTCGCGCTCCACCTCCGCGCGGGTGTTAATCACGTCATATTCCGCGCTCGTCGGTAATTGGTGGGAGTTGCAAAACGCGCCTGATATTATTCTCGTTAATTCTGTCATCAACTTCTCGTTATTTTCAAAAGCGAAAGCTTATTATTCAGCCTCTGTCTTCGATCGTAAAATTAAAAAACAAAGCGGTCCTCTGTCCCACTGTTGAATCGTACGGTTTAAAAATAGAAATACCTCTTACCTGCCGCTCATCGGCGTTATTCGGGGATACAACAATTCCAGTTCCAGCCGTTGAGTCGTATTGTTTAAAAGTAAAAAATTAATCCTCTAACCCGTTTTTAGGTTAGGCGTAGTTCGCATTACTTGGAAGGTAAAAGCCCGACTGTCTTGTAATTGACACGACCTGCCACCCGGTTCGTCGATAACACAGTGGCGGCTCGTAGCGGAGATTACGGAATTCAAGCAAACGAATCGTTCAGCCGAGACTCGAACCTTGTTTAGCCGGTATTCAAACCCAGCGTAGACAACACTCGGTAGTCGGTTATCCACCTTTCGAAGACCCAGCTTTCCCTCGCATCACCGCTAGATGGCGCGAGATGGGTTTATCTCTGAAATCGTTTCACCTATGAATCGGTTACCACCTCGGAGTGTAGTTCCCCTGTCTCCGCTAGGAGCCGCCATCAGCGAATCGAGGTCGCAGTGCGTGACTAATGGCGGCACGTTCAGGCGTCGGACTTTTACTTTTTAAATAGTACGACGCGCTCTCTCCCTTTCTTTCACAAGTAAGTTCGTAAAGGTCACTGAATATTATTATTAATAATTCATTGGAGGAAATAGTGGCGAAGAGATGAGAGATCGATGGCTGATCCGCGAAGTTTTCAAGACGCGATCGGTCGATCGGTAAGAATCATAAAACGGGGCTTCGTATCGATCGATTATTCGACCGTCGGTTTTTATCGTTTTCTTTCCCCTTCGATATCAGCCATCTTTGTTCGGCGGAAACGACCCCACGGTGTTTATCGTATCGGTCGTATGCGTCCTATTAACGCGAGCCGCCTCCCGCGGTTCAATTGTCGCTTAACCTCCGGTCTCGAGACGAAACGCGACAATAAAGGCCAGCTGCGGCGACGACGGCTTCCCGGCTGCCACGTGACGGTCACACGCCCGTCTTTGGCACACACGGAACATTCGGTAAGACGCCGCTTTTCGACGAGCGTATCGTTTGTTACTCGCGCTCCTGGCATCCGGCCGTGCGATTACGTGGGGATTACAAAATTCCGCAGCGCGCGTTCTCCACGCCGCGCTGACGTCCCGCGAATCGCGAGGGGCCGGGACGGCCGATTCGACTGACGAGTCTGGAAAGAGGAATGCGCACAAATAAGAAGCCCACGGAAGGGGCGCTGGTGATGAGACATCTCGAAATTTATGTTAAGAGCGCGTGATGAAAAATTCCTTCCCGAGGCACGTGCCGAGAGGGACTTGGGGAATTACGTGCGCGAAGATCGATGAAAACGATATTAGAGCGGACTGTTACTTCGTCGCAATGGCGTCTCAAGTGCCGACGCTATTTCACGAAAGACCAATTGCGCGAATGATCGCGATCAATTCGGATGACGACTGGAAAGGGGGACGCTTTAACAAGAATCCTACACGGGGGGGGGGGGGGTTTTNTAGGATGGAATTAAAAATTAGGGCAAAGTTAGTATGAAATTAGGAATTGAAAATTGGTGTAAAATTTTGTATAGTTTTAAAAACTTGGAAAATAATGGATTCTCTCTCCCGGATTTTTTCGGTTCCTGCTCCAAGAGTAGAAAAAATTTGTTTCGAAAAACGCACTGTGTTCGGTTAAAACCCGACGCATTTACCTTTTTTCAAAGAAGATAAGAAAGAGAAAGAAACTGAAAAGTACGAAGAAATTGCAAAAAGAACCGACATTTCCGAGTCTTCCAAACTATAGAATTTTACAACCGAGAAGCATATCGACGTGCTGCATTAATTTATTACCTTACCGTTTCACGTGTGCTTCGCTATTTATATTTCAGGAAACGAAATTTCAAAAAATGTACAATCCGACATTGACATGTAAAAGTGTCTATTTATAAGTGTTTGTTTCCTCCCTTTCAAAATTGGTTTCAATTAAGGAATCTGCGTTAAATCCGAAGAAATCTTATTCTCTGTAGGTAAGCGATCACTCGAGAGTGAAAATTTGACTCGCAAAATTACGTACGTAATACTCGGGATTTAAAAAGTGGTATTTATCACAAAGTGCTGTTACTTCGTCGCAGTAACGTCCGAAACGTCGCGCGATGTTGCTTCACGAAAGATCGATTGCGCAAATGAGCGCGCTGATATGCCGTTAATCAAAAGCCGCTTCGATCGATCGATCGTCGCTGCAGTTCTCATCTCGGCTTCACTCGCGCTCCTTGATGTTTGCTCAAGTCGCGTGTAATCGCCCGATGCGCGTCGAATCGCTGATGAATTATTGCATATCGATATTAATCGCTAACGAAGGCACACCACACGTCATCGACGATGTGACACTTGCGTCACCGCGAATCACGTGTGTCTTAATGCAAATTCGCCCGCTCGTTAACTCCGCAGGACGCAAGGCGGCAATTATCGCGATCGGCGATCATAAACAATCGCGCGAAAACATTTACATTATCGTCGGGTTAATCGCTAATTAATGTCATATCGGATTAACGAGCGCTCGAGTGGCAGTCACGTGTTAGGCGTGTCGGGAAGCGTTTTCGAAAGCGCAAAAGATAACTCGTCCGTGGCCGGTGCTCCACTCGCGATATCCGCTCGCTCCGCGATATCAGCCGGAAAAGAGAAGAAAGAAAGCGAGGAAAACAAAAAAATCTATGCGATTACACCAGTACTTCATGTTACAATCCTTTTCTCTTTTCGACCGCACTGTACAGTCCAAGATAAATATTTCTTGGCCAAGACTCATTTTTTTAAGTTTCACTTTAAGTTGAATGCGGTTATAAATGCAGTCTTATAAATTATTATTATCTATTATTTTTTATCACTCATCGGTAAATGCGTGATGCTGAAAATATCGCTCGCTCGAGGGTAACTTTTAGTCACATCTGGTATGCTGTCAAAACTGTGCGATATATTATATTAATTTAAATACTGATTGTAACATTATATACAGGCCACTCTGAACACAAATGTTCTGTACCGTTTTGCAAATAACCGTGCAAATTTTTGAGTTGTTAATTGAAGAAACCTTTAAATGGCCACTTCAATAATTAATAACTCGAAATTTTGCATGTTGTTTGCAAAATGGTAGACATTTTTGTTCGCCTTAATCCATCCTACGTCCTCACGTAGGAAATTTGTCCTTGTTGGTCTGAAATCCCCGTATATTTAATACTCTATATATACTCTTAAAGAACTTCGAAATAAGTTATTTTACATTTTGTTATGTTTTTCTTATTTCTGAAGTGAGGTAATAATAATAACTAAATTTATATTTAAAATAAACGTAACCTTGCAATGGAAAAATGTTTTCTTGCCAATAGTTCAAGAAAAGTTTGAAAAGTTTCTTAAAGTTTCTGAAAAATATTAAAGTTGTGTAGTAATCGTCAACATTTATACTAATAAAATCTGTTATATTTTTTACCATCCTTTAGATTCCCTATAAAATATTCTATCGGACTCTGTCTGAAATTCAGAAAGAATCAGAAAATAAAAATACTCGTCTGGATGATGAAGAATCGTTCAAGAATATCGTAAAAGAAGAAATGTCACACTATTTAGAAGAAACCACTCACAAAAAAACGAATTACTTCGTATTCATCTAGCAAGAAAGTAAGATAAATGTTAGATCTCATAAAAATCGTTACATTTCTTCTTTGAAAGGACATTTTCAGCGTGTAAAGAATCATTTTGATTTTCAAGACTCCGAGTTTCGAGCCGAAAACTTTTACTTTCAAATCACTGTGCTGTGTAACGGTCGGTGCGGTAAAAAAGCCAAGCGGATCTCCGAATCGCACGCGCTGTGACATCATCCGATAAAATGTAATTCCGTCCGTCCGTCCGTCCGAGGTATCTCCGTTCACTCTGAATAACGAGGAGCGTTCTCTCTCTCGAGCTAACAGTACTCGGCACGTGAAATCCGCATGTTCGATTCGCGGCCGATCCGAGGACGCGATATCGTTTCGCTTTCGACAAGCGGCACATCAGATCAATTGCACGTGCGTTACAACTCTCTCTCTCTCTCTCTCTCTCTCCGCTACTCGCAGAAGTGAGTCGGTAAACGAAACTAATCAATCTAAGAACTCGCGTCGAGGGTTAAAATCGTACCCTCCTCCCCCCTCCTCCTCTCCTCATCGGAGACACCGGATGCCAAGTGAACGTCGTCGTCATTTAATCCGCGCGCATTCCCGCGAATTCGACGACTCGCGCGCCGTACACGAAAGGTCAAGAGGGTTGCGGGGTCGCGAGGGGGAGAGAGACGAGAGAAGAAGACTCGGAGATGCTACACGCACGTACACGTGGTGCACGCGTGCGCCACGTGCGCTCCCGCGAGGAGCTCAGGTTTCACGTTCGACGGTCGTGACGCTTTTTTGCGCGCCTCGCGTCCACTTCGAAAGGATGTGACGCGTGTAATTGGCTCTAATTGGTTTACCAATTGCCGCGGCCAATTGGCCGATGGAAAGCCCGTCTAGCGGAGGCGAAGCGCGCGAGCATCGAGTACTCCTCCGTCGGTGGAGGAAAGCGAAATGCATGGCGCGAGAAATCGGACGCGTCTCTCTCTCTCTCTCTCTCTCTCTCTCTCTCTCTCTTTCTTTCGAACTTATGAGATCGTGCGGTCGGGTCGCGGATTTTTGAAAGAAGGAGAAAAAAGAAGTACCATTCCTAACGCGGGGTCTGCCCCGGCTTCTTCCTCGTCGTTTTTGCGTCCCACCCGGAAAGTCTGGTTTGCCCGAGGAGCGCCGGAGTATCCGAACTTCGATTGCGAGTCCGACCTTCGAATAAAAATGCCGTCGGAACGTGAGTTTAGTTAGTCGAGTTAGCAAGAACGCGCTGATATTTATCTGCGTTCTCAAACCGTAATTGGTCTGAAAACTTATATATATATATATATATATTTATATGTATTTGGGACTATTCCCGGACGAGTCCTGGCCGGCGGTTGTAACGCCGCGCGAAACGAAGTTTCGGACATCCGAGCCGCCGGGATATCTAATCGGCGTCGAACCGACCCGACCGCGGCGGAAACCATAACGGTTGACCTCGGAGCGCCTAGCAACAAGTGGCGTGTGTGTATGGGCAATGTCCTCTCGAGAGAGACGTGGTCCTTATTCTTCCATGAGAAGACGTCGAGGTGGAGAACTTCCAGTCGCGCGCGAAGTACACTGCCCCGAACGACCGGAGGGGGAAGGGAGGCGGTCACTTTGTCATCTCCGGGAGATGAATATGCCGAGCCGAGAGCACTTTAACGCCGATTAATCAGTCGACCGATCGATCAGTTAACTCCGAAAATAGCGCCCGCGGTTTCGACGGGATTTTTAAGATAGTCGGCCCGTTAAAGCATTTCCTTAGGAATACTTTTGAACTTTAGTCGCACATCGGTGGAAGTACACCGAGAAAGAAATACTTGAAAGTTTATTTCTGAGATATAAGATTTATTTCACTGAGATATAAACCTTGTTTCCGTGAAATAAATCTTATATCCGTGAAATAAATCCTTGAGTATTTCTTCCTCGGTGTGCTATCTACGCGTCTGTAAAGTTAGAAAACGATTGGCCAACCGGAAGCTGAAATAACAACGTTTCGTAACTGAAGATGACACTTTTATGCGTGTTCCTTGAGATGAACGTTCTATTCTTAATTTCTTCAACACAGAACAAATTCTAGATTCAAGTAAATAATTATTCAAATATTCCTTAGCAAATTTTTACTCGGATTAAGTAAATTTTACTTGAATCAAGTAAATATTTTACTTGGATAACTTGATCCAAATAAAAACTTGCTAAGGAATATTGGAATAATTATTTACTTGAACTTTTTTCTGTGTAAATCACTTTTAAACTTTAGTGGAATAACTACCATGATATGTTGAGGACATCATGTACGAAAATTTCAGAATTATTGACCATTTTGTTTTGAAAATGCAGTCGTAGGAAATTTACAATTTATAATAATACCCGCGGTATATGTATATATATATGTACTTCTATTAACTCAACTGACACTGAGTTAATAAAGCATTAATAAAGCATTAATAAGAAAGATAAAAAATAAATTATATACATAAAATTGTAAAAATCATTATTTCTTTACAACTTTCTTTACAATTCTTACAAATTTCTTTACAACTTTTTACATTTTTTAAATTACTTGCATTTATTGAATTTATTGCTGATTTTTATTTATTATTTTGGTGTAGACTGGCTACCGCCAGGAAACCAGTTATCTCCTTGAATCAGGCTGGATAATAACAGTGGTCGCATGAACTCGTCTTTTTTCTGAACAACAGAAGAATGAAGTAGGATATAGAACCTTGCACGAAACGTGAAAGAAGGGGTTAAACGAAAACGCGTATAGGCCTCGTAGGCCTGGTATGTTACTGTCAGGATTAACCGACGAAGCTCTCTCACGAATCCGAATGGCTGCAAAGGGGAAGCGGGAGAGTCCAAACTCTCGTTTATATTCTTCTACATTACAAAATTTTATTTTACAAAACTGCGTGTGGGAAATCCCATTTTTTCCTTAGAATATTAACTTTTTCCCATGCTTTCCCGAGCGTTTCTCGCGATATACGTTCGCGAAGTCTCCGATCAGTTCTTAAATCGGAAACACTCGGCAAGGTGTCCGTATCAAAATACGGCGTATTTACTTCCTTCTCTTTTCACCGACAGACTTTTTTCTCGCGATCCGTCTGGAGGATCGCTCGAAGCGACGAGCCCGCGACTTAGGCTTCGAACGGTACGAAATTTCACGTCGAAATACGCGTCCGGAGGTAAGGAGACTTGGTGAACCCGTGAACGCGCGCCCGTCGTAACCCGAGGAGCGTGTAACCGCCGCGTCCGCACGTCGATGACTCGCTGTTTACTTGGCGGATTCCTCCACGGCTTGCACGAGCTTGCGGGGACCTCGTCCTGTTTATAAAAATTCCCACGAGAGTGGATTTCGTCATTTGCAAAAGGAAAGGCGAATTTTTGTTCCCCGTTCGCGTGCTTTCGGACGGACTTCACCGTGGCGGGAGTTGAACGTCGGGAGAGTATCGAGAACGCGCGAACCGAGGACGCTCGATGCAAGTTTCGAAAGTATTATCGCTCGGGGCTTACTTCTCGCTCGGAGTGGCATTTAACGAGCTCATCTTGCGCCCATCTGATACCCCCTCACGTTTGTTTGCCTTGCGCTCTGACGCGCTCGAAATTCCTCACGTGGCCCGCATTAATCGTCGTATTTTTTTTACGAAGATTGTGACGCGCGCACGTGACACCTCGTGATTTACAAAATCGTCCGCGGCGGGCCCGCGGTTTCCCAACCGCACGCGCGACCCGATCACGAGTTGTGCAAAAGGCATTGCGGGGGAATTGTTCGCGAAACCTTTAATGCGCCGCCATCGATAACTTCTACCTTGCCTACCGTTTAATTATGGAGAATGAAACGCTCGTTCGAACGATCACGCCGTTACGTCAGCCGGGAGCGTGATTTCGCCGCGTCGACACTTTGTCGACAGTTCTAAGGATCTGCCGTTCCGACGAGGAAACTGGAAGGACTCGTCTGTTTTTGATCTACGCGCGCGAAGGAACATGAAGGAACGTGAAATAAGACGATCGCGCGAGGAAGAGAGAGGATTCTACGCTTAAATAAAGATATCATGACATTTATTAAGCCGGGTCCACACGATGTGGCAAATGTAGACGAACGTTGGCAATGATATTAATCATATATCTTCGGCGAATATAATATATACGTAATAATATAACGTACGTAATATAATATAACATATTAAAACATACGTGGTCGATATAATTGCTAACGTTCGCCTACATTTGCCTCATCGTGTGGAGCCGGCTTTAGACCAGAACTCATTTTATTATTTTGATTTCAATTGTTCAAATCGTTCACATCGTGAATAATAAATTATTTAAATCGTTCGTATCTTGAAATATTAAATCATCCGCATGATACATAATTAATTTTCACATCGTTCGTAATTACTCGCAATGATTATGGCTATTTATTTATTTATTATTATTGTTTATTCATAATCCTTGCCTTGAGACTCAGGATGATTTCCAACTTAGTTTACAATTTTTTAATCAGATTATAATTTTCGTAATCCATTATATCCATACGGCGCATTTCATATGTGACATACATTATAAACCTTAAATTAAATTAAATTAAACAAAAAACTCTAATGAAAGCTAACCTAAAGTTATACGACATAAACATCTATTCATACATCTATTTCATACATCTATATACAAACGTTCTATAGAAATTCCAAATTCCCATAAACAGAAAGTGAAATTGACATTAGAACCAACGTTAGCAAAATTACGAAATTAAATTGAACAAAATTAAACGAAAATAAAATTAAGGCGAAATTAAATTAAATTAGAACATTATAACGATCATGGTTATTAATTATTTGTAACGATTATTGATCACACCGTGGCTGGATATGCCCACACGTTACGTCTGTTATTTATTCGGCTGATCTGTCATTTTAACAGCTGGCGAAACCACACCATATCACATAATATCATATCACATTATATCCAAAGATGGGGGAAGAAGTGAAAATGATTAGAGCTACTAATGAGTTTTCGTTTAGTAAAGACTTTAATTAAGGTTTTATTGGAGCTTAGCGTGCAATCCGGTCCGGATGTCTCAATTATCGATAGGGATTTTATTTGCAATAAACAGATAAGGGGCTACATTATATTTTCATTATTTTTCCCTAGCAATAAAAGTTCCCGTCAGTAATAAAACGGAATGTCACCGCCGATAGGAGGTGCTATTTGCGACGCAACCTTTGAAACGTCGCTGAACAATCTTGAAATGGCATTCTCAATGTAACGCGACTCGCGTCGTGCGCTATTATTTTATCTCACTTATTCTTATTGACGTCGACGCGCTGAGAACGAGTTATGCTTTCGCGCTCGGCCAACAAGTCGCAAGAATAATCTAATATCCCGCGATACGACGCGGTGTAACTGCTGCAAGTTACGCGCACGCACGACCAACGAATGATTTGATGGAAATAATATCCGCGATCTGTTTTCGTAATGTAACACGATAAAGAGCGATTGATGCGATAAACAAGCAATTAATTGTGTCATTAGATCATCATGCTTCGCAGCAACGGTGGCGCTTATCTGATTTATCTACGTGGGCTTGATCCTCCTAGATTAACTGACGTTATCTGAGATTTCAGCGCGTCGAAAACATCGCGTTAGGACCCACAGCGCGCAGGAAAACGTAAGCGGCGGGGCTTAAGCAGTAAACGAGTCGACCAATCGCAATCGAGAATTATCGGGGAACGTAAGACTACTTGTGTTGAAAGTTTCCGGCTGCAATTGGTCGATTTGCTCACTCATCAAGTTGCGCTACGTTGTGCTGATTGCGTTTTTCCTCATGCTGTAACTCCCACCCTTGTAGAAGAGACCGAGTCTAGTCGTTATACTTTTTACGCGTCGATACAAGGAAAACGATGTATGCAATATTTCATAATATTGTGTACGTTGCAAAGATATAGCTACATTCTTTAGAGCCAAGAAAAAAAGATTAACCTTGTATGTATTTATGCACCAAAGTGTTATTTAATTATACACGATGCCATGTAAATATGACAGCCTGTAACCCGTGTTTTGGGGTTAATTGTCGCATGTCTTTTAGAGAAAACGAGAAAACAAGTCGTAGAGAAAACGAGACAAATGGTTTATTTTAATGTAATCTTTTAATGTTTCATTAAAATTAGTAAGATGTAACAGTGTAATATATAAAGCTGAACAACATTCAGTGCTTCCGTGCGTAAAAAACATCATAATTACATAGAGGTCTTCTAGTGCGTGACAATCAGTCCCATCGTATTTAAGTACAATTCACCTCAAATGTTCATTTAATAAAAGAGATTATATTTATAAAAAATGTTGCAACGATGAGTTGAATACGGGAGAGATGAGCAAAAACTAGAATATTTTTTACGACCAAAGAGAAATTGCTCGACTAGTAATTCCGAAACCAACAGAATATTAACAGCAGAGACGAGAAAAAATTTGTACACGCATCCAATTTTTAAAAAGTATTTGTAAATATTATATGGGATGCTTTGGCTGTAAGCCGTTTCGCACGTCCGACTAACATAATAGAAGCAAGCTACATTATAAAGAAGAATATTCTCTTTTATTTATTGAATGAAATATAGCTTTGTGACTTCCGACCGATGTAATTTCCAGATCCGGTTTCCCCTGTAACGCCATTCTTTTCTACTTTTATTTTATTTTATTCTTTTTATCAGGATAATATATTGTGCCGGCGCGTCATTCACGAGGAAGAGAATGGAAGAGCGCTGTTTCACATCACTGGTATTAATTCGCTTCTGACGACGCCAACCGACCGGAAAAAGCATACACTATCTAACGTAGTGAGACTTGTTTACGGCGAGTTTACACAACTTCGTTTCACATTTCGATTTCGAGGCGATTCCCGCCTTTTAAACAATAACAGGTCGCCGTCGACGGCGACGGTGCTGCTGCTAGTGACGGTCGTGATAACGATGTTGTTTACTAACAAATACGATCGGAACAGCGCGATTTAATTTACAAAGCAGCGATAGTAACTTCCCCGTGCAATAACAATAATCATTATTCAAGTTCTCGCCTCGACGGAGAACGCGATATCGGCCGCGGTCGTGACGTAAAGGTCCGTCTACAATAGCTGCAAAGTATGCGGTAAGACATAAGCGGTGAGCTAATTGACCAATTGGATTTTTACAGTCCAAGAACAATCGACTGTGGCTGGTCAATTAGCTTACTGCTTACGTCTGGCTGCGTACTTTACGGCTATTGTAGACGGTCCTTATTGTACAGCAGACTCCATTACTGTTTAGGCACCTATTCTCTATCTCCTATTCTCTACCTTCTATTCTTTAGGCACATTGAAGATTCCCGACTACACGCCTTATTTTTCAATATTTATGCATTATGACTGCTGCTTTGGTGAATCGTTGCCGATTCGTCAATTTATCAACAGTCGTGATGTACAGATAATGCTCCTGATTGGAAATTCTCAATATCACTGTGCCAACACACAGAAATGTATTACTTGTACCGCGAGGAAAAGCAATTACTCGGTTTGTTTGTCTTCCCTTCAATAATGGTTATCTTGAACGAAGAATATGTTCTCGATAATAGTATTAAAATGTACTCATCAGAAATATCAGAAAAGCTCTATTATCATTTACTCAAAAGAAGAAATTGTTCTCTCTCTTCGAGAATGTTATCAACTTTATCGAAGAAAAGTTAAATTTGAATAAAAAATTGGAGCGAAAAAACGGAAGCTTTAGTTTTAGCGTTTTAATTTCATATTCTTGATTGAAGTGCTATACTGGAGTTGAAAATATACTTTTGATGTGCTTATGGTGAACTTATGATGAACTTATGATGTACTTGCGGATATATAAACTTATGAAACACTTAAAACAAGTATATATTCGCAAGTACATCATAAATTCATCACAACCACCGTCAAAATCTGCTGTACGTCGCATACGACGCTGTCTTGCACCGATCTCGCGATAACAAAGTCTTATTCATGTGCGAAAGGGAAGGATCTCTCGAGAGAAGCACCGTCTCTCTCGCGAGAGCGCAAGTCCCTCCGTCGAATTCGAGATCTTCTCTTCTTGTCCAGTTTTCCCCGATTCTCGGACGTCTCGTGTCGTAATAATAGACGTACGTGAGTATAAATACAACCGATGGTGTTCCCTCGAATCTACAATTTCGGTCGGATGGAATGAAAAGGGAGACTGAGTGGGTGGGGTGTGTTGTTTCAGCGGCGAAATGGTTCAAGGTTCGAATCGACGGTTTCGTTTCCGGATCTCCTCCGGTATTCTCTCGGTCGCGAGAGAAAGAGAGAGAGAGAGAGAGAGATTCGCTGCAGATCGACACGAGAAACTCGGGAGTAAATCGAGTCGCGTGCAGCCGAAAATAATGCCGCTTTCGCCCTCGTGCATTCGGATATAAACTCGCGGACCGACTGCCAGGCCACGGCTCGAAAATAGTCGCAGCATTTAGGGTGGCAACCCGTGGCTTTTAGAGCGACGCACGCGTGTCTTCGTGACGCATGAACCACCTCCTCCCCTCTTTCGATCGCCATTGCAACCCAATTCAACAGCTTCGATGAAAATCGCCACGGCGGCCGATGAGCGGACGGTCTTCGGGTCGCCGGTGAAATTTCGGTCGGAGATCGGCTCGGCCGTTTCTCAAGATCGCCGACAACTTCGGGGAACGTCCGAGTGTATTTTCATATACTCCGGGGATTCTGAAAGAGAATAGTCTACCTACCTGGGAAGGGTGGTCATTGATTATCGACGTCAAATAACCCACTTTGAATTAAGACTTTCCTTGCTGCAACGATTTTAATTGAGGAACATACGCTCGAAATTATTGTGGAATAGGTTGAAATGAAAGGACATGTCAACGCTGAAATAAAAGTTCTACCGTTCAAGTAATATTTGTTTGATTCGAGTGAAATGGTTACTCTCCTTGGCAAATATTTATTAGAAGTAGAAATATAATTGACTGGGTACAATATGATATTTCCTTCGTATAAGTAGACATTTACTTGTATGTGTTAGAAGAATTGCGACAAATGTTAAATTCGTAATATTGAAAATATCAGAATTTATTTTTAGAAAATATCTGGACAGCAAAATCAAATTTTAACATTATTAGGTTTCTTTAATGGAAAAGGAATATTATATAATTCTGATAAATGATCTTTCAAATCTAATCATTTTATGCTTACGTTCAGTATATTCAGTAATTTCATTTACAAATTAAGACATTATTGTATTTAAGTAAGTATTTACTCTATAAGAGTTATTAAAATATATTTAAATTGATAAGAATATTACTTGATTCGAGAGGTTGAATAGCAGGCAGTTATGTTTACTTGATATTCTAACACTTTTTTTTCTTTGCGTGATACTTGTAATCGAGCACACTTGCAAAATATTCCGAAAACTTTCCTCTTACTTTGACAGTCAATGAATAGCTCTAAAATTAACGCGACAAGATCTTGAGAAAAGGTAGGCTAAAAAAGAAGGTTGCATGCCGTGTTAATTTTACATGTTATTTATTGGCCGACTAAGTAAAAGGAAAGTTTTCGGCATATTTTACAAATGTGTTCAATCGGCCACGAGTGTCATTTTATGGACACATCCTTTCAGCGTATTTCGCAAGAATTTTGGGAATACGTCTTCTCGTTTCTGGCGTCATCAAGCAAGATGACTGCAGCAGGGACCAGAAGTCTTTGAGTATGACTTATTCGTTTCTGCACGCGTCACGAGATTTCTATTCCGTTAATTTGGACCTGTAATCAGTTTTAATTTGTAGTATCGGCCAAGGATGATCACAATGCATGGTCGAAACGATCCGATGATACAAAACAGTTTGTACTTACGTGCGTAATACACTTGAAACAAGTGCAAATTAGACCTGCAATTGGCTCTTATTGTCCTTCGCTGTTGCATTGTCACTTGTTTTCTTCTCCCTCTTTCTTCTTTTGCGAGGCAGACTCATGTGAGAATGCACATCTCGGATATCGTGGGCACGGTATTATCGTTCTCTGCACTAAACTGACCCTGACAATAGGAACACCTGACTGGCGAAAACGAGAAAAACATGTCACGGAAGCGTCCAGCTGCAATTATGCAATGGCCACCATTTATATGTATTACAGAGACTTTGTGTCTCTTTCTTTTGTCGGCATTTATTCCACATTTCGTTGCCGCAAGCTCCGAAACATCGACGGGTTATTAACGAGCCGCACCTGTTGCCGTGTGCGAAAACAATTTCGTTTGTTAGACCAGGAAGATCGACAGCAGCTGGTGAGTACCACCTGGAAGACGTCAGCCGCGGGAGAGTCGCACGGCGATCGGCTGCACCAAATTAATATTAATTAGCGCGCTCTGCGAGACCACCGTCATTCGATTTGGACCCGACGGATAATTCAATTATACGCTGTCCAAACGTTACGCGGGCCAGGGGAGGGAGAGCGAGTCGTGTAACGTTCACCGTTGCACGCGTGGCGCACCGAAATATTAATTAGCACGGATTAATTAGCTACCGGATCCCAGAAATCCTATTTGGACCGGGCGAATTATGAAATTATTTGTTTTGTTGATGTGGCGTTATTAGTTTTACGTATTTATTTATTTATTTACTCATTTATTTATTATTCGCGAAAATCATCCTTTTTGTATTCATGCACGGCGCATATTTATGCACATCTATGAGTATCGATGACATTCCTCTAACATTTATTAGGTCGAACAAATTTATAATGGCTAGAATCTTGTGTGAATTCTTTCTAATAAATTACACTGTTCGGTTTTTGAAAGCTGTGCATAGCCACGCTTGTTTAACTGCTTCTATATAACCATTTATTTTTTATATTGCAACGTTCTATTTATTCTTGTCAATAAATTCTCTTTTATATGTATATGTCGTCAGATTGAAATTTGTGCTTTATACTAAAGGGTTAATGTTTTCCTATGAATGAAAAAATAAATAAATAAAATAAACAAATTACAGAATGAGTTCAAACATCTACACAGGAATGCAAAGTATCACGCATTGTCACGTGTTACATCATTAGCGTTATAGATTATCGCAGGAGCGTAACTCGATCGCTCTCGATCGCACACGTGTTGTCTTTACACCTACTGACGTCGATAGGCGATCGGAGCTAATTCTGCTTTTTGGCTAACTAAGGTTCGGCCCGGTCGATTATCGAATGGCCGCCCGCATAAAACGTTTACTAAGTGACGTCACTGAGGAGCGACCGGACTCAAGGAAAGCGGATCCCCTATCGATCGTTTCCGATTGTTTTTACTTTCCTCCTGGAAAAGACGGGGAGCGGCTTAATCTATAAATAAGATTTTCCCCGTCGCTTCGCGTAACGCGCGTCAATAGATTCGGTATGCCGGGCCTTGAACGTACGGACCACGCGTTCTATAATAATCCTCGACAAAGAAAAAAATCGAAGAGGAGATGGAGGAAGGAAAGGAGAAGAAGGAGACAATCGCGCGGACGAAGCGACGGGCGAACGGTGGATCGGTGACTAAGCGCCGTGGTCGATCGATCGCGAATCTTTTTGCCGAAAACACTGACATCTGCCACGGTCGATTGATCGTCCGTCGCGGTAGTTGATTAACATGTGCGCTACGGCATCCCCGTGAGCGAATCCAGACGTTTCACTCGTAATCCGGAGATCATTGCGCGCCCCGATGTTTTTGCTGAGGATGAATCGATTCCACTTTCGAAGAATACGCGCCTGAATTTAATAGCGTCATCCGCGATGTCGTCATTACGAGATCGATGATGTATGATAGAATTATTATATAAGACTGAATATTTGCAATTACACTTCTGTATCATTAAAATTATTTGAAATATATAAGATTTCGTAAATTTTGGAGTCAGTAAAATTTAGTAAAATTAAATATGATAAAATTATATAGAGGACGTGCTCTTTAAATTTCTTGGAGTTAAACTTTACTCCAAACAAGCGAACATTTATTTGAAGCGATTGTGGAAATACTATCTCTCTCGGAATGGTAACAGTGAATGTTTCATTCCAGCTTAGAATCTGACTCCATACGAACGTTTCAATTGATTAGTTTGTTCTTGTGATGATGGAGTGCATCAGACCTACTCTTCATTTCGAGTAAACATATTCATTGAACATTTCAAAGTGGAAAATTTATTTTACAGGGTGAGAAAATAATGATTACCATTTTAAATATCTTCGGAAAATAAAAATACTTTATTAACGACCAGATGAAGATAAAAAAAGTGTGCATTTAAAGAAAGTCTTCGAAGTGATGATCATTGATGTCAGTATAATTTTTGTTAAGTGAATTTTTCTCTTTTATCTCATATTTCGAAGATATTCAAGGCGGTAATAGTTATTGCCTCATTTTGTATATGAATGAAAAGTCATTCACAATCGATAATTATATTCGAAATCGAGTGACTCGGCTGCCACTTTGCTTTCCGAATAAAATTCCGCTCTACACAGGAAAAATATCAGATTCGAGTAAATAATTACTCCAATACTGATTGGTAAATTTTTATTTAAATTAACTCTTTAAGGTCTATATATCGACTTCACTGGAATAAAATATAGTAATTTATAAGATCGTTTTAAAGAGTTTTTCGTGAAAATTTTTTTATCCGAATAAAAATTGGCCGTTGAGAATTACGATTGTTTGAATATATATAATTATGTACATTGGACGTTTAAGCTATAAAAGTGAGGAAATATTAAAATTGTTTTATTTAAAAAAAAAAACTTATTTTCTGCTTATTTATAACATAATCGAAGAACATCGGACAAAATTTTTATAAATAGAATATACTTTCGTTTTTCCACAAATAACTTTATATAAATCCGAGCGACTTTGCTCTGCGATTGCATATATTGGCCTTCAGCTGGAAAGACACTATTTCATGGACGGAGAATATAATTTCATTTAGGATGGATAGATGATATTATATCGATGGAACCATTATTTTACCAATAGATGAAATTTAGGGAAGGCTCAAAGTTAATGTGCATTATAATATATATTGGGCCTTAAAGAATTGAGTAAACTTTACTTGGATCGAGCAAATATTTTACTTGGCTCGGGTAAAATTTATTTCCGAATAAAAATTTGCTAAGCAGAATATAATGATTTATTCGAATCCGGCAGCCTTTTTCTATGTAAGAAATCTGGGGAGTACAATGGAATTGATTGATTAATTTCTCTGGGAAATTGTGGGCTCACGTTGTCTTCGTTCGAAGCGAACTACGGTGCTTTGTGTTTTATTATCGTGGTTTACTGCGAGAGAGGTGCGCCTGTGCGTGCGTGTGTTAATTAAACATCCGCAGGTCCGCGTGGCGACCCGAGTCCACATGAGGTCTAATCGTGTCTGTTTCTTTTTGTTGTTTCAGATCCATATTCGTTGTCACATCTCGGTGAGTCTCCTCTCATTGCATGCGCAGCGAAGTGTGTCTCTATTTATTTTTATTTTCTCCGCTCTCTAATCTGACGTAAAGAGAGAAATTTCATTCAATTGATATCTAGATTTTCTTCATACATCTCACGCATCTCTCTCGCTCCGACATTTTCACCGATTAACAACGTACCCGCAACATAATCGATGCTCTGATTCATCATCGAGTGTCATCATCGAGATACACGCCCTCGAACACTTGTCATCAGTTCCATTATTTCCTTTCGTACTGGCCGTGTCGTGCAAGAGGAAGAAACAGAAAGCGACGAATGATCGGTCTTGCGAAACCGCCACGCCTACGAAATCGGTGCTCTTATCAGGAATTATACATGCTGTTTATCATCTTCGCAATTACGTGTCGTTTGGGAAAAGAAAAATAAAGCTCCGCTGCGAGCGGAGTTCAATTTTTCGGGATATATCACTGTTGAATTATTCTGTTGAATTTCGCGAACGCGTTCCCGAATCTCCCCCTCGCGAATCTATTTGATTTACCACAAGCGCAACGAGATCAACGCGGCGGTGCTTAATTACGGTTTAATCGCTGAAATAGAGGGGAGGATTTGCGCGATCGCGATAAGACGCTGTGTATTACAGAGTTTGTTGTGCAATTTGCCGGAGCGGTAATTTAATCGACGAGTCTCTTCCGACGAGTGACTTCCCTCGTGCGGGACGGAAAATATCCCGGCGATAAGTTAATTGGCCCACCGATCGTCGGCTTTATCGCGAATATTATTTTCTAAATGAGACCCCGACGAGAAAATAAGTCGGCTAGACGGAATCGAGAGTGCCCTCGGAGTATTCTCGAATCGTTAATGACAGAGAAAGCAGGCCGTAAATCCGATTACTTTCGGATCCTCGTTAGTGGTTCTCAATCTGATATTGAGATTTGTAACCTCATATGGTTTCCTTCCCGTCTCCAAATTAATTACGGTGTAGCGATTTGTAGTAAAAAAAAATCGCCTTTTTCCATTTTTCCGCGGAAACTGAATAAATCCGTGAAAAGGGGGGGGAAATATTTTTCCGCGTTTTTCACGAAAAGAAACCGGAAAGAATCGCGGAAAAATTGAAGGAAGAGACGGCATTTTTCCGAGCCTTTGATACTATATGATAAATTATGATCAATTCTGATGGACTGTGTCAGATTCATCGTCGAATACCGTATATACGAAATTGACACGGCGAAAGCTGCTAGTTTTATCAGGGCACCAATTTCATGATTTAATATTTAACTTGATCCCAATTTCATTACCACTAATTTCATCATCACTTGTAACGATAGTAATAAGAATAGCTTTATCGAACTTAGTACAAAGATGCATCGGCGAAGAGGCGTTCAAAGGACGCGACGATGGCAAAGTGCAATTACTTAAGACTTAAGCCCGTGCCCGATGAGTCTCGTAATCGATCTTACGGCGACAATCACGGTAACGTGTGACACACGGCGTTCGTAATGACGATTAATATGGTACTCAACGAGCGAAATACGGCGACGAGAATACGGAGAGCCGCGGGAAGGCGCGCGCGTGCGGGATCGAGAGCATTTTCGGCGTCGATCGGCGCCTCGATCGGATCTGGGTCGCGGTGGAGGTCAGACGGACGGCAATTCACGGTCGGAAAGGTCACGACGCGATCCTTATTGAACGAAAGCGGCGCGAAAATAGACGTCAGGAATGCCGGTTGACATAATGAGGCTCTTCGCTCTAATTATTCGCGTTTCCGCCGATCAGCTCCCCCGTGTCTTTTCGCGAGAATATATTTCATATGTACGCTTCATCCAAAGATTAATCAAGAAAGAAACGCAGATTTTTTTGTTTAATAGCCTTATTAATTTTCTTAACAAGAAAGGTAACAATAATTATATTATAATCATCTTTTTCTCCAGTTCTCAATTTGCGAATTTCTTCTTGTTCCTTTTTCTCAATTTTTGTCGAATGAATCCTCGTTAATAAATAAATAACATAAATGATAATAATTACGATAATGATGATAATGTGTGTGAGTGATTATAATGATGATAAGAATATAATAGTGATAACTTTATCGGCTACAAACAAGAAAATGATCGTATTAATTATCTTCTTCGACGAACAGTAATCAGTAACAGTAATCTAATTTTCAACGAGAAATGCACACTTTACCCAGCGTGTATAATACGTGATTCTTCCGTTAAATATAGATTCTTAGAAGTCGGAAATAGCTGACGCTGAATAATAGTGACGAAGTTCGAGGAAGTAATGATAATAAATAATCCCGTTAAAGGTAACTGTTTAATTTTTGAATATTAATAATCAGTCCGCAACGAGACAGTTTCGTCATGGCTCTTTCCCGCGACTGCAACGTCACACGAAGCCTTGGGGATAAGCGGTTTCTTATTTAAAACATTACGTTATCAAAACTAAAGAGCAACGACGAGAGAGAGAGAGAGAGAGAGGGAGGAAACGTTTGATCAAATGCTAAATATATTGATTGCGTATCTTATCGTGTGTGTATAATGATTGACACACGTTCCGTTATTTGCCGTTATCGCAACGTTATTACATAATTATCTTAACATTAATATTAATTGCTCGAATGATGCGCATATGCATGTCCCGAGGTTAGATGAATATTAATATAATTTTTTTTTCAGCAGTATCAACTAATACAACTCTAAATTAACATAGAGGGACAGTTTGTTCGAACGTACGTAAATACGGGATTTCCCATTTCTGCCGCGTTATTCGAAGACTGCTTGAAATTTTATCGAAGCATAAACTTCACCGGAATCGGCGAAGAAAAACTTACTTTCTGCGTGCGTCTGATTACGCGAGATTCAATTAGCGGGAAGTCCTTTTCCATCGCTTATCACTCGAGAATGATCGTTGCGCCGATAATTTCGCGAAAGAGAGATCGACTCGAACCGAGGAATTCCCTGTTAAGAGACGTCGCCACGGGAGTGAGGGGACCTTGTATAGATTATAAATATTAATAATCGATAAATCAACATCGCTCGATAAATGTTAGTTTATACACTGAGAAGCCCATTTAGTTGAATCAACAAAACTCTCGTTTGGATGTGGGCAAATAAATGTTTTGGTTATATAAGAACCAAGCTTTGGTTATAAAATTATGGTCCTCCGAACCAAAAATCCGGTTCCTTGAACCTTTCAATCCAAGAATCAAACCTTGCTTCTTATAATCAAAACATTTGTTCGCCCATATCCAAACAAGAATTTTGTTGGCTCAACTAAGTGGATTTCTCGATACATACGACCGATGCTGTTTCCATTTAATACAGTCGGTAATCATACATTGTCCCGATATATTGTTACTTCGTATTAACGAATTTGTTTGCTCGAAGTCCCGCGAGTAAAGTCACGGTCGCGCGTCCTTCGGACGTCCTCGTATTATCGATCGATTTATCGCGGTCGCGGTTTCGGGACGGTTCCGCGAAACCGCCGTAGTCTGCGTTTAATATTGTTGCCGTCGTCCGTACAAAATCGCTTAACAACAATAAGCGTTTAGGTAAGCGATAGCGTGCGCGAGGTGTTGAGTTATGGCCGAAATTTACGACGCGGCCGCGATAAACTTGTGACGCGCGCGCACGCGAGCGAGCGTGCGCGGCTGGTTAAAGCCCGGCTAAAATCCATTCGCGGTTTCCACATTAAAGCGAAACGTCGGGCCTGAAATTGGATTTTTTTCTATTTCCGCTCGAAGGATGGTCGTTCACATCGCGGAGAAAAATACAAACCTAAAATCGCCGCTTTTATTACATAGAAAAGACGTCAATTAACGTTAATTCATTTATTAATTTTAATTGATCATTTATTGTGAATTTTCATCATTTATCACACTGGTCTTTATTAATTTACTCGTTAACGTTAATTTCAATTACAAATTTCTGTCTAATAAAACGATTTATTTAACGATTAGTATCCCGGAGTTGTCGAATCGGATCGATATAAGCTTCGAGACAGTGTCGTTAGTTCTTTTATTTTAAATGAGTGTGGTGGAAGCACACGGAAGTAACCGGCACGATAAAGCAGTTTGTTTGAAACAAAAACTAACCACAACTGTCTCCGGGTTTACATTGATCCGATTCTCCCTGTGATTCAATTCGCCTACCTTATGAAGAATTTGAACGACGATAAAATTTACCAGTGAGCACTAATACTATTTGCCGAGAAGTGATTTCGAAAAATCAAGACCGGGTCCTTTGAGAAGACAACTACTCGAAATATTGGAGTCGTTTTTGTTCCCAATTGAAAGAAGAAAATAACGTCGAAACACTAGACTAGCTATCAGACGCAAGTCCATTGAAAATGTCGGAGCATTGACGAAGATGAAGCTGCACGGGGAAAAAAGGTGTACACGATGAAATAGATTCGTTCAACGTGGCTATTTTTACCTCGAGAGTGTGCCGTAAAATTAGTAGAAAGTATGCTTCGAAGGTGTCAGGCAATAATTGACAATGATCGGTGAATGGACGTCTTATTAATATAAAAGAGTTGTAGTACTGATTCTGCGGTACATATGTAATTTCTCTCATTTTTTTTTTTAACAGATAGTTTAAAAGCTGTATCGGTCACAATCTTATCAGACGGACTGCAACTTGCGTAACAAGCCGATGATGAAGCCTTAACGTTTCAACTAATTTCACAGAATTTAACGTGAAACAATTTACGTGAAATTAACGTGAATTTTGCGAGAACATCCTGAGACCGTTCGAAGATACGGACGAAGAGACAACGGGCGACGAATGAACTCCGTCGACTCTCACATCTCTCTCTCTCTCTCTCTTGCGTCGCTATCGAGAAAACACGCTGACGCAGATGCAACGTACCAATCTCACAGCGCACCGCGTCGTGAGATGTACCTTGGCTGCGGCTCAAAGAGAGTGCATTGCCGGCTGCGAAATGCACAGCGCCGGCGATGAACTAACTAACCGCATCTCCACGGCCAGCCAGGCACGCGTAAACACGCCGGCCGACGGTTCATCAGACTCGAATTCTTCTCCCCGACCCAGGCTCCTCTTTTGTCTCGCGAAAATAACTTCTCCTCCCCCCTGCGTCGCCCGCGCTAATCGAGCGTTTCGCGGCTTCGAAAGGGATCTACGTGTGCAGATAGCGCGAGGATGAATCGTGCGATACAAAGGTAGAAAGCGAGGAAAAGAGGGAGGCCGATAATAAATGAGGGATCCTTTGTCGCTTGAATCTCCGAGTGAAAATTGTCTCGAGACTGCGTCGCGCTCGGCGCGCCTCGCGTAATCGCGAGAATAACAAGCGAGAAGCAGAAAGAGAGGAAGAGTGAGAGAGAAGGAAGAAAATGAAGGAAAAGACCGTGAATTCGCTTCCGTATGTAGATGAATGACGCGCGAACCAAGACGACACAATGCGTTCTACGCGGAGAGCAATTGTCTCCTTTTCTCGCGAGAGACGAACGGAGTGCGATGGACAATAGCAGGACTCGCGGCGGACGCGCGTGATTCACGCGCGGAGTCGCCGGTAAAAAGAGTCAGCTAATCACAGATCAATCAATGTGCACAGATCGAGCCGTCGCGTCACCCACGACGCCTACCAGGAAACGTCTTTACAGTTATACGCGCGCAAGGTGTCTCGAGATTGCCGTGCGGAATTGCGGAATCGCGGAATTCCTCGTGATCGGCGCCGACGTCCGGCCAGAGGCTTACCCGTGAAAAGATAATCTTTCGGCATTCTTCTCGCCGGGATGCACGGTGGATCGAAATGAGATAATAGATGGAGCCTGTTAAGTCGAACCAATGAAAGTTTTAACCTGGGACTAGTCATCTAAGGTCCTTTCGTACTCCAACGGTCAGAAATGACCCCAGATGATCGTTTATGTAAAAAAAAAAAAGTAAGCTGACTATTCTCCGGTTAATTTAACAGTTTAAAAGCGTTTCAACCTGAAAATTGGAAAAATAAGCGAATTTACTAGAATATTTATAACGTCGCATGCAGCGACAACTGAATGAATCTAACGAAATTTTTCAGGGGGAGTGGGGTCTCTCAATGCGCGAAATTCATTTGTCACAGAAGTATGGGAACTGGCATACCTCGAGACAACACCTGCATTACTCATTAATCTATATTTCTTGCTTTCAGATCATACATTGGGAACAAACACTCTGCGACACATTTGAGTGGGTGAAATTGTTAAATTAGAACTATTATTTTTTGCTAGATGTTCACCTATTTTTACACACATATACACATACACGCACACACACACACACGCGCATAGCATACACGGAGATACAGACCGGAAGACGGTGCTGATTGGGAAAATGAATTTTGCGTCACGCTTGCGTCAGCGAGATGCTTACCTTCGCGTCCGTTTTGGGCTGGACCAATGATTCATCGCATATTGTGCTCTCATTGTCGATGGGTACCGTTGACGTTGACGCGTTTACTTCTCGTGACGATCATTACACCGCCATTAACACGTCCCGCGTCGCTTAGGCCGCCGATGGCTCACACTGAACTTTCCATTCAGACCGTCTGATATTTTGACTCTACAGCGAAACGTAATCGTGGGGTACTTTGATCATTACCACACGGTTAGAAGTTTTGTGTTAAAAACGGTCACTGAAATTGTCGCGTTGTTTTAATACGGGGAATATGTAACATATATTACTTTTTAACATATTCACTTTGTCAAAGTAACACAAAAATTCCGATAGACCGTTTTCAAAATACAATTTTACTGTGCATGAGACGAATGACGTGCGCGATTCATTTGATTTATTCAATTTATAATTGAGTGTTTAATTATTGTGAGAGATCGTTATTTGACGAATTAAATTTGCCTCGTATTAGGACAACGTGGACTGTCGGTGAACGACAAACCATTTAGAGCATGAAATTTATAGGCATTCGCAACAAAAGAGTTTGCTACTGCAGCAATTAAAATTGCTTACGCTGTTAAAGTTTCAAGTGTCCATATGTTATTATTAATTTAGCTGCTGAAGCCGATCTTTTTTTTTTCTGTGTGCTTTCTGTCGCGATAACAGAGATATCGTTTTATGTTCCCGAGTTTTCGTTTGGTCCCCATTTTATTACATGGAGATTAAAACCTTTATCCACACATATCGGGATTTGTCAGATACGAGATAGTCAAAAGGCTCAACTGAACGTTTGACAGAATGTCAGACGAGAGATACTTTAGTGTGCTTTTTTCTCTTTGTAATACAAACCGTACAAAAATGTTCTACCTAAGCAACGGAAAATTCAGTGATTTTTTCGTGCAGTAAGTTCTCGCAGGTCTTCGTGCCCTAACATTCTCGATCGTTCTGCATCGCGTTTATCAAGTCGCTCGTTAATTATTAAACAGCCGATGTTGATTAACCGGCCCATCATCGGCGGGATTTCATGATGTCTGGTCGCTTCGTACGAGGAACTGTCTCGTCGCGATATACATGTACCGGCTTAATGAGTTATTTGCGGATTTATCGCTCGACAAGCGTCTTATCCGCGATAGAGCTGCTACTATTTTTAACAGGATAATCTAACGGCTCGATTGTGCTGTTATAAATAGGGCTAACGCAGAGACGACGGCGGCGCCGGTGGCGTAGTATGCATTAGGGATCACAAATCACCTCGATAAGGCAAATCCGACGAACGAGAGGATTGGAAGGATGATTTCTCGCAACAGGTTTTCACCCGTAAAATGTTTTTCAGGCATCGCTCTGTGTACATGATCATTGTTAACTCTTTGCGTTGGCATTTATTCGACACACTCGTCGGACACATATATCTAAGGATGTATTGTCCATTGGTCAAAATAATGAGAAAATTACGAAAAAATTGACAAATTGATCTGCATTGCGTTTAAAAGTAACACAAAAGTTTGACGTATAAAAATACGCAAAAATAAATCGAAACGTGGATCAAAAGCCACTCCATTTTGAAGGAGGCTGTAAAGTGATGAATGAATTTGATAAGAATTCGATGAAACTTGCGCTACTTGCACTGTATATACATTGAAATATTATCTAACTGATAATACAACTAGAGAAAGGTTGACTATTCGAGAACTGAGATATGCAAAGTTGACATATTCATTATTGAAATTAGCGTGCTGCTTTTAACTCCTATTTTCAATATCTTCTAAACTAAAAATGAGATTTTGATGAAAAACTACTATGATATTAAAGACTAATATGCAGACATTATGCATAAATTTCAGAATTATTAATCATTTTATTTTGAAAATACAGCAGTATAAAGTTCATAACTTAGTAATACTCGAAATAATTATATAGCATCAATAAGAAAAATAAAAAATAATATTTTTGTATTTGTAATATTATATATATGTATAAAAACTACTTCAACTTCGTTTCAAATTAATACTTATTATTTAGGTAGAGAAATAAATATGTAGGAACGTAATATTGCTTGACAAGTACTATATTTATGAGTAACCGCCTTGATGTGCCACTGAAAACATGACATTAATGGGCAAATTCATCCTTAAGTCCACATACGGAAAGAACGAAAATAAACATCGCAACTAGATTTACATCTACTTTGTTCAATCTCACAGAATGTTTTCAAGTGTTTCATTATTATGAAATAATAATGTGATTAGGCATAATAACATCCGTTATTATAAAATAATAATAATAGATAGTTATAAATAATAATAATATTAAAGATAATAATAAGATTAAGTGAGATTTGTGATTAACTACATTTGGCTTGCGAAAGCACAACGTCTAGGATGCGTCGTTCCAACGCAAAGGGTTGAGTCTCTCTCTGTTGCTTGCAGTGGCGCAAAATGTCGCAATCCCGCCTACGTCAGGAGGGAATTTGTGGAAAATGAGGCGGACAGTCCGCTTCTTCCGGTATTTTCCGCGAGTTCGCAACGCGCGCACATCGTCACTCCTGACGACGCGCGGAATCGCGGAAAAAAACACCATTCGCGTTCACGAGTTGCGTAAGTCGGCGAATCCGACGTTCGAATCACGTCACGCCGATCTGTGTTACCGCAACACCAGTCAGCCGGATTGAATAGGTGGCTAGAACGAGATGGGAAAACTGAGAGGTTGCTTCGTTTGTCGAGCGATTCGCTCAATATATCGGTCTATATATATATATATCGATCTAAGTGATATTCAGAGTCGAGGGAAAGCCCGCGAATGTCCCCGTTTAGCTCGACGTACGTTCGACTTGCCCATTTTGAGATTAATCAATTAAGATAACAGATAAGATAGCTGAACTTGGAGATTCAGATCGTAGATTATTACTGCGTGACACGTTACAATCTGTGATTATGCAGGAAACATTTAGCGAAAATGAATTAATGACGATATACGATAAATGCGTTCTTACAGATACGATTAAAGTTTCCACGAGGTATCCGAGGATACTTTTAAATTTATGGGGCACACAAGGATAAAAAGAAGATGAAAGAGGCCGGTGAGGATTCGTAGAAGATGCTAAAGGGTAATTCCCAAGGATGTTTTACTGCATATCGCGAGGTGCGGAGTGATATTTGGAAATTAGCAAGGATAATTGACGCTACGAGGTCTGAAGGTGTTTTAGACTGCTTGAAAAGTCTTTCACATCCTCGCGGAACTTTGACAGAGGAGGCCTCTTGGACTTCAGAGGGACTTCAAGGATCCTCGAGAATCCGTCGAGCGCTCTGTCTGACTTTATTCAAATACATACAACCGTGTCGATTTGTATCTATGCATATATACGCAAATGTAAAGACGATGTGACAACGATTTATTAAACTGCTGCACCGACGACGAACTGACTAACACGGAACTGACACATCGGTGCGCGGCGACCAGATCTTTAGTCTTTGATACCGTGACGTGATTCAGGCGACCGTGTCCTACATCGAGAAATGGCGAAGTGAACGGCCAATAGCGAAACCATTGCCATACCGCGAAGCATTCTCTTCTCTTTCTCGCCCGCTGCACTCTCTCCCGCTCTCTCCAAACATAGAAACCGAATTCAATAAACCGTCCAATTTCCTCCAAATTAATTCTTCAGTCGCTCACCAATCGCGCAGCTTCTCCACCGTTTCCTCCGCTAGTTGTATCTTCTCTTATTTTAAATATTACATTTTCCTGCTTCTCCGTCTCGCTTCCTCTTTTCCTGTCGTTGTCTTTAACCCCTTCACCGCCACATCATGTTCCTCGACTACACAATCATTTTCCTCGTTCGGTTCATAATAATAAACTGTGCTACATTCAACCGCCGCCCAACTGAGCCAGATACAAAAAGTTCTCGAAAATTCATGAAAGCTTACACAGTTTCTGACGATGATGACGACGAATTTCAAGTGAAATTTAAAAAAGTCCTTTGTCGTAGGCCCAAAATGGCGATTAACATAGCAAGTTTTGATTGAAATTTGATGTTGGTTTGCAATAAGTGTAATTTTTAAACTGTCTAAATATTATATTTAAGTAGTATACATACATGTATAAAGATGCGAGAGTATATGTGTTTGTGTGTTACATGTAGATCTATGAATTTGTATAATGCAGTAAAAAATAATATAAATGACAAGTATTTCTAGGAAATACATAAACATCATGAGCACATCGAAAAAGTTCTAAATGTCGAAATCTGTATCTTGTTTCAGTCATCAATTGTAAAAGCTTAATATAACAAAATATCTCATGACAAGAATATTCGAAAGTTCGAAAAATTCTCATTTTCCTGATAATCGCGAATAGTATTAGAAAAGTGTTTTCATTGCGGTATCTCTAAGAATCTTACACTCGAGAAATCGCGCGCGGTTTTTTGGGTAACACACAAGTAATATCGCTCGAGGTCAGTCGATTTCTTTTATTTAGCGTCGCTCGCTTTAGTTATTAAAACATTTAATGCGTTGTCCTTGCGCGTTGTAGGAAGGCTCTTGCATTATTAACGAGTGTAGAACATGACGTTACGTATCGCCGATAATATGAATCCTTATATAACGCATGATTTTTGCGCTCGATATCATTATCGCGTTTTATCGCGAGGCAGGCGCGGCAATTTCTGAAATTTTGCCGTCAATTAACGGGCTCCAATTAACGTGAGAAATTGCCGATTTGAAAGTGGATATTGCGCGAAATCGCGCCGTGTAATTACCGCTCCTCACCGTGGTGGAAATTTGTTATCGCGCACTTCATCGCGCCTCGGAATGAATTTCACGATTAAATAAACAATGGTAGAAACGTTGATTGTTATTGCGTGTACGGTCGGGGAATTCTGCGACGAATAATAGGGGAGATCGGGGCTAGAAGTCACACGAGTTAGTTATCACAAAGCTTGTACTTATCTCACTTAATGAATAAAGGAAGCATATTCTTCTGAATAGTATAAGTTACTGGTATCGTACCAGTCGGGTATACGGAATGGCTCATGACTAACACATTGCATGTGAAACTTTTAAAAAACTGGACATGAGTGAGTAAATTCTTTCCTGTATCTCTCTCTCTCTCTCTCTCTCTCTCTATTTTCATTCAAGATGTTTACTACTTGGAATCTTGAATTCTCAGGGAACTTGTTTATGCCTGAAAAAATCCAAAAGTTCTCAAGGAATTTTAAATCGACACTTGTCTGCAAATCATTATCGCATTATTCATAGGCAAATATTGTATGATTGATTGAATTCTATTTAATAATATTTTCATCATTAAGAATCACAGAAAAAAATAGTTTGGTATTTTTCGATTTGATTTTTAGTTAATTTCAATTTTCACTTTAATGGATAAGAAACAGCGCTATATAAATCGTAAGCACGAACTTTCGTATTAACATTCTGTGTATATATACATTTAAAATTATTTTTAAATTGCTGTTTAATATTTAGCACTTCTTTTATGATTAGATTCACCCTTTTGTTCTACATCTATCGTATATAATTTAAATGTTTAATTACATTACTGTGATCTTTAGAACACACTAATTTGACGACTAATCCGATATTTAACATTAAAGATAACGATTTCATGTTGCAATTTTTTTAAATTAAGATCGGAGCCTTGAGGCGCTGCTCTTGACTCTGCTCCTCTGTTACTCTCTCTCCTTCCACTTTGTGTTTTCTAAATTTAACTCTCCGTATTCCGTGTGTATACAGTATAAATCGCATGATTTTCTCGAAATATTTCAACTACGACGACGTCCCCTCGCCGTTCGCGCAAATCGATCGGAGTCGTCCTCGGAGACGACTCCGAGCTCGACTTCCCCGAAGTGCCTCGGCGACGCAGCTCCCGATGATCGATCACGCGTCCTGACGTGTTTTGACGGCTTCATGCGCGCCTAAAATTGGTCCCGCGTCCTCGCAGGTGACGCGAGCGCGTTTGGATTTCCTGAAACGCCCCGACGATTATATCCGGGCGAGGCCGAAAAAGAGAGTCGCCGAGGTAACTACGGAGTCTGCCAACGGCGTCAGCTGACGGCAACCTGTGCTCTGTTTGCGACTGTGTCGTACATACGCAGTTAACTGGACAGCTTCCAAACAATCCGTGAGCAGACCGATGCCACCGCCGTCGACGATCATGACGATCAGGATATTACGGTGATTTACGAAACACGCGCCTGCGAAACTACCTCCCTTCCCCCCCGCGAATCGACGTGGCAAACAATTATCACAAAGGCACCAAGCTGGAGCTGAGTGCGAAACGTCGCAGTTTTCGACAGGAAGTCCCGTCTGGCCTGTCCTGAACGTAAAAAGAACCGAGTTTCAGAGTTACACAATTTTATTTTTTTTTTTTTTTGCAAAAAACCGTAATCTTTCGAGTCAAACTCGACAAAAATCGAGTTAAATCGACGATCTGATGCAGGAATCTGAACTGTAAAATTTAGTCGGCGAGACTGGAACGTGGTTGTGTGAACGTGGTTGTACGATATGGATGTTCCTTCAACTATCAAGAGATTGATCCAACCGCACAATGCGAGCGATTCTACCTCCGGTTGGGAGATTAAGCAAATTAAATGATAAATACGACCGGTAATGTGTTGTCGAGTCAGCTTTGCGATCTCATCGATCTCTCTCGTTGAACTAAATCGTGGACTAATTTGATACGAAAGAAATTAATAGTGGACGTCTAGCGTTGCTGAAAATATTGGCGCAGTATCGGTTCGCCGTATTCAGTCCTGACGTTGAGTTTGTTTAACTCGATTCAAGTTGTTTCGACTGATCTTTTTCTGTAACTTAGCGTTTCTAGCGAATTCGGAAGAGACGTTTCCTTAAAAATTTTCGAAGCGGTTCGTCGGTATCGTTTTTATAGTTTTTATTTTATGTTCGCGATATTTAACACTTTCGCAAGCTGGTAATTTTTTCAATTTTCTTCCGGAAGTCGTACACAACAAACTTAAATTTGTAGCTGGTTGCCGCAGACTTCTATCATTAAAATGAAAATAAAGCTGTGAAACTTGCTTTGAGACATCATGTTTATAACTATTTGTTATTTAAAATTAAAGAAAATTTACCTATTACAAATCCGAGAGAAAATATCAAATTATGAACATAGGAAATGTTAAAATTAAAAAACCTTTTAAAATTGATCACACATATTTTAATAAATTGAATATTTTTTACATGAAAATAAAGCTAATTAAACATTATTAAATAGAAAGAAAATTAATTATATATTTTTGCATAAAAATGCAATTTAATATTTCTCTTTTGTAAGAATGTTGAAAACATTTGTCTTTGTGTAAGGTGATTCTGCAATACTTGCATACGTAAACAAATTTTTTTTATTTTCAAGTTAAAACTAGTTTCAATTCCGTTAAGATTCATTTTGATTCATTTGGGTTAAAAATATAAGAAAACGCAATATTGACTACGTCAGAGACAACCAGCTATAGATTTTCAAAAGATGTAGTAGTACGTCGACGGCAATCAAGTTTAGTTTATGAAAAGACGTACCGCTACATCAGCGGCTGCGAATGCGTTAATATTACACACTATCTGTGAGATTAAGATGATGCCAAAGTCAATGACGAACTTGATAAGCATCGATAGCGTAGAAGCGATCTTCAAAATGTTATGTTACATAAACACTGACATAATCACGCTAATCTTTTTACATTTCTTGTACATATAGATTCTTACGTAAGTGTAAATGCGACATAAATGTGAACGCGATGAATGTGTGCTATTATGTTTTACCATATTTAACGAACAATTAAACCAACAATTTAACAAAGATGTATAAAAATTTTTCTGCGAACTTCTCGTATCTTTACGGACCTCTATATTTGATTGAAAAGGTAAAAAATGTCCTCTGAAACTTTTCTATTTGGATTAATTACTTGGTACGTACAAGATATAGTGGTTTCTGTATCAGATAAATATCTGTACTAACCGACAGCTAAAGATGTCAATCTTGAAATTTTTTATCCGTTTCTTATATATTGAGCAATGCTCCAATAAATTTTTGCGCATACTTATATTATGGAAAAAAGCGTTTATAATTCTCTGCACCAGTGCTATCAATTTCAACTATCCAAATACCCGAATATCCGGGTACTTTTTCAGTAACTGAATAATTTCAAATGTTAATAAATGATCGACTTTTCTAACGACGATCAATTTTCTAACAGATAATAATAACGTCTGAAATTAGCTGTGTACTCAGTTATTGACTTGGGTACCCAGGTAATCGAAATTGATTCGTAGCTTGTTTCGTGCCACGTGCGACTATCGTCAGTCGAATGACAGTTTGATCGAACATCAGACTAGAAGATTGATAAACTTTTAATCAGGACTTGCATAGATTTTCCAACTAGAATTCAGAATTATTTCGGGAAATCGGACTGGATCCAAGTTAGATCTGAATTTTCTATGGACAGAAAAGAAGTGCCACATTCAAGTAAATAATTACTCCAACATACCAATATTCTTTAGTAAATTTTTAGATTAAGTATAAATATTTTATTCGGATAATTTACGTAGAAAACATTTCACTTAGATCAAATGTTACCTGATCCAAATAAAAATTTGCCAAGGAATATTGAAGTAATTATTTACTTGAATCGAGCACTTTTTCTTTCTGTATGCGGATCGGGGGTGCGGATTGAGAAACGCGATTGTGTCGTTTATTTTCCCATCGGGACCACGACAGAAATTGTTTATTGATTATCGAAGCGTATTTTATTTATATATACAACGCACTCGAAATAAACCTCAGCCGCGTGAGGTGTTTGTGTGCGCATTGTTTGCGCGAGTTAGTCACGCGAAGCTGTTCGTGTTTTCGCGCTTCTCACCGACTCTCTCTCTCTCTCTCTCTCTCTCTCTTGAGATGTTCCAGCAGGATACTGCGTATATTCGCTCGATCTCCACTTGCGCGAGAGAAGTCAAGAGACGATTCGGCCGGTTTTGAGAAGCGGCAGACGGCTCGCGCCGCGGTGGCGCCCTTACCGCGGTCCCTTTTGCGCCAGGTCGGGCTCGGAGGTGGCATTGAACTTGAAAGGACGACGAGTTCTTCTTCTTTCGCGGCAAGAAAAGCCGGGGAAAAATGTGGCTCGGCCTTCGTCGGCCGAGAGGACGACCCTCCTCGGCCGGACGAGTTCGTTCTCGGTTGGTCCACCGCCATCCTCGTCCTCCCTCAATCTGGATTCCATTCGCAATGAAAATGGTTCATATCGATTATTTTACCGGGCTTCCCGCTTCTATCAAATTAAGGTTGGATTAATATCGTCACGAAATTACAACTGTGGACGGAAAGGTTGTCTCATTCGATAAAATCTCGAATTGGACATTATTTTTGTATATTCATTCCATCATGACCGCTGTGTGACTTCGGAGCATCCTTGTCAGTTCACAAACAGTGAGAGCGCTCGAATCTTCATATCCTTCAATCCTTGAAGCAAATAGTCGAATTTTCGGTACTTAAATTTTCAGACATCGGAATTCTTGAGCACTTAAATCTTCAGCTGTCCGAATTTCTAGATACTCGAATGTCCAATTCTTCGGGTTGTTCCTTCGATACTTACATTCGCTTTTTAAAATATTCATCTAACATCATATATTAAGAAATACATCAAGAGGAAATATCTAAAAAATAAAAAAATATTTATTCGGTAAGTATCAATAATATTTCAGTAAACACCAACTAGTAGTAACATTACATCAATGTTATAATTTCTCATGCAACAATACAAGTGCAATATGACATATGTGTATAACAGTTACATTGTTGAGTGAGAAATTATAACATTGTTTTAATGTTATTGTCAGTTGGTATATCCTGGGATATTTAAAATCTCAATTCTTTTGTTTAAATAAAATAAATAATTATTTTCGTAAAACGTGAAAAATTATAGATTTCAGAAAATACGTGTATTTTCCTATTTGGAGACAATTTTTTCTCATTGTAAAAGTATGCATATCAATATAAATAAACGATATTATTAGTACTTGTCGAATAAATAATTTTCATTTCTTAAGTTCTTCCTCTCTTAGTGTACATATCGCACATCTTAATACTTCCTTCTGCACGACATCATGTTACTTAAGAATTTTTATGACTTTGATATATCCTTGAAACCATGAATTTGATGAGAAATGTATGTTTTCTCCTTTATCTTCTTAATTTCGCTTCCGTGCCGAATAAGCTCAGCAAAACAATCTTCTCTTTTTTACAGATCCGCCCACCGACAGTGTTTACATGATATGTGGGGTGCTGATCGCTATGGTCCTGGTGGGCGTCATCATCGTCCTGCTGGCCGTAACGATCAGGTGAGTATGCCGTTTTATCATAGAGTATTCCCCTGTCATTGACATTGTCATGAACAAAGCTATAAGCCATGTCACGAAATAATCATTACGAAATAATCGTCGTTAATCATCACGAAATAATCGTCGTTAAGTCACTCTGACGTGATTTCTTCGTAAGTTGCGCCACTTGATGTGCTAATTACCGCATCTTGATTACATTATTGCTTAGTGCCTTAGATAAGTTGTATTCATTATCATAATAATGTCCGATATGGGTTTAAAGACCGGATCGGCTGTCGACTCTTTGATTTATCGCGCGAGAAACTCGAAATTAGCAATTCACTCTCAGTAGTAGTTCGTTCTTATCGCTTAAAAAATAACAGAGATACGCGCGAACATGTCACCGATAACGCAAATCGGAAATTTTCGAGATCTAGTGTCATGATAGCCCTATATCGATTAAATTGCAACGGATCTTTCCTCTTTGTCGATTTGTTATTATTTTATTTTATATATAATATTTTATTTGTTTCTCCCTACGAAAGGAATTCGATCATTCGCGTCTTTTTCAAGATAAGCGTGTATGGCACGGTCATACAATAGCTATATTTTTTACTCGGTCATCACGTCGTGTGTATCATCTCGTTCATTATGTGTTGAGTCATTAATGATACTAATTTGATAACCCGCATTAGATACTAAGTGTCTGACGGTACAGCCTCGCGAGTGACGTAAAAAGAGCGACACCAAGACGGAGGAAAACGGGCGTGGATGGAAAATAGCGACGAACGGAATAATTTCGCGTGACGAAGACGTGCGCGATAATTGGGTTCGCTAATTGGACTCGCATCGACGAATCAGGCGCTGAAAATCGCCGCCAATTAAGGCCAACTGACCGAGTCTTTCTCTCTCTCTCTCTCTCTCTCTCTCTCCCGCCCTCCCTCTCTCTCTTCTTCTCTTCTTCCCGTTTAACTCGATTAACAACGACGTCGATTAAGCATTATTCCCGTATCCTGTTACGCAGGATATCGTGCATCCTGCATTGTACTTCGCGAAACGCGAGAGGGATAAGCCGAAAAAAAGAGACCATTACGCCTTCGTGGAATCCTTTCGCCGAATTTTTCAATGATATTTTTACGGTATGACTTTCATCAATTTCTGACCAAATTAATCGACGATTCGCCGGCGGAATCGCCAACATGGAAAACAAAATATAGTTTGTTATTCACTCTCTAATGATAAGGTGAAATCCGACTCTATGCTCTTTTTGGTCCATGTATTCCACAAAATGAGTAAGAAAAGTAAGCAATAACATGAAATTTCTTCCCCTGTCGATTTATAGATGAAAAAAATATAATAAAGTTTACTAACTGTTTTTAAAGAATTGCGGTAAACACTTTGAAACTCGTTTTGACGCCTTGAAAATCCGTTTTGTCATTAAAGGTTTAAAGTGAGAAGGAAAAATTCTCCTGTCCTTTCTTTTTAACTTATACTTGATCCTCCATCAAACATTCACTCATTGTGCCTTATTTTGCTAACATATAGCATCATTCGTTTTGTGATTATTGTCGAGCGGCAAATTACACGGCTAGAGGTTGCCGTTGGCGATTTCGCCGGTTGATCATCGATTAGTTCGGTGAAAGTCACCCCTGTGCATTCTCCTGACAAAAAGAAACGAGTATCATCGCGGAAGCGCGAGCGTTAGGAATTAATTCATGCCGAGTCGAACGGACTTCTTTCATGTTAAAAATAACATCCGACGGTCGAATTGAATAATCCTCGCGCTTAATCCGTTTTCGTCGCATCGCTCCTCGAGCCTCGTCGGCGTAAACACGCGATTCACGTGCCGATTCGTGCGCGTCGCGTCAATTCTCGCGGATTATCCGGGCGACGCGCGCGCGAAGACGGCGACGTCTGCTTATCGGGGATTTATCCGTCAGTTTTTCCCTCCCCCTCCCTTCCTCCGCGATCACGATATTTGCAAACGATACAGGTTTATTGACCCGAACGTTCGATGTTCCGCAAATTTCATACAAACAATTGTCGCTGCCAGACAGATCGATTATATACATCTGTCTCTTGCTCCCCCTCTATCTCTCTCTTTCACTCAAGTCGCCAAAATTTGCCCGTTCTGTGTACATTACAACAACGATGTATATATATCGTCGCTCGATATAACGAACGCGAGTATTTCGGCAGAATTCCACAAATACGATCAACGTGGTCGCGCATCCTCTCGAAGACATCTGGCGATGTTGAAAATCCAATCGTTCCCGCGGCGTCGGGACGCCTCGAAGGCATAGAAAAGACACGAAGAGACGCGAGGCGTGCGAAATGCAGGCGAGAGCGGACATGGAAAACAGGAGGAAAACTCGAAAGCGTCCGTCCGTTCGCGACGGTGTCGCGTGGCGTCGAGACGCGTGCTGAAAACGGCGCACAAACGTCTGGCGTGCGCGTGCGGCACCGGACGGAAATAGAGATAAAGGCGCGACGCGACGCGTGGCCGCTCATGTGTATTTCGCTTCCCTTTCGGATGTTCTTCACCGGAATGTCGTCGTCGTCGTCGTCGTCGCGAGACACCGTCGAGACGCTGTCCTCGCGAGGAGACTCGTCTCCTCTTTCTCTCTCGGGACACGTTCGGACGGAAAGGGAATTTTTAGGGCTCTCGCATGTAAATCGCCGTAATCGTAAATGTAAGACGTAAACTCAAGCTGAAGAACCAATCAGAGCATTTCGGAGTGGCAATTTTGACGCTGCTTTGACGCTCTTAAAGGGGTTTTTTTCTCGTTTAAAACGTCGTTTTGTAGGTCTTTAGACCTTTTTTTTGGAAAAAACTTAAGGCACGCAATTCTGAAGTTTTGTATAAATATTTATCTGTTTTAATTATATATATATATATATTCTATGCTTTAATCATTTATATATATATATATTCACTTATTCCAATTGAATTATTTATAAATTTATGGCAAAATTACGATGAAACTAGTTACTCGGTCAGAATCCTATACGAAAAACCAAGTTAATATCAATTCAAAGTTAGTATCAATTCATATTTTCTATATAAATAAGATTCATATAAATATATATGAATGAATGAATGAATATATATAATCTGATATGATTTTATATCTTATATGATCTTATATCTTATGTGATCTTTATATATCTTATATTAAAGCACGATATCATCAAGCTGATACAATCCTTAGTTTGAAGATATCGATCTATCTATCCAATATGTCTCGCTCCCAATTCATGAAAATTGTTCTTGAATAACATGAATATATATTTTTAATGGAACTAGATAGAATTTCTTCATGTAAGAGCAAGTTTTATCTTCAGAAAATACGACATATTCTTGCTTGTAAATATAAGAATATGAGTCTCGAAATAGTAATAATTTTTCCGCGTGGTCATTTCTATGGTCATTTCTGTCTTCTTCCAGATAGGACAATCCTAAAGCAATATTCCGTCTGATTCTTCAGCTAAAGTTTACTAGTCCTACATTTACGGTTATACTACAATCAGTGTGCGAAAGCTCTTGCCGTTCGACGTACATCGACAGGATATCGCAACGTTGTGTCGATTTAATCGTTAATCATGCAGAGCAAAAGGATTTCAAGTGAAACACCGATGAAACATCTATTTGCAAGCTTAATCAGACAACAGACAATGTTGGATATTACGGAGAGACGTCACGGTAGATAACGTTCGTCGGAATCCTCGCCGAGATCGATTATCGGCCGCGCAAAGATAGATGCATACTCGATATCGGGTACTTGGAGATTTTTCTGCTTTATCCCACGAATCTTGGACAACTGCCTGGAAACTCGAGACGCTTCTATTCTCGCCGCGGCGCTAAAAGCGATCGCGTCTTTTCGCGAGAATTTTCACCGCGTCACGCGGAGAGCCGTGTTCTTTCTCTTGCGTTTAACGCGAAGATATTAACGAGAGAGCCATTTCTCTCTCTGCGTCTGAATCTCGGCAAAACGAGGGAGTGCGAAAGATCGGGGGGGTCAGAATAAGATTAGAAAAATATCGTCGTCATCGAGTGACTATTTCACGATATTAAACGTTATTATCGCGCCGTTATTACGGCCGTTTATCGCGTTTCCGCGCGTTTTTGATAGGAGCTCTCGTTCTCGGGGAGATTTATGCTCGCGCAAATTGTCAAAATGTAAGACGGCAGTCACGTTGTCTGGGACTCGACCTTGTTTATCAGCTGACGAATGAGCAAACCGAAGTGATCTACGATCCCGGATCACCTGTCGCACCTGTAAACAAGGCTTCTTGTCGCTTGAGTGGCAGCAGCAGCGCCGGCAACGCAGCCGGCGTGGTGCTGTCGGCTGGAATAAATTCGGCCTTTTCAATTTTCCGCGAAAATACATCAGGGTTCATTGTCATCCCGCTCACTTTTGTTCGCGCGCTTGAATCGCGACCGCGCGCGTGATTCACCCGCGCGTTATCGCGTCGCAGCCGAGAGACGCCGATAATCGGATTGATAGATCCTTCCCCGTTCTATCGGCATCACAGCGGTCGCGTGAAAAATCCCGAGGAGGTGGAAGAAACTATGACGGCCGGCTCTAAGAAACGGGAATCTCCTATCTGCGCGGTCACGCACGAGAATAGATTTTGAATGAACGCGGATCAGCCGAGATTACTCGCCTTTCTTATCTCGAGCATTCTTTTGTTACGCCCGATTTAATCTAGTATATCTGAAAGAAAATCGATGGTAAAGCTCTCCCCCCCCCCCCCCCCCCCCCTCTTTTTTTTTTTTTTTTTTTTTTTTTTTTNTCTCGCGCCTCGCTCCCGTTTATTTTTAACCCGATTCTCCGTGTAATTTAATTCAGTTTCATTCGATTCGATCCGGTTGAATTTAACTTAATTCAATTCGGTTCAATTTAACGTAATTCTTAATTTAACAACGATCTTTAATGCAATTTTTAATTCAACAATCTCACAGTCAAGATCACAATACCGTCCTTGTCCCTTTCATTACATTTTATTCCGTGCTGCATCCCGCTCCTGCTGTTCGTACGATTAAATTAAATTAAATAGCGCGGCTGAAGTTCAACCTCTTCTGTTTCGCTTCGCTTTCAGCCGTTTCATCTAATGCAATGTAATTCGAGAGACTCCGCGATACAGTGTACGTAAAGGGGCAGCTTGTGCGCGACCGAGAGATAGATGAGGGCCTTGCTCGCTATTATTCTTAAGTCAGCGCGAACGCCGCACGTGTAGCGCAGAGGAGAGCTCTACGCGCGCGCATTGTGAAGTAATAAAGGCGCCGTTACAATCGCCGTGTGTTGCATAATCGCGGATACACAGCCGGCTCTAAATTATTATTTCCTATCGCGGTCTGATAAGCCCCGGGCGATTCAGCGTAGATCCCCCCTCGCGATTGCCCCCTCCCCCCCCTTTTCGGACTACCTGATCGTTGTTTTCACCGAATTCAACTACACATTTAGATTACACGCGATCTCGTTCGACTTCGCGTTATTCGCGCTGATCCAACTTGAGCTCCGTTAATTCCTACCTTTTTGTCGACGACCAATGATTCGACTTCGTCGGTGTTGATTTCATTCATTTGCGCCACAGGTGTTATTTTGGACGCCGTTTATTCGACATTTTTATGCATCGATTTGCGTTTTTATTCACTTTTCATTCGGATACGCTCTTTTCTGCCGCGGCTCTTACATAATTTCGTTACGCGTGACATCGTGCGCCTTTTTTTTCTCTCGCAGCGCGCGCATTTCGTGCGCGATTAAGTTTCACTTGCCTTCGACTAATCGAGATTAATTTCAATTCAACCCTCATTTCGCCCCGTCTGATTTTAATAAGCGGCAAGCTAGAGCAAAGTCGGCCTTAGGGACAAAGGAGGGAGAGATACTAAATAAATCGGAAGAGAATGCGACTATCCGCGTTCCCCTCTTCTCCCCCTCTTCCCCTCGTACATCTTTAAGCCGCGGATTACGAAACTGCGCGGTACAAATCGTACAGATACGTCACGAACTTTTTGATATAAAGCTGATAAAGCCGAAGCGCGCGTCACGCGTCAATATCCTTGCTCGGGTCGTCGTAGAAAGAGAGAAAGAGAGAAAAAAAGGAAAAACGACCTTCATTCGAACGCTCGTGAATCTCCCTTGCCGAGTACGCGGGGCGATTAAATGTTGAATACATTTCGCTAATCATCGCAGTACATCGCAATGCGACGAAAGAGAAAGAGAGAGAGAGAACAAGAGAGGCGTGTGCGCGAGCGCGCATACACACATGCAACGAGTAAAACGGCGACGCGCTGCGACGATGAAACAAGAGGCCACGGACGTCGTGCCGCGCCGTGCCGCGTCGGTTATGCGTCGTGGTTACGCGTCGTAGGGGCGCATGTCCGCTGGTCGGCCTTCCGGCGCGACTGGCGCGACAACTGTGACGACAGCGCCGAGGTGTGCGGGACGGGCGACGTGTACCGTTCGAATTTCGCCGCGGCGGCGATTGGCCGCCGCTCGGAGCGCTCGCCAATCGCGGGCGCGCGCGCCCGTAACGTCATCGCGCGGTACAAAAGGCGTCGCGCGCGGTGCCGGCGCTCAGATGCGCGCTGGCTTCGAGCGATGAACGAGCGCAGGTAGTCGGGAGTCCACCTCGGCTGCGGCCTATCGGCAGTGAGACACGACGCCGTGCGCCGTTTCTTCGATTCGCGTCCACGCGCGTGGCTGAGGAGAGATTGACGAAAAGAAGAGAGAGAGAGAGAGAATCAGAGAGGGTCCTTCCGAATGATCGGGTGTCAAGGGTTCACGAGGCTAGTCAGTGCGAATATCGCGCAAGTGTAAAAACAGTGAGATCCTTGTCGTGAGAGGAACGAAAAGAGCAGAGGAAGAGAGAGAGAGAGAGAGGTCGTCGGAGCTTCGTTCGCTCGTTCAACTGTTTGACTGAGCGGGACGCAGAGACGCGTGTCGCGTACGACGGAGACAGAGAGTAACCTAGAAAGAAGGCTGACGCGTAGCTAAAATCTTGACGGTGAGGAAGGTAGACGCTTTTCGTGCACGTCCGTGCGGAAAGAGAGAGAAGATCGGTGTTTATCTGTGAGACGTGTTAATGTACGCGGAGATCTCCGAGATAAAGAAGGTCGAAGATCGTTTCCGAAATCTCTGAGATCGGTCGCAGGGCGACGCCAAGGAGAGTGAAGATCGAGGAAGAATCGCCACTTCGTGGAAAGAGAGAGAGGGGACGAGAGAGGAAACAGCTGATTTCACACGATGACAGCTCAGCGCGGCGTGTAACGTTGCATCGTCCGAGAGAAAAAAAGAGAGAAGGCAGAAAGAGAGGGAGAGAGATACAGACTGAGAGAGAATCATCCACGTTCGTGTAATCCTCGTTCTTTGTAAATTCCCCGGTTCGTCCAAGGGAAGTCCTGAGCGTCTCGACAGGCTCTCGGGGTCCTTGGGCATTTGAATAGAACGCACATTAAACTAAACTCCGGTACCGTCGCGCGTCCTGTAACTCGGAGCTCTCGGGAATCCCGGAACCGCGAGACAGATCTCCAGGTGGCTTTTTTCGTCGCTCTCGAGAGAAGTTTCACGCGGTCGAGCCGCGTTACGGGAGAAATCGTAGACCGAGGGAGACCTCTCTCGGTCCGCGATCCTCGGCGAGTCTCCGCGACAGCGGGCGCGCGCTTATACCCTGGAAAACCCCGGGAACTGGTGTGCCGCCGGGCACGGCGGTGAGCGACTTCCGGGTGCCGTGATCGCGGCCGCGAAGAAGATAGGCAGATTCGCGAGGCTGTACCGCAAGTGCAGGAAAATGGTCGGCAGCAACGGGACGATGATCGCGATCCGCCTTGTCCGCAGCAAGCTGCGGAAGCGCGAGGAGCACCACTCGAGCGCGGGCGCGGTGCACCCCGAGGCGGCGGTGGTGCAGACTGCGACGTCGCCGCCGGCGACGATCGGCCACCCCGACGGCTGCTGCACGCAGATCTCCACGACCACCACCGTGTCGACCGAGCTCGGCAACAACACCTGCGACGAGCACCACGTCTACGCCATAGCGACGACGGCCACGATGACGACGCCGTCCGCTAATCCGGTCGAGCCGTTCGCGTGGCAGTTCCCGCCCCCGTACCCGCCACCCCACATGCCTCCGGCGCAGTACGCGTTGTACAACGACCAGGTTGGTGCTCGCTCCTTGTATATTTTGTATTTTACGCCGGTGCCCGCGAGAACCGCCGGTTCTCAACTTACCGAGGAGCCGCCGGGTGACCTCGGGATTTTGCGATCGGGGATATCCCATCCGTGGGAAAAAGAAGCTCCCACGGCTGATAACTAGTCGCCTTCGGGCCCGTTCTTTTTCACCGAACTAGCTGCACTAGTTTGCACTGATGCCTTTCTTCCGCCGGGTCTTAGTTGTGGATGTCTCAGTTTGAAGCTTCGGCGGAAAAGAGCGCATGTGTCGGACTACGGATTAGGATTCGGACTGGATTGAAATTCGCTCGGCCAGAGCGAAGTTCACCAGATTCGTTCACGTGGGGAGAAAGTTTGGGTGAACTTCTCAGACGGTGGACAAATCAAACGCGTTTCGGTTGAGGAAAACAGACTAGCCCGCCCTTATTATCCTAATTTGGTTCTTGTAACCGGAAATTCTGTTTCCTTCGACCAAAATACGTTTGGTTTGTGTTCACTGTTTGGTAAATTCAAGCAAACTTTTTCCCGTGAACTTGGCTCTGATTTTGGTCAAATTTCAATCCAATCTCAATCCTAATTAGCAGTCTGATACAGGCTTAACACAATTGAAATTTAGTCACCACACTTAGTTTTCAGCTGTGGGAGCTGATTCTCTTCTCCTCGTACGGCTAAAATTATAAGAATCAGCTCCCACGGCTGAAAACTAGATCTGCCGGCTAAATTTCAGTAGTATTGCATACACGGAAACAGCTAGTTTTCAACTGTGGGAGCTAATTCTTTTCTTCCGTGCACGGGTGGTTGTTCCTTTTCGTCATTAATTGTCCGGGAATAGATACGAGGATGACTCGGGCGATTAGAACGATATGAAGAGACTCGTAATCTCCCGTCTGTCTGTCGACTTCCGGCCGATTTTGTGATCTAATCGCGACGTTAATCTCCCCGCATTCTCGAGATGCTCGCAATTAAATAGACGAGAGAGAACCGCAGAGACGTTGACTCTTCCGCGCGATCGTCCTTATCTAGATATTCCGAGAGACTTCTCTTTGTATTTTTTTTTTGGTGTTATAATTCCCGAAGGCCGGGAGGGCACTGTTCGGTCGAGTTGAAATTTCAATGCCAAGAACGCGCGGGGAACTGATTCTTATCGTTGCTCGCGATAGCGGGAAGCCCCGGGAATTGGAGGGGGGGGGGGGGAAAGAGAGAGAGAATTCGCCGATATTACGCCGGTCGTAACTTTACCGTAACCTCCCGAGGACCAATTACACGTGCGAATATGAGATGAAAAGAAAAGAGTAGTTTTACAGTTAAACGTTGAGAGAAGTGCCTTTTCGGTATCTGCGCGTCCGTGTCGACGATGATGCGGCAGAATTCCGCCTCAACGCATTGGCCGGGGTTCTTTCTGGTTGCTTCTAAACCATTCGCCTGGCAAAATACGATTAGCTTAGGTCAGTGGCATTAACTTCGAGCACACGGAGTGTCCGTCGACCACCTCAGCGGCTCTCAAATCTCGGATCTCAGGAAGTGCAATTTAGTCAACCCTTCCAACCGATCCGCACGAATTCGTTTGCTTTCCGAAAAGAGCGATGCAACGTAGCGGACGAACAATTCTGAATTCCCCAAATTTTCGCAACTTCCCATCTTCGCAAACGTTTGTAAATTTTCCAAAGAGAAAAGGAAACCCCCATGTTACTAGAGCGTCTCTTCTGCGTCTCGATCCTCGGCTTTTGTCGGGCGAAATTTCGCGGGCGTATCACGTGGGATAAATTCAAGAGCCAATGGCCACACCGAGAGAGAGAGAGAGAGAGAGAGAGACCGCGCGCGAATATAAGCAACCGTTGGCCGCCCTTTCTCGCGATCTATCGGTCGATCTAACCGCGGTCGCAACGGCTAACTGGCTAACCGGTGAAGCCAGTATTACCAGATTTTACTGGTTCGCCCCTGCTACGCCTGTTCAATGGTTCGAGGACGCGCGACGTCGGCCGGAGACACCCGAAAAAGATTCGCGGGCGTAGAAAGCGGTGGACGCGCGACCGCGATTTCGTTGGGGTGATTTTCTCGCGACTATCGCGCGCGATAATGACCCTTACTCTTCCGTTCTCTCTCCGCGCCGTCGATCGTCGCGTTCTGCGCCTATGCGCTCCGTTCCGTAATCTTTTCGTCGTCATTAATTATCCAGATGGAATTGACGTCGAGGTAAGATAAAAGTAACTTTTTTTCGGCAACATCAGGAATTTGTCATCGTATCGGAACACGATATCTTTTTGACATATTTCTCCGAAACGGTGTGACCTTTTTTTTCACAAAAGCAACAGAAAGACCTTAATTAATTTTTTCCTCATACAACCCTTTACAATACTCTAGGGGTGGGGGGGGATAGTAAGTACCTTCGTCAATCGATGGTCGGGACAGTGACCCGCGGCCATCGCGGTTTCACGCTCCGTACGCCACTTTGGAGACGATCGATTATTCCCGCCGGTCGAGTCGCGCTCGTTGATTGGTTGCAGCTGCGGCGCGCTTTTTTACCGCCCTAACCTGGAACGTGGAGGAGCCGATTCGATCGTGATGTATAGAGCGACGTTGTTTCTTTCAATTCCGCTGTACTCGTCCGATGTCGTCGCGTAGGAAAAAGGAAGGGCGAGAGAGGGAGAGAGGGAGAGTGAGAAAAATAAAACGGAACGCCTTAGGGATTAATTAATTTGTCGTCGCTCCAATTAGACCGCCGCGCAATTTATCGACCCCGTGGATAATATTCGCACGCGCGGGCTCACAAGGGCAATAACAATTAAGGAGATTAGTTTCTTTATTTAGCGACCGGCCGTCGGAAGTCGGAAGGCTTTATTTGGCGCGCTCGAAATAGATTCCGTGAGATATCACGCGCGAGAGAGAGAAAGAAAGAGGAAGATAATATTAATAACGCGTCGCTAATTAAAAAGAAATTAGATTACGATACAAATCGTGCAATCCCCTGGCGCGCGTCACGACGAGACCGAATAAATGCAAGGGGCGCGGGGATAAAATTATTTTCTAAAGTAATAAAGCGACCCACACACGTACACACGCACATACACACGCATGCAGAATATGTATATAAATACACTGGCGAAATGGGTGCAGCTCTCGGCGCTTCTCCGGCCTGACGCTAAATTTAGCGTCCCTGGTGGGCGTCTACCTACCGCCGCTCACCAGCCGGGCCCCGAATAGGGTGCAGCTGTCGAGACGTTCACGAAATAACGTTTCTCCGTTGCCTGCCGCCTGCTGGCAGCTCTGGGCAGGTCCGAGTAGCTCCTCCATATAGCCGCCGCCGTCGGCTTCGGCCAACAATGGTGATTTGCAGCGGATTTAAACCGGTAGAACTATTGCACAACCATCAAACATCCGCTCGTTGCGCCGTGTCGAATAAACGAAGGGGACCTCCATCGGAAAATCCGCTGTCGTAAGAGGTAGACGCAGGTCACGAGGTCCCTCCCCTTCCCCCTTCATTGTCTCAGGTCGAACTTTTCGGATCTCCTCGAGATATCAGGCGGCCTGAATTCGTTCTCGCTGTTGACGGTCAATAATTGTAAACAACAAAAGTTAATGAATTCAAATGAATGCATCTCGAATTAAGTAGTTTAAGTTCGAAGTTGACTCGTTTAGAAAATGAGCCAAGTCAGAAGTTGTTAAATTTCGAAGTTTTAACTGAGAAACTAGCTTGTTACCGAACACCGTCGAGATATTTAACAAAGTGGAAATCGGTGGGATGAGAAACTGAGGAGGGAGGGTAATTCTGGTATTTCAGGGTTGATAAAATACATGGGGAATTTCGAGGGCGAGAGCGAAGAGCGAGTCGCGATAAAGGACGTCGTTCCTCGGGTGTTACCGGGACAATAGTTTCGTCGCGTGATATCTAAGCGAGATAACGCGAGTCTCCGTGCGTATCTCTTAGGATAGGATAACTCGACCGGTCGATTAACGACGCGGAGGTGGGTCGAATAATATAACACCAAGTGAAAACGGGGCTCCCTTTTGTTGTTACAGGATAACCTTGTACACGGTTTACCGCCGGACCGGTCTGGATTCGCGAAGGGTTTCCGCAAGAACATCGGCGGGCGCTGGCGTCGGCTGGTGAAGCGGAAACCGGAGTCGGAGACCTGCGCCATTCCCCCCGAGCTGAAGGACCAGCTGAAGACCATCTACGTGTACTGACGGCCGCGGGCCTTATCTGAGTGCACCCAGTCCGGACAAGGGAAGTCAGACAGACGCGGATGGAAAGTGCAAGAGGGTTCGGTGCGGAGTATGAAGAGGGCTTGACATCGCATGATGATCACGGATGGATTCAGCTTCGTTGAGTTCGACGAAACGATGAATAAGGATTCGAGGAGGGAGGAGGAGGGGCCTTGGAGGAAGGTGGCGCGTCTGGTCCGGTGACATATCAGGAAGTGCCTGAAGAGGATGCAACCCAAGTGCCTTCTTTTATTCCACGAGAGCGCCTTTCTTTTATGAGACTGATAACGCGAGAGAAATCGCGACACATATATGGGTGCGACAAAGCGAGTTACCTCGTAGCTTCTGCGTGCGCGTAGACCTTTCTGCGCGCGAGATTAGTATAGGCGAGAGCGAGAGAGAGAGAGAGAGAACCGCCGTACTTCGCGGCTAACCGATTATTAGTATTAGCGCGATCGGCTGGACTGCGTGTTAGGTGCGAGCAGCGCGCGATTGAACGATCACGTTCGACTTGCCGGGGACCTCCCGCGGGAAGGAAGAAGGAAAGGAAAAGGAAAGCTGCCTGAAGTTCTCTAGGGCTTGTGTTCTATACATAGAACGACTCCTCGAACGTCCCCGGGATATTAACGACCGGAGATCTCTTTCTCAAGTCGGTTAACCCTTCGGACTTCCTTTAACCTCTTTCGCTCTGTGACGAAGTTCGGCCGAACAATCAACATCTGGTAGTCGGCCGACCTGCAGTTCTGAGACCCGGTGATTATCTCACGGTGATCGTCGGTAGCGGGAAGAGGATCGCGTGTTCTGACCTTTCAGTTATCAATTTTCCATTATGTATAACAGTTACAACCGGAAGAAAGTTCCGACGGTTCAAGCGTGACAACGACTCTGAGTAGCCTTCCCGGTGGGAAGTACAATAGCAGTTGGAAGAATAGAAAATCCGTGAGAGAAGAGGCAGCTCTCGGTTTTCATTTCCTTCTCCGTCTCCCGGTCGGGGCTCCCGATCGCGCCTCGTAACTCGCAGGGTGAGCGAGAAGGCCGCGCCTCCGCGGGGAATCCAGCTGGGAAGCTTTAAGTATTAGGAACGAGGTAGCGTGCGTATTTTACTACTTGAAGTGCAAACTAGTCGTACGATGATGAGGGGAACATGGAGGATGTTATCCGCTTTATCCCTGAACGGAACGAAACAACGTGTTGCGTCCAGTCACGTGCAAAGCGTGTCGTCCGAATCGAGTCTACGTGAGGCGGCCTCGTTGCCCTTGAAGCGGTGCTGACACGATCGAGTAGACTCGATTCCCTCGGACTTTACACGCCCGCGAATTTCCCCCTCGACGGGCTGGACTGCCCGCTCACCCCGTTGTCGATCGCCCGTTCGCTCGCTCGCTCGTAATTAGCTGTCGCCGAGGCCGCCGACGTAGATATTGTATCGAGTGAAATGTCAAAGGGACTCGAAACCCGCGGGATGTCGAATGGTAAATAGTTCTCCGCTAGCAACACATAGCGAACATTGTGTACAGAGAGAGAGAGAGAGAGAGATAACCCGATCAACAGGCGAACTGTGGTGTTCCTAATATTACGAAATCCTCGGGGAGCCCGGAAGGGTTTGAAAAATCCGAAGGGTCTTCCCGCAGAATGGCAGCAAAAGAGGGATGAGATAGGACGGGGGAACAATAATGCGCGGCGCCTCGTAGTGGTAAGTTAGGCCAATTTAAGATTATCAAAACTATTATTACACACGCATACCAACACAGACATAAACACAGTACGGCTCATATTGAGCTCGCAACTATCGCGACGCTGACGTATTATTTCACTCGTGCGCGCTCGCGTTGACCCTTTAAACGGTATTTGACCAATACCTCGGCGCAGCCGGCGAGAATGAAGTGGATATCGCGGCTACTCCGAGGAATCGTAGAGTCACCGACGGGAAACGAAAGCAAAGGGAGCGAAAAAAAGGCAAGAAAGAAGAAGAAACGCAAGAAAAGAAGGGGAAAGTATCTGTCGAAAGTTATTCGTGTGTTACATAAAACTAGGCGATTATTTATGCGTTCTCTATTCGCAGTACGTTTTTAATTACTGTGATAATACGTAATTCAGTAATTAAACGATTATCGACGATGTCATAAGAGTTGCCTCGGTTAGGTCTTTGTGTGTTTTTGTTTCCTTTTTTTTTCTTTTTTTCACTCGTTTCGATCGTTCTTCTTTTTCGTAAGTGGGGATTTCGTAGGTAATCGAGCGGATACGATCGAAGGGTTAAGCTTATCGATTGAAGGGTTGAGCGGCGTCGCAACGCCATGAAAAGAGCTTCTCGCGCCAGCGATTCATTAATTTATGGTAATCGGCGGAGGAGCGACGTTCGATTGTGCGAGTCCTGCGGCTTTCACCGATGCGCGATCGGTATCGGCACGAAGAAACGCACAGAAACGAAAACGTGTGCCGCGCCCGAAGAGAGTGTGCGGAGCGATGAAAAAAAAAAAAAAAATTCGCAATCGGAAGTTGCCCCCGGTAATTATTCGCAGTTGGCGAACCGCTTGTAAGACCAGCCGATTTTCTTTTCCACGGCAACCGTTTGCATTCTGTTACTTGGCCAGTATTTCTAGTATTTCAACTTTTTCGATTCGAAAGCTTTCTTCGCCGATGCGGACACACACGTTTTGCTGGTGTGTTCCTCGCGGAAATCCGCAGGCCTTCGGCGGACGGATCGAGGAGGACCGCGATCCTCGCTATAGTATTGTAGAGTGTAAATAGGATAACAAACGACCCGTCGATTTTTAGAGCTAATTGTAAGGGCGAAACCGACGAGATTTCTCGCGACAGCGATTAAACGACATGCTTTTGAACGGACGCAACTTACTCTTTGGAAATCGTCCGACAAAATTGCAAGAAAGAAACAGGATCTAATTTTGTAAACGTTGTCCAACTGACTTCACGCGCTATGTTACTGTACATTTGTAAGTAATTTTATGACAATCAGAGGACCAACTTGTTTAAAACTCGGCTTTCGCGAAGTCAGTAGATGATCGGTTACCCGATAAATACGTTTTGGTTGGGAAGGAAAAATACGGGGGAGATGAAACAAAATCCAACAATAATTATAACGATTACAACCCGGGTGAAATTTTCCCAGAAAACACGCGATGTAATTTAATGCGGAACGTAGACTATTTTTAACTTCTGAATGCAATGTCAATGTCGCTCTCTTCGTCAATCGATGTTTAGGAGTTCTGAGCAAAATCTCCGCGTAGAATTAAGTGACGGAATTCGTAATTTGCAAAACTTTAGTCTCTGTCGGTACGTTAAACCGAAGTTGCATTCGGGAATGGTTCTTCTACTGCCTTCGCGAGATTCGATTCGACGACGTGACCGCATACAGTGAAGATTGTTATAGCAAATTGTTCTCGTTTTTTCTCCCTATTTTGTAAATAATAGCAAATATGTATCAGGACGGGGCTGCGCGCTCCCCGTCGCTAGTCACTCATTCGGTTAATATTTCGATGAAATATTGTAGCTGTAACAACCAGACGAGAAACACGACCGGCGCAGCTTTCTCTTTCCTGTCCGAATACGAATAATGATGTCAAATAAAGTAGTAAGAAGCTGTTACAAATAAAGAGATCTTTTGATTCTTAAGTTTACGCGCGAATCGTATCAACAGAACGGTCCTAAAACCACCGAACTGTACTTGTACTTATTGATCCACTCCAGGCGAGTCCTTTCTTTTCCATGAAAACATCGTGATGTTCTGTTTTCTTCATCAATATGATAAGGTTGAACGGTCAGATATTTTACGCTAAATTAAAATATTCGAGGAAATCGAATCGCTCCGAAAGTTATCGCGAATCATTGTCATGTGATATCACGTGGTACGAGGAAACCTAACCTAATCTAACCCAACTTGACCTGTTTAATCCGAAGACGAGTTAACCTAGCGTGTCAAGGAAGCAAGCGTGAAAATCGAAGAGGCCTCGCGTGAACATCGTGAATATAAATAATCGTTGGTGAATGTATAACGCAAGATCGCTGAGTAAATTACTAATCGGAAAAAGTAAGTACACTAGCATAATCGAAACCACTTCACGTTTTCTGCAAAAATAATGTCAACTTGATCAACAACTATACTTTCTTTGCGAAATTAATTACATCTTTATTATCTCCTCGTCGTGCTACACGTCGTTTCATTTATAAATTTGTTGCTTGTGTGTGTACAATGGCTTAATCGATCGGAAGTGTAAAAGTTTATATAAAATGACGCATACGCAGTCTACAACACATGGGAAGACTCAAAGAAAGACAGTTCTTGAGACAGACCTCTTCGACTAACATGTTTTCTTAATTATACAATTGAATTTACTTGTAGTACAGTATTATTGCTCATAAATTATTAGGCCTACTTTTTATACCTCTAGTATATTCTAGTATACATTTGAAAGACTCTCGTTTCTGAACTTTAATACACTACAGTAATCATATTTGTCCTTCCATATTTTTTCTTAAAAAACCATTATATATATATATATATCAATATGATAAGGTTGAACAAATATTTTATATATATATATATATATATATAAACATTTATCATTTACTTTAATCATTTATACAAGAACGACAAATATGTATGTAAACACAAGTACAAAATTTTTATATTGCATACAGATTACAGCTTATTTCGTTGGCAAAACATGAGTAGCAGTGAAGTAATGAGTAGGCCTGTGGAGAGTTCTATCAGGAAGAAACTAGAAACTGGGCTGGAACCGCAGCACTATGATGTCATTAATGAGTCTTACATGCACAACGTACCCAAAGGCACAGAGTCACATTTCAAGGTTATAGTTGTTTCTGAGAAATTTGACAAACAGCCGCTCCTCAAGGTAGATATCATCAGATACTCACGTCCCTCAATTATCAGACATTCTGTTACAACTCCATCGAATCTGACAAATTGTTTTCGTTAATTGCAAAAACACCGAGTATAGTGTAAACGTCAATGTTTACGAAAATAGATTGTGTAAAAATAAATAATGTTATTAGCATGACACACAAATAAAGTACAAAATACGTGACATTTGATTTTCATTTTGTAAGTTTGATTGTCTGCAAAATTAATAATTATAAAATTATACGTTATTGCAAGTAATGTTAATAGAAGATATATCTGAATTGATTATTAATTTAGCGACACCAGATGATATATGACTTGCTGCAAACGGAAATGGAAGAACACATACACGCTCTGTCAATAGTAGTAAGTGTGATGACCATTGATTATTAATTCAATCTTCGCGGAAAATATGAAATATCTTCAGTCACACGAATTCGTTATCAGTAGATTGGAATAAATTCATGTTTCTGTTGTCACATATATCATTAAGTTGTTATCTTTCAAGGCAAAGACACCAGAGCAATGGACAGCCAGTAACAAAACGGTAGCAGCGAGTCCCGCTTGCAGAGGTGGCTTCGGAAAATAATATTCAATAGCGTTTAATGATTAATTAAGAATAATAACGTAGAGCGCAAGAAAAACTTACGCGGCATAAGTATCACAACAAAAACGTATCTCGCTGACATTTACATATGAACAATGTTTTGCACTTGTTGAATAAAATCATTGCATATGATGTTTCTTACGCAATTAAACAAAACATCAAATAACGTGTAAAAAGTGAAAAGTTTTTCTTGCTTTAATATCTCCGTTATATGTCTCAAATTTCTTACGGCGAAAATCCAACTTTATTCGGGAAAAGTCACTTTGCTAAGCACTAAGGAATTGACGAAAACAATGTAATATACGTAAAATGGTGGAGGTTTAACATACTTTTCGAAAAATTTTCGTTTAAAATAATGTGTGAAGGAATTTAATTTAATAAAAATGAAATTGACCTTATTTAATTGTAAAATTAAATTGAGACACACCAGCGTTTCAGGCTCTCACTGGCCGTTGCTTTTACTTTCCGCAATTGCAGTTATATGTACATCCAACAATATTGTACAGCCCGTTAATATACTAGTATACTAGTAGGCAATCCGAGCGAGACTCTCCCGACAGAAATTTTCTACATCGAAATCAGAGACATTTGTTGCGAGTAAAAAAGATTTTGAGAATTAAAAAAAAAACAATTTCGCGTGATTTAGAGACGACAAGTTCCGGATAACGCCGCGATCTGCGATGGAGCTGCATAATGAATAATGAAAATGACAAAAATAAAAAAGTGCACTAATGTCACAAGGAGAAAGTGTCCAGTCTTAGTTTTCCCTCGTTCTCCATGAGATAAAGCATGTCCGCCATTGACTGCTCGGCTATCGCCTCCTCCGCCCTTTCGTGCATCTGCGGTAATCACACGCGATCCAATTAACGTTAACATAACTTAACAATGACTCCCAAAATTGTCGGAACGTTCGTGTATCTGTATCAAGTTCATAATGACACGAATAAGGTTAAAACCAACGTGCGTTTATGTCTTGAGCATAATTGAAAAATCGGTTTTTTTTTCTCAGATTTTCTCAGCTTCTTTCTCAGGGGTAGAAAAATTGGTTTAGAAAAATTTTATTCCGGTATAATAATAATATTATATTATTAAATATATATATAATTGATATGATAATTTATCTACTATTAAACATTATATATTTGTTCACAATGTATTCGATTATAATATGTAATAATAATATATAATATATAATATAATATATAATATTATAATATATAATATATAATAATTATTTGAAGGTAATATGTTATTGCTTAACATATAACATATTAACTTTATTTAACTTCAGTAAAGCGCACGCAATTATCTTCTTTACGAAAAGAAATGTGGCAGTTTTTGACCGAACACACGTGAATTTTTTAAACAATAAACTTTCACTGGGAAAACTCCGAAAAAATCTGCAGAAAATTTGAAAAAAAAAACCGGAGGTTTTCTCGAGTTTTCAAAACCATAGATTTGAGTGAACAATTGCGATCGAATGAACACATCCAGGCTTAAATTAAAAATATACATATTTGGGCTTGTATGCACGCATAACATTGAACAGCAGATTGAATAATTTTTACATAATGTGTAAAAAATATAAAATATTTAACTCTGGTAGCGAACGTGTCGAGTCGAGCGAGAGATGTGTCAATATACTTACACCTCTGAACGTGACGTCACTCGGCGGACATTTAAAGTTTGGCCCAAAATTAACGGACACCGTCGCGCTTTTGAAGATCGCAACTCCGGGGTAGTAAGCGCCCTTGTTGATGTCGTGAAAAGCGTCACCTTGGTTGACACCATTCTTATAAAATACAATCTTGCTACCTTCCATCGGTTTCAGGGCCTTGACTGCCTCCGTCACTTGGTCCTTTTCTTCATAATACAGATGGCTCTTGAACTTCACTAAAGGCTGATGTGGGAATCGGAAAATGCGAATTAATTCACGGAGATGTCTAGAGATCGATCGCTCTCGGAAAGTCTCAGGATTGCTCTTGCCGCGAAATCGAATTTACTCTGGAAGTATAAGGGAAATATCCTGACAATCTAGTTCTGCAATGTCGCGCTTACCCGGTCTTTGTAAGTTTTCGGTATGTGCGACGCATCGTGCGTGTTTGGAAGAACTATCAGGAAGCCCAAAGTGTCGCCTTCACCGTAACCGTCACTGAAGTGTTTACCTTTGCTCTCGTGAAACCGTGTACCTTTCCTGTTAATCAAGAAACTTGTTAATACTTTCTTTCTTTCTTTTTACACGAGAATACATGTTGTGTATGTGTGTGAAAACTCGTATAATAATATAATAAAACAATAAAGAGATAAAAGAAATAAATTTTTCAAGTAAAATATTTTTAAAAAATATGCATTTTTCGATAATCTTATCCTAATATTTTCACACACAAAATAAACAGAAGAATCGATTTGTAAAAAAAGAATCAATGTGTAAAAAAAAACTATGATTCCGTAAAAAAGATGAAGTTGATCATGAAATTACCTTAACTATTGACTATACAATGAAGTTAAAATAACCACCTTATGTTTCCCTACAAATATTTGCCTAAACATTTTTTTATAAGACGTAAAAAAATAAAGATATTTAGATGGTAATATTAAAATGACCACCCTATATATATTTTTTTTTTCACTCAGAGAAAAATTATTTTTTAAATGAGAAAATATGTTTTCTTAAAATCTCGTTTATGCTAAATTTGTGTAAAAGTAATTATTCTATTTAAATAAAAGAATTTAAATTTAAATAAATATATTATTTGTACATATGCTTTGTACAGTTTGTTTAAATAGCCTTAACGGGAAGGATATATGTGAATCAAAGATGATTTCAAGCATCCTTCAATAGGAAACTTTGCCGACATTGTGCGACCATCAAAGAACGATACCGTGATCTCCAAGAGTATCCAAATTTATCATAACCAAGCGGGGTCTGCAGATTCGCGTATTCTTGTCCCCATCCGAGCCTCGTGGCGGATCCCTCCGGCATTTCTTCAATCGTGGCCTCCCAGTACCAGGTGCCCCTGCTTACACCTACAACGTATTAATCAACGTGTAAACGAAACAATCCAAGTATCCGCAGCGTTCTGAAGCCGAACGTTATCTAGATTAATCTAGATAAGATCCATGCGGGTCGATTGCGCGTATCTCAAAAAAAAATCGACACACTGCTGATTGCTTGCTGATTGCTCTTTGACGTACAGTGAGTGGCTCGGATCATGCAGTATCCCTTCTCGCCGGTGACCGCTAGTCTATCTTCGGAAACCTTGAGCTGTGGAGCGCGGTCATGCAATGCCAATAGCACTGAACTCGGGCTTAAAGCGCGGTAAAGCCATCCGGGTATGGGTTTGCCGGCCCAATCGCTGCTCTCGTCAAACTCCTGTGCGCAAAATCAACCGTCATGTTACAATCGACAATTGCTGCGTTTAACGGAAAAAGAAGTCAAGTTGAACTAGTGATTATTGTCTGTGACTAGAGTATTCTTTTAAGTTCTTGACAGACCCAAGAGAATCTACCACCAATCAGGACCAATGATCATTAAGCGCTCATCGAGCTATTCTTTCCGTTGCAGGCAATGATTTCATACTTCGAGAATTTGTTCATTTCTCCAGTTTTATTTGTTTCATCGGTTGACGGGGAAATAAATCCCTTTGGTATCCGTACAAGAGCCATTCGTGAACGCCAAAGAAACAGGAAAAAATAAGAAAGAAATCAAGATACGTCTGAAGGCGGACAATGGCATGTCAAATATGTCGACTAAATTATTATAAGTATCTCCAAAAACTGTTTTCTCCATTTGTTTTTGTTTTTTTTTAATTATTATCGAACGACGACAATCGAGGCAAAGTGTATACCTGTCGGAAAGGTGCGTGGGGATCCGGTTCCGCCAGGATGTACCTGTATCCGTCTTTATTGAAGGGATGTTCCAGCGGGTACCCGTGGGCCGGCAGCTTGGGCGCTGCCATGTCGGAACCTCGTCCTTTCTTCCCGGAGCTTGTGCCTGTGCCCTCGCCCGGGATTTTGCGCTTTGTACTGCGACCTCGCCATCCTCCGCTGAGCGGCACTGCACGTTCCATTACGGTATCTTAATACGCTATCTTGAGCAGCTTGCGAGCCGGCTGCACGTCGACCTCGATGATCCTCCTCCCTTTATTTCGCTCGTCCCGGTGCATTCGCGCCCGGAACGAGATCGATGATTCGATACTTTCTCCGAGCCGATCAATCGGTTTACGCTGCGACAATAAGTCGCGCGTTTAGATAATAGCGTGGAAAAAAAAAAGGCGCGAGGAGAGAGGCAATATCAAAGGCGACGTAGCGCGGCTTTGTAGTGGAGTTGTATCTTAGGGCAAAGTTTATCCAGCCGATTTCTCTCTGTCGTGATTAAAGCTTGGGTAGTTTCTCTGATAGCGAGTTGGCGATTGTACCCGCGATAAGATAAGCGGTGACAGATTTACTCGCGCACGTAGCTACGAGTTCTGGGAAGCGCGTTGCGTTCGATGAATTCGCGAAAAGACGGGAGTTCAAGCGAAAGCTCAGCAAATTAAATACAGGCTGACACGCAGCTTTCATGAAGAGCTCTCGACACACAGTGACGGGCCTGCCTTGTCTGACTCTCTTCCGATTGAAGAGATAGGGGAGATAAAGCTGGTAAAGCAGAAAAATTCAAACGAAAATATATCCGTATCCAAATATGCAAGATGACTCGGCGAAGTAAATCGTCAAAGTCTGCACGTGCACTCTGGAGTCAATCTGGATCTTGATGGGCAAAGATCTGACTGTACACCAACACGCTATCTTAGTAGGTTTCAATTATCGATATTAATTATCCAGCTGTAACTCTGAATTTTCAACGCGAAAAGGTGGCGCGTACCAACGTGTTGCACCCCCATTTCCGTGACTTTTAGCTGACCACCCTTGATCATCGCCTCGTAATTCGGTTTGATCGATGTGAACTCGGGGCTGACCAGACCGAACACCTGACCCTCGGAAGAGTTCTCGTCCATCGTGAATAGTGTGCCGACGTCTTTGAGCAATGCCCTGTGAATCTGGACAAGATCGTGTACTCAGAGATGAGATTATAATTGCAGAGAGCCGATTGCAGCCTGAAAAAGATTCCGTCGGAAGCGTACCGTAGCGTGCCAAGACTGAGTGACTCTACGGGGCATCGTAGTCATGCTCTCCCAGTGGCAGTCGATGAACGGTATGATGTCTCTGTCCTTGTGGAAAAGATTCCTTTGCTCGTTCTTCTTTTGGCTCATCTGCAGCAGATTCGCGATCGCCGTCACGCACATCTGCGGAAACGCTGAAAGAACGAACGAAAGCGTGAACTTACGGATGAACAAACGTATTTTACTGCACACAAATTGCTCGTAGACCATATAATCGCGATTTTACAGTTGATATTATTATTACTACTGTTGATTTATGTTCACGGGGAAGTTACCCTTTGGTACTATAGCGACTAAGTAAAAATGAAAGAAATTTACATTGAAAAAGTGTTCAAAACGATGACCCGGTATCGATGCAATTTCTGTTAAAATTTTCTCCTACTTTCATGTTTTAAAGATATTCAAGGTGGTAGTATTAATGTCTCACCTTGTATATGCACAGATATACTCACATGCTTGGTTTTTCTTGTAGTATTCCAAGCCAGTCTGCGAGCAATTCTTGCATATGAATGTGTAGTTCACCATGAATGGCACAAGTTTTCCCAGCTGGTACCCAATACAGGACTCGTGAAACCAACGCGAGCAACTGGCACAAAGCAGCTCGACGATATTCGGATTCCTTTCCTTACCACTGTAAGAATAACAGTATGAGAGTGCCAGAATAGCTTTATAAGAGATGTAGTATGAAAATATCTGTTACAGATCATTACCAATAACAGTTCCCAGTGTCATTGTTCCCAATTCGTCCTGCCTTTTCAGCCGGCTCATCTTGTTTGCTACATCCTGCCTTTGGCTCAGTCTTCTCATCAAGCTTCGTTTCTGCCTTATCTTCAGGAACCTCTGTCTGCTCTGGCTTATTATTTGGACTGAAAGAATTGTTGATCTTCAATATCAAGTAATTCGTTAAAGATTAAAATTCGAACGTGAATATTGAAATATCACTTATATATTATGTATTTATTTTGAAGTTTCTTGGTTCCTTAAATTCTTAGATCAAAGTCTCGTATATATTCAAGTTTCTTTTTTAATCCTTGCGTTCTCACACATGCCAGAATTCTTGGATTGCTTAAATATGTTGATTTCTACATCATTAATTTATAAAGTTTCAGATTATTGAGACTTTGGCTTCATGAATCACCCACATAATATTCACGAGTTTTTCTCATTTTTACACGCTATATTTCTCAGGATCCTTTGCTTTCGTATCTACAAATATTTCTATTATTTGAACTTTAAACTTTTCGAATTGTTTGACAACAATTAAGCGGGAATGACAAAAACATAACCCTCATTTTGTTCGATAAGCCGGTATACGATACAGATGTGAAAAATAGTATTGTGGGATGAATCAATAAGCGTCTCGTACCTTTCACTTTTTTCTTCTGCCATTGCAAATTTTTTTTACGTCCCGCGAAGCTTGAAATACATCTGATACAACAATTATATTAGACAATGTTGGAGCAAGAAAACTTCACAGCGCGGTACTTTCGTATGCATGCGTACGCACACGCGATTGACCACGTGATTGCTACAAACTCGTAAAAGCAAAGCAAAACGCTCCTTGAAAACCTATAAAAGTTTCCTACATTTCTTATTCATTTGATACAAGTCAAATAAAAAATAAATTAGCATTAAATGCTACCTACACAAATTGGCATCGTTATTATGTATGTAGTAAGAACATTCGTTAATTTCTTTAGATATTTGTACAATAAAGCTAACGAATTTGATTAGAATTATTTTTATTCTTCCAGTCATTTTTTCTACTTCATATTATTTTCTAATAATGAAAATGACGATAGCTTTTACTGTAATAAAATAAGTATACGAGTGAGAATTAAAAGCGTCTGCTAAATTGAGAGGCCTGAAAAAATACGAAATGTTTGCAGACACATTTTTATATATCTTGATTAGATTTTCCCTGTTAGGTGTGATAAAACAGAGTGGTGCACTTTGCAGTGTAGGTGGCGACTTGTAGCGGAGACTTCGGTACTAATTGGTTTTCCATGACACCAATAGATGGCAGCCTGCTTGGGGTTTGGTAGGGGTGGTTTCTTTACCTTCATTTGACCTATGGAAGTCGCGTTAACCTTATACTTTGATACATATCTGGATGTAAAA